>NW_011494862.1:812809-836759 GCF_000754665.1 Bison bison bison
CTAGATAGCATATTAAAAAGCAGAGACATTACTTTGCCAATGAAGGTCTGTCTAGTCAAAGCTATGATTTTTCCAGTAGTCATGTATGGATGTGAGAGTTGGACCATAAAGAAAGCTGAGCACCAAAGAATTGATGCTTTTGAACTGTGGTATTGGAGGAAACTCTTGAGAGTCCCTTTGACAGCAAGGAGACCCAACCAGTCCATCCTGAAGGAAATTAGTCCTGAATATTCATTGGAAGGACTGATGCTGAAGCTAAAACTCTAATATTTTAGCCATCTGATGGGAATAACTGATTCACTGGAAAAGACCCTAATTCTGGGAAATATTGAAGGCAAAAGGAGAAGGGGACGACAGAAGATAAGATGGTTGGATGGCATCACCGACTCAATGGACATGAGTTTGAGTAAACTCCGAGAGTTGGTGATGGACAGGGAGGCCTGGCGTGCTGCAGTCCTTGGGGTTGCAAAGAGTCGGACACAACTGAATGACTGAACTGAACTGAACAGCTTACATAAATTTGACCAGTTCCTTGAAAGACACAAATTACTTAGTCAAAAAGAAATAGTTAACCTGACCAGTTCTGTATCTATTAAAGAAATGGAATTTTTCATTAAAAATGTCCCCAAAAGAAAACTCTAGGCCCAGATGTTTCCACTGATGAATTCTGCTAACTTAAAGACAGATATAATACCAATTCTGCACAATCTCTTCCAAAATTAAAAAGAGGAAGCAATATTTGCTGACTTATTTTTGAGGCTATAAATGCCCCAATACTGAAACAAAAGACATTGCAATAAAAACAAACAAACTACAGTCCTGAATATCAACATAAAATCTTCAAGAAAATAGAAACAAATCAAATGTCTTGTGTTTGTACCTTCAGGGTCTATGATAGTGTGTGTTACCTAGTAAGTCTTCGGTAACTTTTTATTGAATGTCATTTTTTCAGTCACTCAGTCGTGTCCAACGCTTTGCTACCCCATGGACTGCAGCATGCCATGCTTCCCTGTCCTTCATTATCTCCTGGAGTTTGCTCAAACTCATGTCCGTTGAGTTGATGATGCCATTCAACCATCTCATCCTCTGTGTCCCCTTCTCCTCCTGCCTTCAGTCCTTCCCAGCATCAGGGTCTTTTCCAGTTACTTGGCTCTTAGCATCAGGTGGCCAAAGTATTGGAGCTTCAGCTACAGCAACAGTCTTTCCAATGAATATCCAAGGTTGATCTCATTTAGGATTGACTGGTTTGATCTCCTTGCTGTCCAAGGGACTCTCAAGAGTCTTCTCCAGCAGCACAATTCCAAAGCTTCGGTTCTTCAGTGCTCAGCTTTGTTTCTGGTCCAACTCTCATTGCTGGTGCTAATGTTGGTTGCTCAGTCATGTCTGACTCTTTGTGACCCCACGGACTGTATGGACTGTAGCCTGTCAGGTTCCTCCGTCCATGGAATTCTCCAAGCAAGAATACTGGAGTGGGTTTCCATTTCCTTCTCCAGGGGATCTTCCAAAGCCAGGGATAGAACCTGGGTCTCCTGCATTGTAAGCAGATTCTTTACTGTGTGAGCCACCAGGGAATTCAACTCTCATTGGATGTCATTGAACAAGACAGTTTGATGTATTGCCATGCTTGCATTACACAGCGGGGTTAAAAATAAACTAACAAGGAAAATACTGGTTTAGAATCATTTTCTCTAACTCTTTTAAACTATTTTAAATGGCACCTCTCCCTGTAATAGATGATCTCTTTACTTACCTTGCCTCTCTGTGGTCTTGGCTAGAGCATCATAGCAGGCACTTACTGAGAACTTCCCATGGGGCTGGTGGTGTGCTGGTGATTTATATTTGTTCTTATTTTAATCCTTGTAATGATAAAATCCCGTGAGAAAATAAATGTAACTTTTCCAATTAAAAACTAGTAAGTGGTTGAGTTAAAAAAAAACAAAAAGGAGTCCAGACCTAAAGATATATAAAGATAGAAAACAGATTGTCAAATAGTGGGATTCTCATAGGAAAGATCTGTCTTGGAATGCGAAAACTAGAATAGTGGTGGATGAGGACATAGGATCCCCATACTGCAAATCTCCAAAGAGTTAGGAGACAATCATGGGAAAAACAACTGCAGTGGGCTTCATCAAGTTATCCATGAGGCAAAAAAAGTAGCAAACAATAAATATATATATATGATGGTTCCAACTCCTGGCTTTCCCAGATTCTGCCAACAGCCCTCCTGATTTGAGTTGTGCTCTGCTGCCACCTGCTGCTCATCTATGGGAAGGCAGAAGGAAACTTCATACGTGGTTCTCGCTCTGCTGTCATTACCAGCCCAGCATTACAAAGTGACTGCAGCGTCACCGTCCCCTGCAGCTGTTCTCAAGGGGATGGTTTTGAAATCCTTGGCTTGTCTCTATCTATCAGGTGTTTCTGAAAAGCTCTGAGTGAAGGGTTTGTTGTTTAGTCCCTAAGTCGTGTCTGACTCTTCTGCGACCCCCCGAACTGTAGCCAGCCAGGCAACTCTGTCCACGGGATTTCCCAGCAAGAATACTGTAATGGGTTGCCATTTCCTTTTCCGGGGATTTTCCTGACCCAGGGACTGAACCTGCGTTTCCTGCATTGGCGGGTGGATTCTTTACCACTGAGCCACCAGGGAAGTCCTCTTAGTGAAGGACCTCTCCCCAAAGTCTGATATTCTGGTCTTCAAACAAGGTGCAGGCCTCTCCCCTGGGTCCCCTGAACCTCCGATATACAAGATGCTTCACCCAGCAGTGCCTGACTGGTGCATAGTGGACATTTTCCAAGTAAGAGTTCTTCCTTCTTCTCCCTGCCCCTCCCACCCCCCAACAAAACAAATGGATAGCCCTTGTAGTCCTCACCATTTAGAGCACACTGAGAGCCTGAAATAGACCCAAGAATTTGGAGCATTCTGGTTGGCATTTAGGACTCCCTTGGCTGAAAATATCTGCCATAGAAGAGAGACTCACCCCATTCGAGGTGCACTCACTACTGGAGAGTCTGCAGGCAGCTGACCTGGTTATGCCAAGACTTCAGCTGGGAGGGTTGTTGAGATCAGCAGGGGACTCAGACTCCAGATTGTGCAGTAGGACTGAAAAACATCCATTAGTCACTTTAGAAGACTGCCTATTATTTTTTCCCACCTAAAATCTGGGACACATTATGAAATAATGTGTGAATGCATATATTCACACATATACAAAGAATGTAACATGTCTAATAAAAGATCAAATATCAACAGTACTTATTTGACAAGACAAGGTGATGAGATTATTATTTTCCCTTACTGTATTTTATAGGTTTTTTTCCCCCTAAGGTGAATATTTATTACTGGTGTAACATTTTTTAACCTACAAAAAAAAAAAAGACTTTTTAATCAGAGACCCGGGTACCTTGGACATTTTGCTGTGGGTAGGACGGATACGGGTCTCCCAGGCAGGAGATGGGAAAGCAGAAAAGAAAAGGCAATTCTGGGGAGTTCCTTGGTGGTCTAGTGGTTAGGATTCTGAGCTTTCTCTGGATTGCCAGGGCTCAGGTTCAATTCCTGGTCTGGGAACTGAGATCCGGCAAACCAGTGCAGCGACTAAAAGGAAAGAAAAAAAAAAAAGCAATCCCTTTTTCTGATTGCAGCTCACTCACATCAGCAGTTTGAAGACAGCAGACTGTTATTCAGCCTTTCTTATGGTACCACCAGTTTGGCTTGGATATCAGGTTGCTGGTTCTGGAATCCAGAGAGTTAGCACCACTCTGTCAACACCTGTTTTCATTCCTGCTTCACCCATGATTTCCTACCACTTGCTCTGTTCCTAGCCCTCCCTGCTTGTGGGAATTGTTCTGTCCTCACTAGGACATCTCTTTCCACTGTCTGGTAAAATGATCACGAACAAGTGGCTAGAGACAGGCATTGTTCATTCAGTATTAAGTGAAGAGAGAGAGGAGAAGGGGGGGACAACAAGGACTTGATTTTATTTTTGCCATTGGAGATGTTGTAAATATCAGAGTTTAAGACTTAATAACCTATACAGTTTAACATGAACTGAGAGGGGCTAAAATCTAGGCTCTCCCTATTAGTAAGTGAAACACCACATGAATGAAATCAAGCCCAACTTCTCACTCACAATGAGATCTTTTGTTCTCGTCTTCTCCTTTCTGAAAACAGGGCCATCACCCTTCCAGAAACTTAAACATAAAATCTGAGGACTATATTCGCCCCTTTTCCCCATCTAAACAAGTGTTCAGTCTTGAAGATTCTGTCTCAGGGATGTTCGTATCTTCCCTCTTTCCCACTGTGGTTTCCCTGCTCCATCCCAAAGCCTCTGCTCACCCTGTAGCACTGGCCTCTGAAGACCTTTCATGCTCCCAGTCTGCCCTGATCCACTCCATCTGATTAAGATGAGGGCCATTTTTCACCACGCAGCCAAAAGCATTCTCAAGTAGGAGTACTGAAGAAGAATGTCGCCTGCCGCATCAGTAAACAAAGGATGCTGTGGCCATCAAGCCATCAGCCACTTCAGACACCCCAGGCTGCACCCTGAGGGGGTGAAGGATGAAGGAAGGCAGGATACTGGCCCTAGTAGTTAAGGTGCACCTCAAAGGAATAATTTCAGCGAGCCTGAGGCCGGTCTCTTGAATCCTCCCATACATAGAAATGCACTATATTCATTAACTTGAGAGGCCTTATTTAATTAACAGTAACCTTTTTATGTTCCTGTGTTTTCACTTTTGCAAAATCTCCTTTATATTCTCACTCTTCCCTTACCTCTTTAGAGCAGCCCCTCAGAGCTATCTGAGAGGATGCCTTCTGGACTTAAGTCCTCAGAAATCTGCCAAATAAAATATAATTCTCAAGTTTTAGGTTGTGTATTTTTTTTTTTCCAGTGGACACCCAGTACTAACCAAATACAATCTGAATTTCAAAGCTGGGCATAGAAGTCCCTCAACAACTCAATCTCAGGCTTATCTTCCCCACTTCCCTCCTTGTAACTTTGTTGTTGTTCAGTCTCTGACTCTTTGCAACCCTATGAACTGCAGCATGCTGTGCTTCCCTGTCTTTCACTATCTCCCAGAGCTTGCTCAAGCTCGTGTCCACTGAGTCGGTGATGCCATCCAACCTTCTCATCCACTATCATCCCATTCTCTTCCTGCCTTCAATCTTTCCCAGAATCAGCTCTGCATCAGGAGGACAAAGTATTGGAACTTCAGCTTCAGCCTCAGTCCTTCCAATGAATATTCAAGGTTGATTTCCTTTAGGATGGACTGGTTTGATCTCCTTGCTGCCCAAGAGACTCGTAACTTAGCAGACACATTTAATGATTATGTTCCAGCCACTCAACTTGACACTGGGTCTGTAGACATGAGTGAGACACAGTGCACCCCCATCAGCAGCATCGAGTCCCGTTAGAGAAGCAGCGCAGTGTAATGAGTTTTGTAGAGGGATGCCCAAGGCTAGGATGGACAGCGTCAGGCTAGGGGCAAGTAAGGAGTGGAATTAGCTTGTTAGCTGGAGTGGGTAAAGGGGCTGGGGACATTTCAGGCGGAGGCAGCAGCTACACAGATGCATGGCCTTGCAAGAGTACATGGCAGGTTTAGAACGACTAAAGCAGTTTAGAATCCCAGCTGCTTTCCTACTAGGTTTTACCAATAGGAGGCACTAGAATGAGCTGGAGAGTGAGAGAGGCGGTAAGTTGATGTCTCCTGTTGTCCCTGTTTCTCAAGAGTCATGGCAGTTGGCTCCAGCCTTTCCATGCCCCTTGGGTTCCAGCAGCTGCTGGGTAGTGACGCTTTTAACAGTGAGTGAACCAGCCCCGGTAGTCCTTCATCAGATGAGCCTTAAAATTCCTTGATAGTTAGTTCAAGCCGCTGCTGGATTCTCCTTCCTTGGTGGTCTGTGTGCCAGCTTTGCAGAGCTTTCTCTAAGAAGTCTAAATTCCAGGCTCTCAGAATTCCTCCTGCAAACTCTCTGGTCCTGGAAACATCATCAGTTCAGTTCAGTTCAGTTGCTCAGTTGTGTCCGACTCTTTGTGACCCCATGAATTGCAGCACGCCAGGCCTCCCTGTCCATCACCAACTCCCAGAGTTCACTCAGATTCACGTCCATCGAGTCAGTGATGCCATCCAGCCATCTCATCCTCTGTCGTCCCCTTCTCCTCGTGCCCCCAATCCCTCCCAGCATCAGAGTCTTTTCCAATGAGTCAACTCTTCACATGAGGTGGCCAAAGTACTGGAGTTTCAGCTTTAGCATCATTCCCTCCAAAGAAATCCCAGGGCTGATCTCCTTTAGAATGGACTGGTTGGATCTTCTTGCAGTCCAAGGGACTCTCAAGAGTCTTCTCCAACACCACAGTTCAAAAGCATCAATTCTTCGGCACTCAGCTTTCTTCACAGTCCAACTTTCACATCCATACATGACCACAGGAAAAACCATAGCCTTGACTAGACGGGACGTTTGTTGGCAAAGTAATGTCTCTGCTTTTGAATATGCTATCTAGGTTGGTCTTAACTTTTCTTCCAAGGAGTAAGCGTCTTATAATTTCATGGCTGCAGTCACCATCTGCAGTGATTTTGGAGCCCCCCAAAATAAAGTCTGACACTGTTTCCACTGTTTCCCCATCTATTTGCCATGAAGTGATGGGACTAGATGTCATGACCTTCGTTTTCTGAATGTTGAACTTTAAGCCAACTTTTTCACTCTCCGCTTTCACTTTCATCAAGAGGCTTTTTAGTTCCTCTTCACTTTCTGCCATAAGGGAAACATCATAGGTTCCGCAGTTCAAGAAGGAACTGTGGTTTGCTTCCTGCATTTCTTACTTTCTGATTATCATCCTGTTCCCCTCTACACTCTCATTCTGCCAGTGCTTGAGTGATCACTCCTGGTACTAAGTTCCTGCTCCTTAAGAAACTTCATGTGTCCCATTTTTATATCATGTTTATGACTATTTCTCTGTAGGGAAAAGTGAATCTTTGAAGGCACTTAGGCAGAAAACTGACTCTTTGAAGCAGAGCTTATTTTATTCTGTCTTTTGGGAGCATTTTACTCTGTTGATGGGCTTCCCAGGTTGTGCTAGTGGTAAAGAACCCGCCAGCCAATGCAGGAGACGTAAGTGATATAGATTCAATCCCTGGGTCCCTCCAGGGAAGATTCCCCTGGAGAAGGGCATAGCAGCCCACTCCAGTATTCTTGCCTGGAGAATCCCATGGACAGAGGAGCCTGGTGGCCTACGGCTCTGTTGATAACTTTTCCTTCATTTAAACATTATCTTGGCTTCTATCCTGTCATGCTCTCATGGTTCCTCAATAGTTTGACTAGATGGATCCAGATGGCAATAGATGAAACTGGGTTTGACTTTGTTCCTTCCAGTGATTCAAGTGGGTTATGGTATGTTTGTTCTCCCAACCTTAAGTTCTGCTGTGAGAGGTCCCGATTCCGTAAGAGTGGGAGATTCCTCTCCCATGACATGCCTGTGCACAGATCTCTGAATTGGAGGCTGTGGCTGCCACCTTGCCACTTTGGGCTCCTTGTGCACATAACCCATCCAGTAAATAAAAGATTTACCGTGTTGGTTGTCACAGTGAATCCTGATCACCATGAGGGGCTAGTATTGCTGCTACACAGTGGGTTGTAGGCACATAGGAGTATGTTTGAATTCAGAGAATTCATTGAATTCATTCAAGCCTCTAGATCAGAAACGAACAAAAAGTTTTCCCGCAGGGCCAGATAGTAGACATTTTCAGCTTTGCAGACAATATGGTCTCTGTTACAACTATTCAACTCTACTGATGATGCAGTCATAGACAAGGCATAAATAGACGAGCATGGCTGTGTTCCAAAAAACAAAGTTATTTACAAAAACAGGAGCTGGCCTGTGTTTGGGCCTACAGTTTGCTGACTTCTGCTCTAGATTTAACCTCAAGTAAGTGAGTGACTAACACACACACACACACACACACACAACCAAGAATGAGAGAACATAGAGGAAGATGTCAAATGGTACCATGAAGTCAGCATCAGCCAGATCCAGAATGTGAGCAATTTCACAAATGTCATGTTTTCTTCAGATATATGATATGAAAACAAAAGAGGAAGAACCTCTCTATATTAAAATCTATCTAAGAACATATTAATAAAATTCAATATGTGGAGCTTCAGTTATAAAAAAATGTTTTTTTAGATTATCAGGAAAAATCAAACATAAGTTGGGAATTACATGATGCTGAAGAATTGAAAAAAATTTACTGGTATGATATTGGTATGTGGCATATATAGTGAGGCTGCTGCTGCTAAGTCGCTTCAGTCGTGTCTGACAGTTATGCATATACTTATATCCACTCCTTTTTAGATTCCTTTCCCATATAGGTCACTACAGAGTAGTGGGTAGAGTTCCCTGTCGTCTTCCCCATTTTTTTTTTTTTTTTAGCGTATTGTATTGACTTATAAGCTTTTAACACCCATGATGAAGATAATAAACCCCCAGGCCTATGGATTTTTCAAGGACATATCCTGTGTAAAGTCTAGCCTTAAAGGTTTTAACCTTATTCATTATTCAAAGCCAGCAAAGGCAGAGAAAAAAAACACTATTAATTAGAAAGTTGGGGCTGGAATGAGGAGTTTAGCCCTCCCTGAATATCCTTTGGAGGGGCTGTCTGCTGAAGGAGATTGGGAGTCCAGGTGGGGAGAAGCACAGGTCTCCCCATCTTGAACCTTTAAACTCATCCCACACAGAACCTCAGACCCAACATCAGTTCTCCTTGGCTTAGCAAGGCAGCTTCTTAGCTCTGAAGCCTCTCTGCCTACCTTCTATCACCTGCTCAATCCTGGTTGTAAGAAAAAAGGCCTTCATTTAACCCAAGAAGGGTGAACATTTTAAAAAATTCATTTGCCTAGAGGGAGACACCTTTGTTCAATTTTGTAGGATCGTCCTACAGCCAAAAGCTCTAGCTTGCCCAGAGCTTATGAAAATAATCAAGGCCTGAGGAATAAAACATACTGGCTTTAAAGTACACAAAGAAAACTGCAAAATTAAAATAAATAAATGAATAATTAAATGTGTTCTCAAGAAAAGTTCACCACTGAACTGAAAAATCTTACATATATATTAAATGTGATATGGGATGTGGGGGCATTATAATGTGCATGGTATTTGAAAGATGGGCTCTTCAAAAGTAAGCTCTCAGGGCCTCGAAAGGCTGGAAAACAGCCTTATAGGACACAACAGCACTGGGAGTCCTACTTCTCTGGAGACAGCACAGATTCCATTGCAGCCCCTCAGGAATCAGAACAGTGACAGGCCTCAGAGCACACTCAAAGTGAGATTTCACTCGGAGTAAAATGTGGGAGTTTTGCTGTCTCCCACTCTTAGCGTGACCCTGTCTTCCCCTTTCTGAGTTTCCATTTCCTCCTCAAGGAAGTAGAGAAGGTTCAGAAGGAAGTCAGCCCCCTGGGTTCAGGAAGACAAATTGTTTTAAGGTCAGAGTTCAAAGCAGTTCTACAACCAGTAGAAGTACTCTAGAGCAGAAGGCTCCTCCCACTCCCACAAGGAGTGTCAAGGAGCAAATCTCCTTCTCACACCTCTGAATCTTAACATCCACCTCACTGGCCCCCACACAATCCCAGAAGTCCATTAAGCTCTGGGTTTCTCGTGCAAATGAATTGTCTTGGCTAAAATTGGTTTAAAGTTCTACAAAGGACTCTAGCCAGGAGACTTGAATCATAATCCCAAAGTGATATTCTGGTTTCAGTTGTCATCTCAATGAGTGGCTACCAGGTGGTATCCTGGTGAAAGAAAAAGAATAAAGCAACATTTGAAAACGGCCTGCACTTTTAAATATCTCACTTAACAAACCAATGGTAACCAAACACCTACACTCTGCTGGGTTCCTTCTTGCTTCTGTCCCCGCTTTTCCCAAGGCACCAAACCTCTCCTTCCTCAGCCCTTTGTTTTCAATCCAAGTGTTTAACACATCGTTTCAGACTGTATCTGAAGGAACAATGGAAAAAAACTGAAGTACCTGCTGGAGTATGCTTGTGTGGAATTCACCTTTGGGTATGTCTCCATTTCATGGAGGCAGTGGGAATAGGATGGGTCTTAGAATCCAAGAGGGTATGGGGGAAATGCCTGCTTTCCAAGTTATCTGCTGCAGGATCAAATAGGTCACTTAATCTTCTTGAGTTGAATTTTGTTCTTTAAAAACAGTGATAATTACAATAATAACTACCTAGACAGTATTTGAGGGACTAAATAATGTATGTAGGCAAATTGCTGGCCCATTATAGATTCTTAACAAACATTAGATTCTTCCCATCCCTCCAACCTCCAGTATGGTCTCACTGCATATTTACCTTGGGCTGCAAAAGTGCTTTTTATTGAAAAACCCAAACTGACTTAATTCTGATGTTACTAAACTCAGGTTCAGCTGCTCACTGCTTGCAAGCCAATACTTGAGAGATAAGTGTTGGCTGGAAAGGCAAGTTTGCTTTGTTCAGGAGACTAGCAACCTGGGGAAAGGTGGACTCGTGTTCATTTTCGTACACATACTACCAGTGGCCAGTGAACAGAAATAAGGCAGACAGTATTGTAATCACAAATGGGAATGGACTGGGGGAGACGAAAATGAATTGACCAAATAGAAGGAATACTGTGTCGACAATATAGTCACAACCTGAATGTAGAGGGTTATTTTATTTGGTGGAAATGTTTAGCACTCTGAGCGCCCAGGAGACAGCATCTCAGTAGCTCTGAGAAAACTACTCCAAATAAGAGGGATGGGCAGCCAGGGTATATACAAGTTTGCAACAAAGGGAACAGAAAGTCTGAACATCAAAGATTAGATATCAAGTTAAAGAATTTAGCATTCTATTTATGAGCAAATGCAAGACTTTGGGCTCACTGAAATCACTCCCTTCATGTGTACCTCAGCTTGTTGTTGTTCAGTCGCTCAGTCATTTCTTTGTGACCCCATGGATTGCAGCACACCAGACTTCCCTGTTCTTTACCATCTCCTGGAGTTTGCTCAAACTCATGTCCATTGAGTAAGTGATGCCATCCAACCATCTCATCCTCTATCGTCCCCTTCTCTTCCTGCCTTCCATCTTTCTCAGCATCAGGGTTTTTTCCAGTGAGTCAGCTCTTCACAACAAGTGGCTCAGCGATCAGGGGCCAAATCCTGTTTCCTCATTCATAAGAAATGACAGATGGCTGCTTCTTGCATTCCTCCAGCTCCTCAGCAATCACTGTGGTTGGGGCGGCGGTGGCAGCATCTGTTGGATCTCAGTTTTGGGAGCCGTCATTCACTTTTGGAGGCCAGAAATCGCTTATGACTGTGATATTTCTTGTTTATTGATATGGCAGGAGATATTTTCATTTCACAATTGCTTTATGAAAAAAATACATGATCAATATCTAAAATAGATAGTTAATAAGGACATACTCTACAGTACAGCAAACTCTACTCAATACTCTGTAGTGACTTATATTGAAAAAGAATCTAAAAAAAGAGTGGATATGTTTATATGTATAACTGATTCATTTTGCTATATAGCAGAAAATAACACAACTTTGTAAATCAACTCTTCTCCAATAAAAACTGAAAAAGTATATAGGACCGGCTCAGTTCAGTTCAGTTCAGTTGCTCAGTTGTGTCTGACTCTTTGCGACCCCATGAAGCACAGTACGCCAGGCCTCCCGGTCCATCACCAACTCCTGGAGTCCACCCAACCCCATGTCCATCGAGTCGGTGATGCCATCCAACCAGCTCATCCTCTGTCTTCCCCTTCTCCTCCTGCCCTCAATCTTTTCCAGCATCAGGGTCTTTTGCAATGAGTCAGCTCTTCACATCAGGTGGCCAAAGTACTGGAGTTTCAGTTTCAACATCAGTCCTTCCAATGAACACCCAGGACTGATTTCCTTTAGAATGGACTTGTTGGATCTTCTTGCAGTCCAAGGGACTCTCAAGAGTCTTCTCCAACACCACAGTTCCAAAGCATCAATTCTTCAGCGCTCAGCTTTCTTTATAGTCCAACTCTCACATCCATACATGACCACAGGAAAAACTATAGCCTTGACTAGACCCAGAAATACCACCAAACATTTGTATCATTTATCTCACCTCTTGGCTTTCACAGATTGAAGGCAGGAGGAGAAGGGGACAACAGAGGATAAGATGGTTAGATGGCATCACCAACTCAATGGACATGAGTTTGGGTAAACTCTGGGGGTTGCTGATGGACAGGGAGGCCTGGTGTGCTATGGTTCATGGGGTTGCAAAGAGTTGGACATGACTGAGCGGTTGAACTGAACTGAACTGAACTTGGCTTTCACTAGATGTGGAATTAATTGCTGTATCCCCAGTTATGTATGCATTCAGATTTCACTCACAACATTTCCACTTTCCAGCAAGTGTCTGCATTATTATTACCAAAAGGGACACCCAGGAAGTTCCCTATTTCTAACAGTTTTTCTGAGGTGTATCTTTGAAACCAGGCAGGACCCTCCTGGGTACAAATTCTTTTTGCATCTCCCACTTCTTGCTCGCAGAAAAAAGAGTTCTGCTTCCTGGATATTCCCAGAGTATCAAAGGGCACATTTAAAGAGTTGTGAAAAAGAAAGGGAAGGGAATGCAGAAACAAAGGAGCAACCATTGAAAAACAATAGTGTAGCAGTAAAACATGATCCTAGTTTCTCCTCAAGGGATATACATAACAACATCTTTGAGTTCTTCAACATAATCCCAGATGGCTCAACTGGTAAAGAAACTGCCTGCAATGCAGGAGACACAAGAGATGCCCGTTTGATCCCTGGGTCTGGAAGATCCCTTGGGGAAGGAAATGGCAACTCACTCCAGTATTTGTTGCCTGAAGCCCATAGGGTCAGGTCACAGAGTCGGATGCCGGGAGCCGGCGAGAGACATTCCGCTCGTGACAAAGGTCATGAGGAAGGAGGCTCGGCATACGCAAAGGCGGGATCGAGCCTCGGGAGTCTCCCCGGGTATTCTCGAGTATCTTCCCCCCAAAAAACCAGAGTCTGCCTACTTTATTGCTTTGTGCTCTCACCTCTGACTTTACTGGGGGCTGTCCCCTGCCACCATCTCTCTCTCTCTGTCAAAGAGTTAACTTACAGCTCCAATGAATAAAGTTCCTGGGCAATTAGGAGTGTTTAAATCCAAACCCCTCAGATGGCTCTCTAACTCGCCTGACAAGTTTACCCGGACTCCTGCAGCTATGCATACTATTGTTTACAGTCTCCCAGCCTCCAGAGGCACGGGAAGCTTAAGATATTCAAATAGCTTAGAGCCTCTCAGAGAGTTAGAAACTGTCAGAATAAGACTAGTAAAGGATTTCATTGATGAGCCAATACTTGCTGCCAAGTTTTCACATCCCCTGAATTGTATCCTTGAATGTGCATTAATTAATATAGTTGGTATATAGAAAAAATAAGTAGTGGCCTTGGTGTTAGTAACTTTAGACCCTTAAGGTAATAAATTCTTTCCTTTTTTGGTAAACCCATTACACATCCACCCTATAGGAATGCAATTTTATCTTTGGAAGATGGCGGCAAACCTTAAAATAATTACTCTTAGAGAAAATAAGTCTTTGTTGATAAGTCCTTGTCAAGAGTCATAAAATGTTAATAGGCCTTCTGGCCAGAAGATGATGTAAATCACCTAAACCATTTGTATACGATAAATTTGCAGGAAAGAAACCCTGGTTTTTGATAAGAATCAAAGACTGCTGACTTTGCATCCCCTATTATCCTCTATGTGTAACTTAGGGTGTATAAGCCCCTGTTGAAAATAAAGCTAGGGGCCTTGCTCACCAGCGCTTGGTCTCCCCATGTCATTCTTTTCACATTCTGGCTGAAGTCTCCATCTGGAGCGCGGAACCCACCACGCTTACTAATTATGCCTGGGCTTCTAAGACCCACTCGAGAAGGTGTCTAGGGTGAGGCACCTTCCGCTATTCGAGAGGGCGCCTGCGGCCTACGTAAGTGGTGCAAACTTCTTGTCTTGAAGTTTTATTGGTCTCCCGCGTAAACCAAGCTACTCAGCCTCTTTTCTCCACTGAATTTTCCTACTGAGATATCCTCATTCTATTATTCTTTATATCTCTAATTAGCATATAAATAGTCGCCTAGGCCGTCTCTCCTTTGAATACCCTGGATCAGCTGGGGCTGGTCCCCCGCAGTCGGACACGACTGAACAACTTTCACTTCAGCAGGAACTAAGGTCCCCACCCAAGTGGAGGATGGTAAATTTGGGCCAAGCACAAAAGTCCTGGAACACTGTCCTGTTATCTCACCAACCGTCAATCAGAAGACAGTCTGCTGCTGCTGCTGCTAAGTCACTTTAGTCGTGTCCGACTCTGTGCGACCCCATAGATGGCAGCCCACCAGGCTCCTCTGTCCCTGGGATTCTCCAGGCAAGAACACTGGAGTGGGTTGCCATTTCTTTCTCCAATGCATGAAAGTGAAAGTGAAATCACTCAGTCATGTCTGACTCTTCGCGACCCCATGGACTGTAGCTTACCAGGCTCCTCCATCCATGGGATTTTCCAGGCAAGAGTACTGGAGCGGGTTGCTATATCCTTTTCCAGGAGACAGTCCACACAGGGTAAAAGATAGTGAAGACTCTAAACCTCTCTCCAGATGATTAACTATGATTAACTTCCACTTTCTCCTGTTAGAAACGGTCATGGTTGAGCAGAATCTTCAGAGTTGGTTCTTGGACACAAGTCCACCTTCTCCTGAGGTTGCAGGCCCCCTGAACAAAGCAACCTTTCTTTTCCAACCAACACTTGTCTCTCAGTTGGCAGCCAAACTCCAACTTGGTAACATCTTGGTTGTACATATGTTGCCGGAAGGGGGACCCCTTCCGAGGCTCAGGAACGGTCTCTTGTCTAACACTCAGAAATGAATTGTCCCAGGAGACACACATGCTGACACAGTAAGAGACTTTATTGGGGAGGGGCCCCTGGGTGGAGAGCAGGAGGGTGAGGGAAATCAGGAGGACTGCAGTGCCACATGGCTCACAGTCTCAGGTTTTATGATGATGGAATTAGTTTCCAGTTTGTCTCTAGCCAATCACTCTGACCCAGGGTCCTTCCTGGTAATGCGTGCATCACTTAGCCAAGATGGATTCCAACAAGGAAGATTCTGGGAGGATATATGGACCGTCGTCTCCTGTCTACTTTTGACCTTTCCCAAATTCTTCCAGTTGGTGGTGGCTTGTTACCTTACCAGTGGCTTGTTATCTGGCCAGGGTGGGCGGTTTCAGTCAGTGTTTCCCCTAACACATATACATCAAAAGCCTTAAAATGGACATGCTCCTTAACTTGGCAATTCTAATTCTAGGAAATTATTCAAAGGAAATAATTACAATGTGCTAAAAAATGTATGAACAAGGATGCTATTTATAAATTAATATGAAATGTTATGTAGCTATTAAAAATGTGTTAGAGAAGAATCATGACATGGGAAAATAGTCATAATTAATTTCTATTCTGGAAAACAAGTAGGCCATGAGGCATTTTGATTTTTATAACTCATTGCTTTAAAATCTGGGCTACATGGCATCTAGAAATAGGCAAATTGTTTCATGATTATTTCTGGATAATAAAATAGGGAGAAAAATTTTCCTTTGTCTTCCTAGGTTCTTCTGACTGATGTAAGAATTAAATTGACATGAGACAGATTAACAGGAGAAAGTAAAGCAAAAGCTGAATAACATGTATATATGGGAGAGTGGGGCTTCCCAAGTGGCTCTAGTGGTAAAGAACCCATTTGCCAATGCAGGAGATATACAAAAAATGCCAGTTCAAGCTCTAGGTGGGGAAGATCTCCTGGAGGAGGGCATGACAACCCACTCTAGTGTTGTAGCCACGTGTTCCAGGAAACAAACTCACTCAGAAGGACAATGCAGATAGTGGAGTGCAGTTTATTACACCGGTGGACCCAAGGCAGCGTCTCCTCTTAGCCAAGGACCCCGACCAGTTTTTGTGCAAACCTTATATACCCTAAGTGTATGTACTAAAACCCACCTCCCCGATTTCCTTGAAACTAGTCTGGACAAGGTAAAAGAGAGATACGATCAAAGTTAACCCATGATTCACATGTCATAAGCCTAGATAGTTAAACAGTGGACATTTATCAATAGGCCTGTGGTCATACCCCGATAAGCATAATGGGATTTACAACTTTGTTCTGTTACAGAGATAATTAGCATATTCATTTAGGCGACGGAAAGTCTAGGTACAAGTCCTGAGGCTCCTTATCTGAGGGGTCTGGTTTTCCAGTTTGTATGTCATTTCCAAAGATACAGGGTATATAGCTCACTGTCCACAGTCTGGCCCAAGATGGAGTCCTGTTTTCAAGATGGAACCTGTTCTGTCTGTTTCCTCCTTCACTGGTATTCTTGCCTGAAAAATCCCATGGACAGAGGAGCCTGGCTAGCTACAGTCCATAGGGTCTCAAAGAGTTGGACATGACTGACGCCACTTAGCATGCACACGCATATATGGGAGAGGAGTAGTAGTCATCGTGGTGCGTGCTTGGTCATGTCCAACTCTTTTCGACCCCATGGACTGTAGCCCACCATGCTCCTCTGCCCGTGGGATTTTCCAGGCAAGAATATTGGAGTGGGTTGCCATTCCCAACTCAAGGATCAAGCCCGTGTTTCTGGAGTTTCCTGCAAGGGTAGGCAGATTCTTTACTATAGAATTTGTCGTAAAATATGTTTCTTTGGCATATTAATCTTTTTAATATGATAATTTTCTGAGAAACAGCAGACGTGGGAAGGGCTCTGAAAACCTACTAGAATTTGCTTTTTTGTAAGTAACACATATGTTAAGGAAATCACTTGTAAGGGTGTCTCCCTCTCTGTACTTGGAAGAGGATGACCAAATCTCTATAAACCCTTACTATGAAGAAGACTACAACTTAAATCTGCATTGCAATCACCCTCATCTACCACACTTTTTCCTAGAAATCTATAGGTGACTCTCCCCACCCTCAACACTCTCTTGTCTTTACCTAAAGATGGTATTTACTGTGAAGGATTCCACCATTTTGGAGAGTTACTTAGTTTTCCTGAGTCTCTTCCACATATGAAAGTGAAAGTGTTAGTCACTCAGTTGTGTCCAACTCTTTGTGACCCCGAGGACTGAAGCCCATAAGGTTACTCTGTCCATGGGATTCTCCAGGCAAAAATACTGGAGTGGGAACTTACCTGGTAGTCCCGTGGCTAAGATGCTGTCTCCCAATCCAAGGGGCCTGGGTTCAATCCCTGGTCAGGGAGCTAGACCCCACATGCCAAAACTAACAGTTCACATGCTGCAACTAAAACCCGGTTCAGCCAAATACATAAATAAAATACAAGATATTATATATATATATATATATATATATATATATATATATAAAGAATATTGGAGTGGGTTGCCATTTCCTTCCCCAGGGGATCTTCCTGACCCAGGGATCAAATGCATGTCTCTTGTATCTCCTGCATGGGCAGGTGAGTTCTTTACCGCTAGTGCCACCTAGGAAGCCTACCACAACCTGTTACAATTGCTTCTGGGCTCTTTACTCCCTCTTGCACCTTGAGTTTTTGAGGACAGCAGGGACTAAATCCTCAGCACCAACCATTCTCAGAGATAAATATTTACAGAATATATAAAGTCGGTCAAGACTTGAGTCAGGAAATAGATGGCATCCAGGTTAGACAGTTACGACTGGCCTCCTGTTTGCATTTCATGGGGGCACAAAGAAATGGGCTTCAGCCTGGATACTTACAAAAGTTAGCATTTCTTTAGACAAGAGATAGGTGGGCTTCAGTTAAGGCATTTACAATCAGCCTCCAGCCCTCTGAAATGGAAGCAACAATAGAAACAGGGTAAACAGCCAGTGTTTGTCTCTTGCGGAGACCTTAAGGTAATAGTCATGGCAAGGACAAAGAGGGACAAAACCCTGTTTGAATAAAGGATTAATGGATCTCCACTACCCCTCTTTTGGGACACGGGAGACACTACACATGCACAGAAAGGCTCCTTGTGTGTCAAAAGTCAAGGGATAACACCTGAATAATGTCTTGTTCATCCCAGAAGGCTTCACCTAAAGATCCATCTTGGCTGAGGGGTGTGTGCACACCCAATGGAGGGTCCCAGGGTATGGGACCAGAACCCAGATAGTTGGCCTGGAACAATACACAGACCCGGAAGAACTGACCTATATAAATGACTTAAGTGCCTCTTTACAAATGCTTTTCCTCACTAAGGGGGGATGTCCACGTCCTTTCTTTTTGGGTGTGTATCTCTGCCTTGCTTCTGTCTTAACTAAACTGTTTCTCTCTTACCTAGAGCCAGACATCCTGGAGAGCAAAGTCAAGTGGGCCTTAGGAAGCATCACTATGAACAAAGCTAGTGGAGGTGATGAAATTCTAGCTGAGCTATTTCAAATCCTAAAAGATGATGCTGTGAAAGTGCTGCACTCAATATGCCAGCAAATCTGGAAAACTCAGCAGTGGCCACAGGACTGGAAAAGGTCAGTTTTCATTCCAATACCACAGAAAGGCATGTCAAAAAATATTCAAACTACTGCACAATTGCACTCATCTCCCATGCGACTAAAGTAATGTTCAAATTCTCCAAACGAGGCTTCAACAATACATTCACTGAGAATTTCCAGATGTTCAAGCTGGATTTAGAAAAGGCAGAGGATCAGAGATCAAACTGCCAACATCTATTGGATGATAATTCCAGAAAAACATCTACTTCTGCTTCAGTGACTATGCTAAATCCTTTGACTGTGTGGATCACAGCAAACTGTAGAAAATTCTTAAAGAGTTGAAAATACCAGACCACCTTACCTCCCTCCTGAAAAATCTGTATGCAGGTCAAGAAACAACAGTTAGAACTGGACATGGAACAACAGACTGTTTCCAAATTGGGAAAGGAGTATGTCAAGGCGGTGTATTGTCACTCTGTTTATTTAGCTTATATACAGAGTAAAAGTGAAAGTCACTCAGTCATGTCCAACTCTTTACTACCCCATGGACTATACAGTCCATGGAATTTTCCAGGCCAGAATACTGAAATGGGTAGCTTTTTCCTTCTCCAGGTGATCTTCCCAACCCAGGGATCAAACCCAGGTCTCCCGCATTGCAGGTGGATTCTTTGCCAGCTGAGCCACAAGGGAAGCCCATATGCAGAGTACGGAGTACATCATGCAAAATTCCCCAGCTGGATGAAGCACAAGCTGGAATCAAGATTGCCAGGAGAAATATCAATAACCTCAGATATGCAGATGACACCACCCTTATGGCAGAAAGTGAAGAACTAAAAAGCCTCTTGATGAAGGTGAAAGAGGAGAGTGAAAAAAGTGGCTTAAAACTCAACATTCAAAAAACTAACATCATGGCAGCCGGTCTCATCATTTCATGGCAAGTAGATGCGGAAACAATGGAAACTGACAGACTTTATTTTCTTGGGCTCCAAAATCACTGCAGAAAGTGACTGCAGCCATGAAATTAAAAGCTGCTCACTCCCTGGAAGAAAAACTATGACCAACCTAGACAACATATTAAAAAGCAGAGGCATTACTTTGCCAACAAAGGTCCATTTGATCAAAGCTATGGTTTTTCCAATAGTCATGTAAGGATGTGAGAGTTGGACCACAAAGAAAGCTGAGCACCAAAGAATTAATGCTTTTGAATTGTGGTGTTGGATAAAACTCTTGAGAGTCCCTTGGACTGCAAGGAGATCCAACCAGTCCATGCTAAAGGAAATCAACACTGAATATCTACTGATGTTGAAGCTGAAGCTCCAATACTTTGGCCACCTGATGTGAAGAGTCGACTCATTGGAAAAGACCATGACGCTGAGAAAGATTGAAGGCAGGAGGAGAAGGGGATGACAGAGGATGAGATGGTTGGATGACATTACTGACTTGATGGACATGAGTTGGAGCAAGCTCCGGAAGTTGGTGATGGATAGGGAAGCCTGGCGTGCCATAGTCCATGAGGTTGCAAAAGTCAGACATGCCTGAGCGACTGAACTGAACTAAAATGCCTTTTTACAGTGCTCCTCCTCACTGGGAGGCGGGGGGGATGGCCACACCCTTTCTTTTTGGATCTCATCCTTGCTTTTGTCTTAAATAGACTGTTTTTCTATGTGCTCTCTGACCTGTTGTTGTGCTATGTCTCTAATAATAAACTTTGTACTTGCATTTACAGTTTATGCCTCTTTGATAAATGCATTTTTCACTGAGGGCAAAGATCCAGGGAAAAATAGCTTCTAGCCTCTGGTCTTTGCTGGTCTGGTGGTTAGGATTTCTGGTTCTCATCCAGACTACCTAGGTTTAATTCCTAGGCAGGGAATTAAGATCTCACTTTGTACCAGTGCTCACTATTGCCTTCCTGAGTTCAGACTTACCAGTGCTATTAAGTACCAAATAAATATTTATTATGATAGAAAAGAAGTGGAAGGAAGGGGAGGAGAAGGAAGAGAAAGAAAAGAAACAAAGAGGAAGAACAGAAAAATGGGTTTGCAGAAGTAATAAAAAAGTATCTGAGGCTTTAGGGCCATACAACAGATGGCCCACTCACCTCCATTTTGTAGAAGTCCAATTCAGTGATTTAGAAACAATTTTTTAAAAAAGCATCAGACATTTTTTTAAAAATCAAGTGAAATATTGTACTCAAGACAAACATATAAAACAAATGACATTGGGATGGGACTTGCTGTACTCATCTGGATAATTCCTAATCTCATTTGGCCCTGCTCCAGCTCTGAGACAGTTCTAAAGAACTGCTAGGATCTAAGAACAATTTGAAGCCCCTGACATCATTCATTTCTGGATGATGGTCACAAGTGTGCCTTTGTGAGTAGAACCCTTATCTCCTATAGGATCAGTGTTACAATTTGTGATCTGTTTTTGAGATCCCATTTCAAACCCTACTAAACCCCAAAACAGTCATTAAAATAAGGGTAAAGAAGATGAAAGATTTATGTAACATAGTATTTGCATTAAATATGTTCCCTTTGGAAGACTTTTTTCCTATGTGAGTTTTATTGGCTGATGAATTTATTTCACTTGAGCCTGATAAACATTCCTACACTAAGTATAGGCCGTCTCATTGTTCCTGGGATTTTCAAACTGCTTTCAAAATTAGTATTATTTATACTGAAATTTTCTGTGGTCATTTGATATACATGAATGCCTTTGAAAAGCTTTGAATGAAACAAGAAAAGGTGTGGAAAATTTTCCAAGGTCACTATCTTCATTTATTTCTTGCTCAAAACACAGAATGTATCTGATTTCAACCAGCTCGTTTTTCATTGTTTCAGTAGGCTCTATTATAGAATTACCCAAAGTCATTAGAATCATACTTCACAGTGTGGATCACTACAGTGGGGTTTTATTTATGATAAAGAAGATTACAAAAGCAAGATTTTTCCAGTCAAATTAATATACTGGCTCTAGTCTGCATTTTAGTCTATAGCTACTCTTGAGTGAACAAGTTATAATGTTGTTATCAGCCACAACAGGCATGGGTAGGTGTTGAGAATATTTATAGATGATGTGGAGGAGATATTTATGGGACATAGGTTATGTTTCAAATGTCTTCTCTACAGTTTACACATCTGGGATAGGATGTGTGAAGTATAATACAGCTAGTACAATGAAGGGAGGCTAGCTTGTGGTAAATTCATTCCATTAATGAGAAAGGACTCTTCAAGTACCCACCTTATAATCATATATCCTTTAAAAAAAGTGTTGCATTTGTAAATAAAACAACTTTGATATATCTTTGATATTTCAGTTGTTTGGTGAATCAGGAAAATATTCATTAAAAACTTTCTGAATGCAATCATCATTATTAATTTGACATGTATCAGCAGATTTTTATCCTCAAGAGAACTCTATGAGTAGGTTCCATTAATGTCCATTTATAAAACTTGCTCAGAATCTTTGACTTGCTCAAGGTGACACAGCCGGTAAGAAGTATAGGGCTGGAAAAATTTTCCCTTCTTCCCTTCTAGGTTCTTTGGCTGGTCTAATAATTATATTGACATACAACACACTAACAGATGAAAAGTAAATTTAATTTTATATATATGAGAGTCCCAAAGATGTGAGACCCAAGGGCACGTTGACACAAGTTGTGCCATCCTGAGCTAAGGAATGGAACAGGGGCCTGGAGTTTAAGGCAGGGAGGAGGGAAAATCACAGTGCAATAAAATGAGCAGATGTTTGGTAATTAGATGTCCATCCTGCTATTTCAGATTAAAAAGTTAACCTCTGGTATTAGCTCTTTTTCCCAGCCAGGCCCTCAGTAAAAATTCTTTTAGGGAGTTATGGGAGAAGTAGACATTTTTCTTGACTCTGCTGATCTTGACTGCCTTCAGCACAAAATGATCCACATGCCAAAGTGGCATATTTTGGGATTGCATATTCTGCTCCCCTTTAGAAGTGTGGTCAGAATTCAAACCAGCCCATTTGACTCTGAAGCCCACACTCTCGACTGCCCTGCTAAATGGATGTTTCCAATTATATCTGTATCTTTGTTCATTGTACTAATTCTTCCATGTCTAGCACATATGCATTTAATAAATGTTTGTCTAGAGAATTAATGAATAAAAATTGAGTTGTGAATAATCAAAATAATACACCAATTACTTCTTAAATACAACTAGGCTCTACTTACTTTTTTTCCATTGTATTGTCAGTAGTAGGTCAAGCCCCCAACTGTTTGGCCTAGACTGCTTTAAAAACTTGATTGCCTCCAATCTATTCTCACTGTAGCAACCAGAGACAGCACTCTGAAATGCAAAGCTGTTCCCCCTACACCCTCAGAAAAAAATCTTCAGTGGTTTCCCTTGCTTCTAGAATTGAGTCCCAAATCCTTAACACTGGATACAAATGCCTTTCAGCCTTATCTCATACTGTGTCCCCCTGGCCCTCAGCAGTCCCCCTGCTTGGGTCTTCAGTTCTCACAGTGTTGCTTCTGACCTCAGAAATTTGCCCATGCTCTTTCATGTGTTGGAAATATACTTTCCTCTTCCCTCCATCCTCCACCTCTAGTAATTTTTCTTTATCCTTTAGATCTCAGGTCAATTGCTCTTGCCCAGAAAAGACCTCCCAGACCCCTGTGTGTTAGTCGCTCAGTGGGATCCAACTCTTAGCGACCTCATGGACAGTAGCCCACTAGGCTACTCTGTCCTTGAGATTCTTTGTCTATGTCCATTCCTTTCTCCAGGGGATCTTCCCTTCTTGGGGACTGAACTTGCGTCTCCGTCATTGCAGGCAGATTCGTTACCTTCTGAGCACCAGGGAAGTGCCCCACCCCCACTCCAGACCTCTAAGTCTAGATGAAATCCTAAAATTCCTGTCTTTGGCACCTGGAGCTTCTTATTGGCATTGATCACTACTACAAATTCACATTCATTTGATTTATTTTTCCCATTTCAATGTAACTTCCATGGGGCAGGTCTCTGATTGTTTTTATTCTTTTTTGTGAAGATTGTCAGTGTCTGCCCCACAGTAATCACTCAATAGCTATTTAACATTCAAAGGTTTGTTTGAATGTATGAATACAATTAGGGCTTTCCTGATAGCTCAGGTGGTAAAGAATCCACCTGCAATGCCAATGCACATGACCCTGATTCCATTCTTGGGTCTGGAAGATCCCCTGGAGAACGGGTGGGCCACCCACTCCGATATTTTTGGGCTTCCCCTGTGGCTCAGCTGGATCATGGAAAAAGCAGGAGAGTTCCAGAAAAACATCTATTTCTGTTTTATTGACTATGCCAAAGCCTTTGACTGTGTGGATCACAATAAACTGTGGAAAATTCTGAAAGAGATGGGAATACCAGACCACCTGACCTGCCTCTTGAGAAATGTGTATGCAGGTCAGGAAGCAACAGTTAGAACTGGACATGGAACAACAGACTGGTTCCAAA
>NW_011494862.1:836859-837576 GCF_000754665.1 Bison bison bison
AGAAATATCAATAACCTCAGATATGCAGATGACACCACCCTTATGGCAGAAAGTGAAGAGGAACTCAAAAGCCTCTTGATGAAAGTGAAAGTGGAGAGTGAAAAAGTTGGCTTAAAGCTCAACATTCAGAAAATGAAGATCATGGCATCCGGTCCCATCACTTAATGGCAAACTGATGGGGAAACAGTGGAAACAGTGTCAGATTTTATTTTTCTGGGCTCCAAAATCACTACAGTTGGTGACTGCAGCCATGAAATTAAAAGATGCTTACTCCTTGGAAGGAAAGTTATGACCAACCTAGATAGCATATTCAAAAGCAGAGACATTACTTTGCCAACAAAGGTTCATCTAGTCAAGGCTATGGTTTTTCCTGTGGTCGTGTATGGACGTGAGAGTTGGACTGTGAAGAAGGCTGGGCACAGAAGAATTGATGCTTTTGAAGTGTGGTGTTGGAGAAGACTCTTGAGAGTCCCTTGGACTGCAAGGAGATCCAACCAGTCCATTCTGAAGGAGATCAGCCCTGGGATTTCTTTGGAAGGAATGATGCTGAAGCTGAAACTCCAGTACTTTGGCCACCTCATGCGAAGAGTTGACTCATTGGAAAAGACTCTGATGCTGGGAGGGATCAGGGGCAGGAGGAAAAGGGGACGACAGAGGATGAGATGGCTGGATGGCATCACTGACTCGATGGACCTGAGTCTGAGTGAACTCCGGGAG
>NW_011494862.1:837676-838135 GCF_000754665.1 Bison bison bison
AAATGATGGACTGGAAGAAACACAAACTGGAATCAAGATTGCTGGGAGAAATATCAATAACCTCAGATATGCAGATGACACCACCCTTATGGCAGAAAGTGAAGAGGAACTCAAAAGCCTCTTGATGAAAGTGAAAGTGGAGAGTGAAAAAGTTGGCTTAAAGCTCAACATTCAGAAAATGAAGATCATGGCATCCGGTCCCATCACTTAATGGCAAACTGATGGGGAAACAGTGGAAACAGTGTCAGATTTTATTTTTCTGGGCTCCAAAATCACTACAGTTGGTGACTGCAGCCATGAAATTAAAAGATGCTTACTCCTTGGAAGGAAAGTTATGACCAACCTAGATAGAATATTCAAAAGCAGAGACATTACTTTGCCAACAAAGGTTCATCTAGTCAAGGCTATGGTTTTCCTGTGGTCGTGTATGGACGTGAGAGTTGGACTGTGAAGAAGGCT
>NW_011494862.1:838235-848624 GCF_000754665.1 Bison bison bison
AGTCATGTTTGATTCTTTGCAGCCCCTGGGTTGCAAAGAATCAGATGCGGTGCGACTTTCATTTTCATGAATACAATTGGGATATTTCTATTGGATTTTCTCATGTTCCCATCCTCTATTTTTATGATCATGATCTAACATTTCTGAAGCAAATATTTTGCGTAGGGCACAGTGATGTTTAGAGTGGATTTAAAAACTATTTGCACATCTGTTACCAGGGCCCAAGGCTAGGGAAGCTCACAGAGTTAGGATGAGAAAAAGCAAAGCCCTTGTGTAACAGGAAGGTCATAAAGGGAAGCCACAGTCCCAACACGGCTGGGTCACTGTCCACCTGTGAGTTGCTTTCATTCTCTTCTCATGAGCACCCTCCATTTTTCTTCAAGTGAGAAAACG
Source organism: Bison bison bison (assembly GCF_000754665.1). Taxonomy (NCBI): domain Eukaryota; kingdom Metazoa; phylum Chordata; class Mammalia; order Artiodactyla; family Bovidae; genus Bison; species Bison bison. The sequence continues at coordinate 838,629 of NW_011494862.1, forward strand.
GGCAAGTACAAATGCAGACAGCCTGCTGGCTGCCGAGAGAGTCCCTGATTAAAGCAGGAGATGGAACTCCTTTTCCCAGTTTCATTTTCTTGAACCTGATAACCAGCTGGGTTTCAAGCTGAGCTACCACACACCTGCTGGGAAACTGTTTGCTACCTGATGCTTGAAAAGGATGGCATTTACTCCTTCAGGTGTGAGAGATGATCGGCTCATTAGGAGGCCAGAGGAAGAAAAAGATTTTTTTAAATTAAGTGTGCATCTTTCATGTTCTGCCCAGTTAAAGGGTTAAGAACAGAAGTGTGTGTGGGAGAGGTGTGGTTCGGGGGTGTATGTTGAACAGTGTTGATGCGAAATTCTCTATTTCCCAAGCATCTATCACTGTAGACAAATTTAATTTCACAAAATTCAAATTGTGGATGTCATGCTGGCTCTTGAAGGTGCCACTGGCCTGAAGCTCTGGAGTCTCTCCTCTGCTCTGTCTCTGACCCTTCTGGCTCCGTTTGGAAAAGTAGAATTTAGGGAGGCAGAATGTACACTCCTTCCTTGAGTACATTATTAAAAAGCAAGATTTCTTACAAAAAATGAACAGACAGAAGACAAAGAGAAGAGAACAAAGTTTTTCTGTACCGGGCACAGAATGTTTATTTTCAAGAACCTTTCAGAACTTACCCTAGAGGAAAGAAAAAAATTCAATATGCAGTTATCTAAGGGGAAAAATGAAATGTGCTAAGATGGATATTTCTATTCATATATGCACATCATATCTGCCCTGCATGATTAGCACTCCCAAGGAGTAAGAATTTTATTTTTACTTTTTAAAAAAATCCTTTTTTATGATTTGGATTTACAAGTATTAGAGTATTAGGTGCTGCATGGGGTTGAGATGTTTGGAGTCAGATTGTAAAATTTATAATCTAAATATTTCCTACCCTGATTTTTAGGAAACCAGCCAAACAAGTTTCTGAAAGCCAGCAGCTTCCTTTCAACGTAAGGAACATTTACCTTTCTATGTTGTCATTATATGTTTTTAAGGGTGATACATTTGGCATACAACACAGAATTCATCTGGACCTGCAAGATCATGTCTATCTTGTTCTCTACTGGATTCTCATTGTAAAGCATAGAGCCTAGATCATAGTAGGCCCTCAAGAAAATGTTTTGATGAGACGAGTAATTAAATGATTCTTTCATCATCATTATCACCATCAACACTATCCTCCTGAACACCCAGATTTTGTAAGGTCCTTTCTTCCACTCTGCTTAGCTATAGACACCAATGACCATCATCCCATAGATTAGCACCCAACTCCATCCCTCAGTCTGGGTTAGAAGACTTTGTCATATATTATTTCCTCACTGGTGGCTGAATTCTGGAGTAAATCATGTTGCTCTAAGCCCAGCATTTGCTGTATCTGGATGAAACCTCAGTGTGAAATGCCAGGAGATGCTTAGACCTCCCAGCCTCATTCCTGTGTTTAGGAGTCTGTCCCTCTGTTACTGTCTAGCAGGGGTTTTGCTACAACAACAGTCAACTGATAAACAGACTTAGACAGTCTAACTGCAAATTTCACCTCTGCCTGGTGCCTCCTGCCATCCTGAGTGCACAGACTTGACCTTGTAACTCAGAGAAATTAACAAATATAACCAATGCTCACTGAGCATTTGTGTACTTAGTATAATTCTAATTGTGTGTCTATTCTAGAATATTTCATCTTCTTAACACTGTGAAGAAAGTACTATTTTTACATATTCTTTATAGATGAGGAGATTGGGTCCAGAGAGTCAAAGAAAATTTATCTGTGGTTAAACAGCCACATGATTCAATGCAATTTATTTAATTGAAGAGCACATGTTCCTATATTAATGTCCTAACTAGTATCCCCTTAGGCAGGGAGAACATTCAGCCAATACTTGCAACCATTACAGGTAGTGACCATTCTGACTGGTTGGGAGTCTACTTTGCTTCAGTATTTTGAGTATCAGCTCTTCCCCTTGTGAGGGAAATTCTTGGCCATCTTTTGGAACCTGGTATATAGCTAAGTTCTGTGATGCTTCTCCATCTGGCTGTTGATTTCATTCTTTCTCAATTTGTTCTACACAGTAAGGGTGCGTAACTATAGACGATATGGAGAGGAACAAGGCAAGGTCCTCGATCTCAACCTTGTTAAGAGAGGCCATGAGTGTCATATAACAGACAGTGCCTAGTTAGAGGCATCTAAAAGTTACAAAACACCAGCTCAGGGGCATAGACAAAGCCACACAGAAGCCCAGAAAGGGAAATATCACGGAGACTTCTCCTAAGGGAGGTGGGACTTGAGCTGAGTGTTGAGGGAAAATTTGGGCCAGTAGTATGAAGAGAGACTGGCCACCTTTGGCATCAGCCGTTTCTTAAGTAACTTTAATTCAATGTGATCCATATGTGCTTGAGACATATTTTGTGGTGAGCTATCCTAGGCTCAACACTATCATTAAGTCTGCCATTGTTCTCTTAATTTTTTTTTCTTTTGGAGAGGAAATAATGTCCTTTTCCTTGATAAAAGTTCATCTCTGTCAGGTCCCAAGAGACAATTTTGTCTCATTAACTTTAAGTCTGGATCACAAGTTTAAAATATCCAATCCAATATTGATTTTCACTTATATGATAATTGAAAGGTTGGACTTTGTCTAATTTATGAGCCATCAACTTCCAGGGTCTCTGCTCTGTGTTTACTTCCTGACCAAAGAGCCGCTGCTGTTTCTGTCCTTGGCCATAGGGCTTCATGATCTTCAAGGGGACTCACTTTTGGGGGGCTTCTGTGGCCTCAGTGCCGCTCCTTTGATGCAGGCAGTGCTTTGGCTTTTTCTCTCCACCCCTCCTCATCATGCCATCCTAGTCCCTTGTTTCCCAGCTGTCTCTTCAGCAGATTCTCCTTATTGGAGTTCTTCACCCTTCTAGATATTCCTCCAGAAGGGGCTTAACATAGCTCCAGCCTGGCCTTCTCCCTTGTCTGGTTCGTATCAGGCCCACAAAGAACAGACACTTGTGTCTCACCATGACAGCCTGAGAGTGCTGGCTCAGAGCAATGCAGTGGCTTTTATCTTCTGCATGCAGGTCACTTTCATCTTTCTCACATGAGGCTTAAGGCAACCTTTCTTACAGTTCTTCAACTTTAGATACCTGATCGAAACCTCTTGTGGAAGCCAGTGAATGCCCCTTCAGTAGCTAAAGGGGACAGAGATAAACCCTTTTCTCATTTGGTGGTGTAGGTTGGGATTTCACAGGAAAGCCAAACTCTTTCCAAGGAAATTTCTCTATGAGTTCTGTCTTTATATCCACTCTCTCACCCTTTTTATAGGCTGAACTTGCAGTTTGATATCTGCTATGTAACCAAAATTGAGATAAAAAGATCTCATTTTAACATTATGTTACTATTATTTTTAAAATTAATTTATTTTTAACATGTATTTATTTATTTGGCTGCACCAGAATCTTTAGTTGTGGCATGAAGGATCTAGTTCCCTGACCAGGGATCAAACCCGGGCATTGGGAATGTGAAGTCTTAGCCACTGGACCACCCCGGAATTTTCACTATTATTTTTTAATCATAACTGGGCATGGGAAAATCTGCAAAATTTTATTTTTCCCTTTTGCCATATCAAGGACCTAGAGATTCAGCTAAAGAAAATGTCTGATAATCTTTCCATTTTGAAGAATATTGGTGAAGAATCACCTATATAGAAACAAAAAAGCTGGGTCGAGTTTCAGTCAGAAGATGGCAGAAATCTCATGTCTTAAACTGGCAGCTCAATTTAAGCTTCTTTTCTATGTTGCTTATCTCATTAACCACTGGGAAAGGATGCCAGTATGCAGCCTTAGGGACTTGGTTAAAAGCTTTTTAGATTGATAATTGCAGGATCTTGAAATGAATAGTAGTCTCAGCTTTACCAGTGACTTTGCTGAAAACAAACAATTCTTAATACATTTCACTTAAGCTACAGAAATAATTACAAATATGCATTTATATTAATTCAAGTTAGAGATTGTGATGGGGCTCCATGATGGTTCAGTAAGTGGAGAATAACCAATAGTTCTTTCATGATTCTCAAAAATGATATTGATCTCTTTCTTTGTCCTTTTAACCCATAGCAACCACTTTGGTAATAAAAATATTCCCTTTAGGAGTAAATTAGCATAAGTACATAAATACTTGGTATTGATGGAGTGTAAGTATATAAGAGCTGTTACATAATCCAGGTGGAAGTGTAATTGTCATAGCCTTTCAAACAATAATTTGATAAAAAGGCACCAAAAGCCTTAAAAATTTCCTACTCTTAAATCCAGTAATTCTCTTCTAGAAATATATCTTATGGAAGAAAAAAACATGCAAAGGTATTTTTTAAAAGACATTTTTATAAGTTGAAGCAATCTTAATATTCAACAATAAAGATTTACTATATTATCACATATATATGATGAAAATTTATGGAATCTTTTAAAATTAGAATATGAGTCCATATTTATCAACACAGACAATGTTGAAATGAAAGCAGGTACAGAGGAATATGTAGAATCAAATATCATTTTTGTTTACATTTTATATATTAATATATGATACACAGGTCAAGAATAACCAATACTGAAATAGTGGTTATCTTTTAGTAGTAGAATTTTGAATGTATTCACCTTTTCTTCTTACCTGTATTTTATAATTTTTCCATTACAGATATGAATCATGAACACTTAAAAAGAAGAAAGTAATTAGAAGAGGTTTCATGTGGTTCAGAAGTAAGGAAAAAATCCAAAGATGAAAAAATACATCTACCCAACATTAATGAAGAGTATAAGAGAAAAACAAAGCTTAGTGCTAATGGAAAAGACAAAACTGGAATCTTCTCAATAAATGTTATTGATCTCCTGCTAACCGCGTGGTTCTGTGCAGCAGAGAATCCCTGAGATACCTAAGGCAAAAGGATAAGATAAAAGGAGCTTTAAAAAAAAATAAGGACATGTTTTATATTTGAATGAAGAGTTCAATTAAATTTCCTAGATTCTGAATAAATATCTGTCCCCAATAATTCACCTATTAATGTCAATAGATTTTGAATTCTATTTTATTTTTTAACTGAATTAGGTAAAATTGGTCTTTTAGTTTTTGCATGTTTCCCTTCTAGAAGATATCAGTTACCTTCTAGATATTATCTATGTAATTAACTTAGAGCACATCATGGTTGCATTCTATTTGGGTTCATTCAGCTAAAACCTCCTGAATGACCTTTATTCCAAACCCCCATTTGCCATGCAAGTGTATTCTTCTACAAGGTAAATGTTTCTAAGGAAACTTCATGGAAATGAAAAAGCTCCAGACAAATCATCTCATATCCAAAGGAGCAAATGACACACCCATTAATAACAAATGTGATTGTCTCAGGCTCAATGAAGTAAGTTTTGGATGTTGTGTTCCCAATGGAGACCAGTAACTAAAAGGGATTCCCTAGCTCTGTTCTCTTGGAGAAGGCAGTGGCACCCCACTCCAGTACTTTTGCCTAGAAAATCCCATGGATGGAGGAGCCTGGTAGGCTGCAGTCCATGGGGTTGCTAGAGTCGGACACGACTGAGCGACTTCACTTTCACTTTTCACTTTCATACATTGGAGAAGGAAATGGCAACCCACTCCAGTGTTCTTGCCTGGAGAATCCCAGGGACGGGAAAGCCTGGTGGGCTGCTGTCTATGGGGTCGCACAGAGTTGGACAAGACTGAAACGACTTAGCAGCAGCAGCAGCAGCAGCTCTGTTCTATATGCCAAAAGAGAAATGTGTTCACATTGTGAGCTGTAAACCATGAAAGGGAGGGTGTGTTTGTGGGAATAAATGGAAAGCCACTAGCAAGTCTCTGTTAAGAAGGTAAGGAAGCTAATGAATTAAGGCCAAACTGACTTCTCAGAATATGTTCATCAAATCTATTACCTTCCTCCATCAACCCTCTCCCCCTCTTTGCTTTCTGTTTCCAGTTCATCTGAGCCTTGGTCTGTAAGAGAAAGAAGTTATTAATACTTAAATTCTATGGGTAAAATAGCTGACCAACCCAGAATAGGAAGTACAATATAACAGGAGAATGACTGACATTACCTATCAGTAAGGCTTACTATTAAGCCACAGTAATCAGCACAGTGCAGTATATGAATAGACAAAAAAAAAAGGAATACAGGAAAAGATCAATGGAACAGAGTAGAGAGCTCAGAAATAGACCCTCACAGATATAGCCAGTTGATGCCTGATAAAAGAGCAAAAGCAATACAGTGAAGCAAAGACAGTCTCTTCAATAAACGGTGCTTGAAATAATGATATCCACACGCAAGAAAAAAAAGAATCTAGACACAGACCTTACACTCTCACAAAAATTAACTCAAAGTGAACCATAGACCTAAATGTAAAGCACAAAAATATAAAACTCCAATCTCTTATATGATAATAGAGGAGAAAACCTAGATGACCTTGGATATGGTGATGTCTTTTTATGTACACCACCAAAGATATGATCCATAAAAGAAACCACTGATAAGCTGGATTTCATTAAAATTGAAAATTTTGCCTTTGTAAAAGACAATGCCAAGGGAATGAGAAGATGAGCCATAGACTGGGAGAAAAATATTTTCAAATGCCATATCTGATAAAGGACAGTTGCTGCTGCTAAGTCACGTCAGTTGTGTCCGACTCTGTGTGATCCCATAGACGGCAGCCCACCAGGCTCCTCCGTCCCTGGGGTTCTCCAGGAAAGGACAGTTAGCCAAAGTATATACAGAGCTCTTAAAAAGGGCTCCTCAGGGGGCTCAGTGGTAAAGAATCCTCCTGTCAATGCAGGAGACATGGGTTCAATTCCTGAGTCAGGAAGATCCCCTGGAGAAGGGAATGGCAACTCACTTCAGTATTCTTGCCTGGAGAATTCCATGGACAGGGAAGCCTGGTGGGCTATAGTCTGATGGATCACAAAGAGTCAGACATGACTGAGCAACTAAAGAAAATAACTTGATTAAAAAATGAGTCATAGACCTTAACAGACACGTCATAGGAAAGATACATAAATGGCAAATAAGCATATGAAAAGATGTCCCATATCATATGTCACCAGGAAAATGAAAATAATGAGATACTGCTGTGCATCTATTAGAATGGCTACAGTATGAACACTGACAGCAGTTAATGCCGGTGAGGATGTGGAAAAACAGTAACTCTTATACAATACAGCACAGTGCATGCTCAGTCATGTCTGACTCTTTGGGACTCCATGGACTATAGCCGGCCAGGCTCCAAATGCAAAATAATATAGTTACTTTGGAAGGCAGTTTGGCAGTTTCTTACAAACTAAACATACTCTTGTCATAAGATCTAGTAATTTCTCTCCTTGGTATTTACTCAAAGAGTTTGAAAACTTAAGTCTCTATAAAAATCTGCATCAGGATGTTTATAGACACTTTGTTTGTAATTGCCAAAACTTGGAAGCACTTGAGATGTCCTTTCGTAGGTAAATGGACAAATAAATTGTGGAACATCCAGACAATGGACTAGAATTTAGTAATAAAAAGAAATAGTTATGAAGTCATGAAAAGATATGGAGGAATCTGAAATGCATATTGCTAAGTGAAAGAAGTCAGTTTGAAAAGGCTATGGATGTTTTGATTTCAACTATTTGATCTCTATGGGCTTCTCAGGTGATGCTAGTGGTAAAGAATCTGCCTGCCAATGCGGAAGTTATAAGAGACTTGGGTTCGATCCCTGGGTCAGGAAGATCCCCTGGACTAAGAAATGGCAACCCACTCCAGTCTTCTTGACTGGAAAATTCGTGGACAGAGGTGTCTAGCAGGCTGCAGTCCATGGTGTCACAAAGAGTCCGGACATGGCTGAGCTACTGAACACACACACATTTGATCTCTGGAAAAGTTAAAAATGTAGACAGTAAAAAAATTAATGGTTGCTAGGGAAGAAAAGATGAATACGCAGAGCACAGAGGATTTTTGGGATGGTGAAATATTCTATATGATATTATAGTAATGGATTCATGTCATTATATGTTTGCCCAAACTCACAGAATGTTCAATAGCAGTAATTATCTCTAAGGTAAAGTGTGGACTTTGGGTGATTGTGATGTATAATATAGGTTCAACCTCTGTAACACAGGTACCACTATTGAGTGGTGTTGATAATGGAGGTGGCTCTACATGAGTATGGAGAAGGCAATGGCAACCCATTCCAGTACTCTTGTCTGGAAAATCCCATGGACAGAGGCGTCTGGTGGGCTGCTGTCTATGAGGTTGCACAGAGTTGGACACAACTGAAGCGACTTAGCAGCAGCAGCCTGAGCTGATGCTGGGAAAGATTGAGGGCAGGAGGAGAAGGGGACAAAAGAGGATGAGATGGTTGGATGATATCACTGAATCAATGGACATGAGTTTGGGTAGACTCTGGGAGCTGGTGATGGACAGGGAGGCCTGGCCTTCTGCAGTCCATGGGGTCGCAAAGGGTAGGACACGACTGAGTGACTAACCTGAACTGAACTGAGAAAAATCTCTCTCGTCTCCTCCACCTTATTGAAGTTATGCATATGGTTAACAGCATACACTGTTCAGTTGTAAAAAAATGAATTCACTTCTTTACATAAAAATATAAACATTCTAGGAATATGTCCTAAGGAAAAACTGACACATGTATAAAGATGAATTTGTAAGGACAGTAACACAAATGTTGCAGGCTATAAAATAGCAAATGTGATGCAACTTTTATAAAATATATATGTGCCTGTTTCTACATACACATTTCTATCCAGTCATCTGTCTGTATGTTCTTCTATCCAATCTGGGAGAATATACAATAAAATCTTATCAGGTGTCTCCAAGTTGGGAAATTACTTGAGATTTCTCACTTTTTTTCTTATACTTTCAGTTATTTTTCAATTTAATAAAAAGGAATAAAAGCTATTTTCATTAAAAAATGAAAGGCAAATGAAAAATAGAAAATTTTGGTAAAGGATATATAGCACATTATTATCATCCTTCCATATCATGTATTACAAATCAACATCAAAACTGTCTCTCCAAGTAGCACTCAAACATGTACATTACCATATGTAAAACAGACACCAGTGGGAATTTACTAGGCTTCCCTGGTGGCTCAAAAGGTAAAGAATCTGCCAGCTATGTGGGAGACCTGGATTTGATCCTTGGGTCTAGAAGATCCTCTGGAGAAGGAAATGGCAACCTACTCCAATATTCTTGCCTGGAGAATTTCATGGACAGAGGAGCCTGGTGAAATTTACTGCCTGACATAGGGAGCTCAACCTGGTGCTCTGTGACAACCTAGAGGAGTGGGATGGGGTGGAAAGTGGAAGGGAGGTTCAAGAGTGAGGGAACAGATGTACACCTATAACTGATTACATTGATGTATGGCAGAAAACAAGACAACATTGTAAAACAATTATCCTCCAATTAAAAATAAAAATAAATTAAAAAAACTGACTCTCCAAATAAACACAGTTAAAAATCTTGGAGAAAAAATTCATGAAAGAATAAAAAAGTTAGCCTTCTAATAACCAAAGGAATGCATTAAAATAGCCCTTTTTCCTAAGATTTTTCATCATATGGAAAAAAATATATATATATTTTTATTTCATTAATGTTGTACATATATGAGAAGATGGATATCCATTAAACCTATTGTCATCATCATTTCATGATGTATGTAAGTCAAATCATTATGTCACACAGCTTAAGTTTATGCAGTGCTGCATATTTCTCAAATATTGTCTGAGAAATCCCATGGACAGAGGAGACTGGTGGGCTATAGTCCACGGGGTCGCAAAAGAGTTAGCCACTAAACAACATCAATTATATCTCAATTCAGTTCAGTTCCATTCATTTCAGTCGCTCAGTCATGTCCGACTCTGCGACCCCATGAATCGCAGCACACCAGGCCTCCCTGTCCATCACCAGCTCCTGGAGTTCACTCAAACTCATGTCCATCGAGTC
>NW_011494862.1:848724-852147 GCF_000754665.1 Bison bison bison
AGCCATCTCATCCTCTGTGTCCCCTTCTCCTCCTGCCCCCAATCCCTCCCAGCATCAGAGTCCTTTCCAATGAGTCAACTCTTTGCATGAGGTGGCCAAAGCATTGGAGTTTCAGCTTCAGCATCAGTCCTCCCAATGAATACCCAGAACTGATCTCCTTTAGAATGGACTGGTTGGATCTTCTTACAGTTCAAGGGACTCTCAAGAGTCTTCTCCAGCATCACAGTTCAAAAGCATCAATTCTTGGGCGCTCAGCTTTCTTCACAGTCCAACTTTCAGCCTATAAACCCAGACAAAAACAAAATAATAAAATCAAATGAGACTCTTATTTTTCCCTATCAAGGTAGAAAATTACTTTTTAAAGCTAAACAATTCCATGTAGAATATTAGCCAGCATTTGGGCAGAACCTCCATTTGTTTTGACTCATATTTACACATGGAAGGACTTCAGCTTGATTAACACTTCTGGCTTCTTTCTTCCCAGCTCTCTCACTGTCCTCTGATTCCCAAGGGAGAAGGGGTGACTTGGTGTATTTTGGAGAACCAAGAATGTGCATCTAAAGTCTTTCCCTTTTCTGGTTCTGAGCAGGCTCACCTTCTGGAAGCCTCTAATCTTCTATATGTTCAGCTTGCTGGGCAGGACCCCAGAGGGCAGCTTGTGGAAGTGCACTTGGTCCAGGGAGGGAGGCTGTAAATCTGACTGGTTTAGAAATCAGATAACAATCCAGTTTGACTGCAAACCTTCAGCATCATCTTCCAGTTCAGTTTTTATCAGTAAAAAACTGATGTTTTTTTTTTTGTCTTCATTTGTCTGAATCTTGCATCTCTTAAAAATCTCAGGAGAAGGGTGAATGGAGAGAAGAACTCATAGACACCACTAGGGGCAGCTTAAGACAACCATCTTTCTGGAGGGCAGTTTCACATTGTGTTACAAAGGGTTTACCTATTCCTGGGCCACTCTTTTTAAGAACACATGCTAAGAAAGCAGTTAGAGTAATGGATGAAATATGTGTTTACAAATGTTTGTGAGTGAAAGTCATTCAGTTGTGTCTGACTCTTTGTGACTGCATGGACTATACAGTCCATGGAATTCTCCATGCCAGAATACTGAAGTGGTTAGCCTTTCTCTTCTCCAGGGGATCTTCCCAACCCAGGGATTGAACCCAGGTCTCCAACATTGCAGGCAGATTCTTTACCAGCTGAGCCACCAGGAAAGCCCAAATACAAATGTTTAGTATCGTTTTCATTTTATTTATAACAGCTAAAGTTGTTACCAAGCAAAGGGCCCACTTGTCAGCACCCATAGAAGCTAATAGTACAGCACTAGGTTTTGAGAAAAGAAAGAGTTTTATTGCAAGGTCGACCAACAAGGAGAAAGGAGGCAGACTCTCCATCTGGCATTTAGTCAGATTTTTATAAGAGGAGGAAGGCTGATACATGGAAGTGCTGGTGGACAGTGTTTTGATTGGAAGATTTGGACCTTTGTTATTTACTGTATGATTAAGGGGCTTCAGCACATGATCTTCCTGGCCAGTGAACTCTTTGCTTCTGAAAGATTCCTGTCTTTAGGTTCTTGCCGTGTCCTAGTTCTTTGATTATGTGGTGGGGGTGGGAGGTGGGGAGAAGACTTTGGTTCTTGGCATTATTCAAAGTCAAAATTTCTCTGTGCATGCTTTTGCTGTATGACTTGCATTTTTTTTTTTTACTGTTTTCTCTGAAAAACAACTCAGTATCTTATAGAAACAAGAAGGACCAATTTGGGCTTCTTCTGCAGTTACGAAATTGGAAAAAAACAAACCTACCCAAATGTCCAACTACATAGTATAATTAAGAAAAATATATTTGTATGTCATACAAGGATATGATAAATCATATTAGGGAAGAGTATTTTTGGTGGGGGAAGCTGTTCACTATATATAGCTTAATTTAAAAAATGAGCTACAGAATGTTGTATGCAATGTGATATCAAATTTGTAAAGTATTTTTAAGTCTTATAAGTTTGAATTTAAAAATACTGGTAGACTATGGTATTTTTCAGAGAACTTGAACTAATAATTTCACAATTTGTATGGAAATACAAAAAACCTCAAATAGCCAAAGCAATCTTGAGAAAGAAGAATGGAACTGGAGGGATCAACCTGCCTGACTTCAGACTATACTATAAAGCTACAGTCATCAAGACAGTCTGGCACTGGCACAAAGACAGAAATATATATCAGTGGAACAAAATAGAAAGATCAGAGATAAATCCACGCACCTATGGACACCTTATCTTTGACAAAGGAGACAAGAATACACAATGGAGAAAAGACAATCTCTTCAACAAGTGGTGCTGGGAAAACTAGTCAATCACCTGTGAAAGAATGAAACTAGAACACTTTCTAACACCAGACACAAAAATAAACTCAAAATGGATTAAATCTAAATGTAACACCAGAAACTATAAAACTCCTACAGGAAAACATAGGCAAAACACTCTCTGACATAAATCACAGCAGGATCCTCTATGACCCACCTCCCAGAGTCATGGAAATAAAAGCAAAAGTAACAAATGGGACCTAATTCAACTTAAAAGCTTTTGCACAACGAAGGAAACTATAAGCAAGGTAAAAAGACAGCCTTCAAAATGGGAGAAAATAATAGCAAATGAAGCAACTGACAAAGAATTAATCTCAAAAATATACATGCAACTCCTGCAGCTCAATTCCAGAAAAATAAATGACCCCAAAAAATAGGCCAAAGAGCTAAACAAACATTTCTCCAAAGAAGACATACAGATGGCTAACAAACATATGAAAAGATGCTCAACATCACTCATTATCAGAGAAATGCAAATCAAAACCACAATGAGGCACCATCTCACACCGGTCAGAATGGCTGCTATCAAAAATCTACAAACAATAAATGCTGGAGAGGATGTGGAAAAAAGGGAACCCTCTTACACTGCTGGTGGGAACATAAACTAGTACAACCACTATGGAGAACAGTGTGGAGATTCCTTAAAAAACTGGAAATAGAATTGCCATACGACCCAGCAATCCCACTGCTGGGCATACACACCGAGGAAACCAGAATTGAAAGAGACACGAGTACCCCAGTGTTCATCGCAGCACTGTTTGCAATAGCTAGGACATGGAAGCAACCAAGATGTCCATCAGCAGATGAATGGATAAGGAAGCTGTGGTACATACAGAGTGGAATGTTACTCGGCTATTAAAAATAATACATTTCAATCAGTTCTAATGAGGTGGATGAAACTGGAGCCTATTATACAGAGTGAAGTAAACCAGAAAGAAAAACACCAACACAGTATCAGATCAGATCAGATCAGTCGCTCAGTCTTGTCCGACTCTTTGCGACCCCAAGAATCGCAGCACGCCAGGCCTCCCTGTCCATCACCAACCCCCGGAGTTCACTCAGACC
>NW_011494862.1:852247-853090 GCF_000754665.1 Bison bison bison
TGCTTTTTCCATGATCCAGCGGATGTTGGCAATTTGATCTCTGGTTCCTCTGCCTTTTCTAAAACCAGCTTGAACATCAGGAAGTTCACGGTTCACGTATTGCTGAAGCCTGGCTTGGAGAATCTTGAGCATTACTTTACTAGCGTGTGAGATGAGTGCAATTGTGTGGTAGCTTGAGCATTCCTTAGCATTGCCTTTCTTTGGGATTGGAATGAAAACTGACCTTTTCCAGTCCTGTGGCCACTGCTGAGTTTTCCAAATTTGCTGGCATACTGAGTGCAGCACTTTCACAGCATCATCTTTCAGGATTTGGAATAGCCCAACTGGAATTCCATCACCTCCACTAGCTTTGTTCATAGTGATTCTTTCTAAGGCCCACTTGACTTCACATTCCAGGATGTCTGGCTCTAGGTCAGTGATCACACCACAGTGATTATCTGGGTCGTGTAAGATCTTTTTTGTACAGTTCTTCTGTGTATTCTTGCCATCTCTTCTTAATATCTTCTGCTTCTGTTAGGTCCATACCATTTCTGTCCTTTATTGTGCCCATCTTTGCATGAAATGTTCCTTTGGTATCCCTGATTTTCTTGAAGAGATCCCTAGCTTTCCTATTCTGTTGTTTTCCTCTATTTCTTTGCATTGATCGCTGAAGAAGGCTTTCTTATCTCTTCTGGCTATTCTTTGGAACTCTGCATTCAGATGTTTATATCTTTCCTTTTCTCCTTTGCTTTTTGCTTCTCTTTTTTCACAGCTATTTGTAAGGCCTCCCCAGACAGCCATTTTGCTTTTTTGCATTTCCTTTCCATGGGGATGGTCTTGATCCCTGTCTCCTGTACAATGTCA
>NW_011494862.1:853306-853972 GCF_000754665.1 Bison bison bison
CAGTAGTAGATATAATGGTCATCTGAGTTAAATTCACCCATTCCAAGTCCATTTCAGTTCGCTGATTCCTAGAATGTCGACATTCACTCTTGCCATCTCTTGTTTGACCAGTTCCAGTTTGCCTTGATTCATGGACCTGACATTCCAGGTTCCTATGCAATATTGCTCTTTACAGCATCGGACCTTGCTTCTATCACCAGTCACATCCACAGCTAGGTATTCTTTTTGCTTTGGCTCCATCCCTTCATTCTTTCTGGAGTTATTTCTCCACTGATCTCCAGTAACATATTGGGCACCTCCTGACCTGGGGAGTTTCTCTTTCAGTATCCTATCATTTTGCGTTTTCATACTGTTCATGGGGTCCTCAAGGCAAGAATACTGAAGTGTCTTGCCATTCCCTTCTCCAGTGGACCACATTCTGTCAGATCTCTCCACCATGACCTGCCCATTTTGGGTTGCCCCATGGGCATGGCTTTGTTTCACTGAGTTAGACAAGGCTGTGGTCCTAATGTGTTTAGACTGACTAGTTTTCCGTGAGTATGGTTTCAATGTGCTTGCCCTCTGATGCCCTCTTGCAACACCTACCATCTTACTTGGGTTTCTCTTACCTTGGGCATGGGGTATCTCTTCACGGCTGCTCCAGCAAAGTGCAGCCATTGCTCCTTA
>NW_011494862.1:854072-854517 GCF_000754665.1 Bison bison bison
CTAGGCTGTTCCTGTGCGGTTGCAGTCTGGTACTGTTGGCCGCTGCCCCTGACCTTGGACGTGGGGTAACTCCTCTATATTAACACATATATATGGAATTTAGAAAGATGATAATGATGACCCTATATGTGAGACAGCAAAAGAGACACATATGTGAAGAACAGACCTTTGAACTCTGTGGGAGAAGGTGAGGGTGGGATGATTTGAGAGATAGCATTGAAACATGTATATTACCATATGTAAAATAGATTGCCAGTCCAGGTTTGATGCATGAGACAGGGTGCTCAGGGCTGGTGCCCTGGGATGACCCTGAGGGATGGGGTGGGGAGGGAGGTGGGTGGGGGGTTCAGTGTGGGGAACACATGTACATCCATGGCTGATTCATGTCAATGTATGGCAAAAACCACTACAATATTGTAAAGTAATTAGCCTCCAATTAAAATTA
>NW_011494862.1:854617-857735 GCF_000754665.1 Bison bison bison
TACTCTTGCCTGGAAAATCCCATGGATGGAGGAGCCTGGTAGGCTGCAGTCCATGGGGTCTCAAAGAGTAGGACATGACTGAATGACTTCACTTTCACTTTTCACTTTGATGCATTGGAGAAGGAAATGGCAACTCACTCCAGTGTTCTTGCCTGGAGAATCCCATGGACGGGGGAGCCTGGTGGGCTGCCGTCTATGGGGTCACACAGAGTCGGACACGACTGAAGCAACTTTGCAGCAGCAGCAGCAGCATATCTTCTAAATCTCAGGGGATTATAATACATACCTTGCAAAATTGTGGAGGATGAAAGATTTATAAATCGGTGAGCCTGAGATGAAATATGATCTCAACAGATGGTTAATATACTGTTATTAAAGCATGATGATGGCATTTAGAGGAATGGGGTGGCTTTCACCTGGGGTCTTAAGAAGATGTAAACCCTTTTCCCATAATTCTAGCAGACTTCCTCTTATATTTTATTTGCCAGAAGATAGTACCTTTTCTAAGCCTATGTTTGGAAAAAAGAATGAGGTGATTTCAGTTGGATCACACTAATTAGAGTTTACTGAAGACTCTTGAGAGTCCCTTGGACTTCAAGGAGGTCAAACCTGTCAGTCCTACAGGAAATCAACCCTGAATCTTCATTGGAAGGACTGGGGCTGAAGCTGAAGCTCCAATACTTTGTCCACCTGATGCAAAGAGCTGACTCATTGGAAAAGACCCTGATGCTGGGAAAGATTGAGGGCAGGAGGAGAAGATAGGAGCAGAGAATTAGATGGTTAGATAGCATCACCAACTCAGTGAACATGAATCTGAGCAAACTCTGGGAGATAGTAAAGGAAAGGGAAGCCTGGCATGCTGCAGTCCTTGGGGTCACAAAGAATTGGACATGACTTAGCGACTGAACAAGAATAACAACTGGAGTTGACTCCCAAGTGGAGTTTCTTCTGAAGCACATAGCTTGGTGAAGTCATGGTGGTTACTTGTACCAAAGCAGAGTTGTTCTAGAAATTTTTAAAAAGTGAGAGTGGTGGGGATTGGGTAAGCAAAGAACAGTGTCTCCTGAAACTTTTACAGAGCTAAACACTTAGCTCTTTTGTTGGACGGAAAATTATGAGAAAAATTATTCCTGTTAAGATTAGGACATATACTGAGGAATGAGGAAATATCCAGATGCAAGGGGGAAAGAGGAGAAATTAGAAAGGAATGAGAGAATATAGAAGGGAAACTCATGACACAAGAATGGCTCAACAGAAGTGTTTGCACAGAAGGTGTGAGCCCTGATAAAAGCAGTTCTGGAAAGCCCTCTGGAGAGGAAGCAGGGCATAAAAAACTCAAGATTTTCAGAGATATGGGGTGCATTTGGAGGAGTATCTAAAGAGAGACGAGGAATAAAGTGACAGGTAAGAAATAAGAAATAAAGGGTGAGAAGCCCTGCTGGTCTGTAATGATCAGAGGAAGGTGCTGTTGCTGGGATACCTGTGCAAGGGCTGCTGGGAATCATGTCTCTGACAGCTGGGCTCTGAAGAGAAAGAGTGGCTCTTAAGTGGCTGACATCCTTTGAGCCTCTGGTCATTACAAATGCAATTTAATGATGAGGAGCAGAGCTGTGATTCTGAGGCTATGCATTGTGATTCCGATTCTTGTGCTTACTGTCTGGTAAGAAAAGTTTCCCACTCTGTTTTGCTCCTGGTTGAACTTAAAGCTGGAGTACTTAAGTGTGGGAGGTCTCAACATTGCAATGAATAGTACCTTACTTCCTCTTCAAATTTTCCCAGAACGTCTGTGTTCAGTTCAGTTCCAATCAGTCACTCAGTTGTGTCTGACTCTTTGCAACCCTATGGACTGCAGTATACCAGGTTTCCCTAACTGTTAGTTTTCCCTAACTGTTAAAACTAACAGAAAAAGTTAGTTTTCATCACTAACTCATGGAGCTTGCTCAAACTCATGTCCTTTGAGTTGGTGATGTCATCCAACCATCTCATCATCTGTTGTCCCCTTTTCCTCCTATCTTCAATCTTGCCCAGCGTCAGGATGTTGTCCAGTGAATCAGTTCTTTGCATCAGGTGGCCAAAGTATTAGAGCTTCAGCTTCAGCATCAGTCCTTCCACTATATATTCAGGATTCATTTCCTTTAGGATTGATTGGTTGGATCTCCTTGCAGTCCAAGGGACTCTCAAGTGTTTTCTCCAATACCACAGTTCAAAAGCATCAATTCTTCATTGCTCAGCCTTCTTTATGGTTCAACTCTCACATCCATATATGACTATTGGAAAAATCATAGCTTTGATTATATGGACCTTTTTTGGCAAAATAATGTTTCTGTTTTTTTTTTTTATATGCAGTCCAGGCTTGTATAGCTTTTCTTCCAAGGAGAAAATGTCTTAATTTTATGGCAACAGTCACCATCTGCAGTGATTTTGGAGCCCAAGGTAATAAAGTCTCTCATGGTTTCCATTGTTTCCCCATTTATTTGCCATGAAATGTTGGGCCAGATGCTATGATCATAGTTTTTTTAATGTTGAGTTTTAAGCCAGCCTTTTCACTCTCCCCTTTCACTTTCGTCAAGAGGCTTTTTAGTTCCTCTTCACTCTCTGCTATAAGGGTGGTGTAATCTGTGTATCTGAGGTTACTGATATTTCTCCCAGCATTCTTGATTCCAGCTCGTTCTTCTCTCAGCCCAGCATTTCTCATGATGTACTCTGCATATAAGTTAAATAAGCAGGGTGACAATATACAGCCTTGATGTACTCCTTTCCCAAATGGAGGCAGGAAGTTGTTCCATATTTGGTTCTAACTGTTGCTTCTTGACCTTCATACAGATTTCTCAGGAGGCAGGTAAGGTGGTCTGATACTCCCATCTCTTGAAGAATTTCCCACAGTTTGTTGTGATCCACAAAGTGAAAGGCTTTGGTGTAGTATTAAAGCAGAAGTAGATATTTTTCTTCCCTGGTGGCTCAGATGGTAAAAGCATCTGCCTACAATGCGGGAGACCTGGGTTTGATCCCTGGGTTGAGAATATCCCCTGGAGAAGGAAATGGCAGCCCACTCCAGTATTGTTGCCTGGAAAATCCCATGGACAGAGGAGCCTGGCAGGCTGCAGTCCATGGGGTCGCA
>NW_011494862.1:857835-871337 GCF_000754665.1 Bison bison bison
TGGGGAACACATGTACATCCATGGCTGATTCATGTCAATGTATGGCAAAAACCACTACAATATTGTAAAGTAATTAGCCTCCAATTAAAATTAAAAAATTAATTTACAAAAAAATACTGGTAGAACATATGAAAATATTGATAGTAATTACTTTTAGATTACACGAGATAGTTTCTTTTTTTGCTTTTGATTTTCCAAGTTTTGTAATGTACTAATAAAGTAACTAGAAAAATATTATTCACGTATAACTAAACAGTAGCTGCAGCAAATCAATAACTTTAATTCATTATTATTATTTATAAAAAACTCTCTTCCCATTGAATACCAGTTAGTTAATAACTATGATCATGTTTAAAAGAATTTTTAAATATAAAGAAGAAAATTTCTAATTGAAAGGAATGAATTTACCATGGGTCAAAAAGAAGTGGGTTAATGTCCTGGCTTTGTTATTTATATGAATTTATATCTTCTAAGGAGAAGGCAATGGCACCCCACTCCAGTACTCTTGCCTGGAAAATCCCATGGACAGAGGAGCCTGGCAGGCTGCAGTCCATGGGGTCGCAAAGAGTTGGACATGACTGAGTGACTTCACTTTCACTTTCACTTTCTTTCAGATATTTTTCTGGAACTCACTTACTCTTTCTATGACCCAACAGATGTTGCAATTTGACCTCTGATTCCTCTGCCTTTTCTAAATCCAGCTTGAACATCTGAAGGTTCTTGATTCATGTGCTGTTGAAGCCTGGCTTGGAGAATTTTGAGCATTACTTTGCTAGCCTGTGAGTTGAGTGTAACTGTGTGGTAGTTTGAACATTCATTGGCATTGCCTTTCTGTGGGATTGGAATGAAAACTGACCTTTTCCAGTCCTGTGGCCACTGCCGAGTTTTCCAAATTTGCTAGCATGTTGAGTGCAGCTCTTTCACAGCATCATAATTAGGATTTGAAATAGCTCAACTGGAATTCCATCACCTCCACTAGCTTTGTTAACAGTGATGCTTCCTGAAGCCCACTTGACTTCACATTCTAGGATGTCTGGCTCTAGGTGAGTAATCACGCCATCATGGTTATCTAGGTCATGAAGATCTTTTTTGGATAGTTCTTCTGTGTATTCTTGCCACCTCTTCTTAATATCTTCTGCTTCTGTTAGGTCCATACCATTTCTGTCCTTTATTGTGCCCATCTTTGCATGAAATGTTCCCTTGGTATCTCTAATTTTCTTGGAGAGATCTCTAGCCTTTCCCATTCTATTGTTTTCCTCTATTTCTTTGCACTGATCACTGAGAAAGGCTTTCTTATCTCTCCTTGCTATTCTTTGGAACTCTGCATTCAGATGGGTATATCTTTTCTTTTCTCCTTTTCCTTTAGTTTCTCTTCTTTCCTCAGCTGTTTGTAGGGCCTACTCAGACAACCATTTTGCCTTTTTGCATTTCTTTTTCTTGGGGATGGTCTTGATCACTTCCTCCTGTAAAATGTCACAAACCTCTGTCCACAGTTCTTCAGGCATTCTATCAGATCTAATCTGTTGAATCTATTTGTCACTTCCACTGTATAATCATAAGGGATTTGATTTAGTTCATACCTGAATGGACTAGGGATTTCCCCTACTTTCTTCAATTTAAGTGTAAACATTGCAATAAGGAGTTCATGATCTGAGCCACAGTCAGCTCTTGGTCTTATTTTTGCTTACTGTATGGAGCCCTCATAGTCAACAAAAGAAATGCAGTACTTGGGTGCAACCTCAAAAATGAGAGAATGATCTCTGTTCATTTCCAAGGCAAACAATTCAATATCACAGTAATTCAAGTCTATGCCCTGATCAGTAATGCTGAAGAAGCTTAACAGTTCTATGAAGACCTACAAGACCTTCTAGAACTAACACCCAAAAAAGATGTCCCTTTAATTTTAGGGGACTCAAATGCAAAAGTAGGAAGTCAAGAAATAGCTGAAGTAACAGGAAAATTTTGCCTTAGAGTACAGAATGAAGCAGGGCAAAGGCTAATAGAGCTTTGCCAAGAGAACGCACTGATCATAGCAAACACCCTCTTCCAACAACACAAGAGAAGACTCTACACTTGGACATCACCAGATAGCTAATACCAAAATCAGATTGATTATATTCTTTGCAGCCAAAGATGGAGAAGCTTTATGCAGTCAGCAAAAACAAGACCAACAGCTGACTGTGGCTCAGATCATGAACTCCTTATGCTAAATTCAGACTTTAATTGAAGAAAGTAGGGAAAACCACTGGACCATTCAGGTATGATCTAAATCAAATCCCTTATGATTATACAGTGGAAGTGAAAAATGGATTCAAGGGATTAGATCTGATAGAGTGACTGAAGAACTGTGGACAGAGGTTCATGATATTGTACAGGAGGCAGTGATCAAGACCATCCCCAAGAAAAAGAAATGCAAAAAGGCAAAATGGTTGTCTGAGGAGGCCTTACAAACAGCTATGAAAAGAAGAGAAGCAAAAAGCAAAGGAGAAGAGGAAACATATGCCCATTTGAATGCAGAGTTCCAAAGTATAGCAAGGAGAGATAAGAAAGCTTTCCTCAGCGACAAGTGCAAAGAAATAGAGGAAAACAATAAAATAGGAAAGCCTAGGGATCTCTTCAAGAAAATTAGAGATACCAAGGGAACATTTCATGCAAAGATGGGCACAATAAAGGACAGAAATGGTTTGGACTTAAGAGAAGCAGAAGATATTAAGAAGAGGTGGCAAGAATACACAGAAGAACTATCCAAAAAAGATCCTCATGACCCAGATAACCATGATGGTGTGATCACTCACCTAGAGCCAGACATCCTGAAATGCAAAATCAAGTGGACCTTAGGAAACATCACTATGAACAAAGCCAGTGGAGGTAAAGGAATTCAGGTTAAGCTATTTCAAATCCTAAAGGATGATGCTGTGAAAGAGCTGCACTCAATATGCCAGCAAATTTGGAAAACTCAGCAGTGTCCACAGAACTGGAAAAGGTCAGTTTTCATTCCAATCCAAAAGAAAGGCAGTGCCAAAGAATGTTCAGACTACCACATAATTGCACTCATCTCCCATGTTAGCAAAGTAATGCTCAAAATTCTCCAAGCCAGGCTTCAACAGTATGTGAATCGTGAACTTCCAGATGTTCTAGCTGGTTTTAGAAAAGGCAGAGGAACCAGAGATCAAATTGCCAACATCCGCTGGATCATGGAAAAAGCAAGAGAGTTCCAGAAAAACATCTACTTCTGCTTTATTGACTACGCCAAAGCCTTTGACTATGTGGATCACAACAAACTGTGGAAAATTTATCAAGAGATGGGAATACCAGACCACTCGAACTGCCTCCTGAGAAATCTGTATGTAGGTCAAGAAGCAGCAGTTACAAATGGACATGGAACAACAGACTGGTTCCAAATCAGGAAAGGAGTACATCAAGGCTGTATATTGTCATCCTGCTTATTTAACTTATATGCAGAGTACATCATGAGAAATGCTGGACTGAATGAAGCTCAAGCTGGAACCAAGATGACTGGGAGAAATATCAATAACTTCAGATATGCAGATGATACCACACTTATGCCAGAAAGTGAAGAGGAACTAAAGAGCCTCTTGATGAAAGTGAAAGACGAGAGTGAAAAAGTTGGCTTAAAACTCAAAATTCAGAAAACTAAGATCATGGCATCTGTTCCCATCACTTCATGGCAAATAGATGGGGAAACAATGGAAACTGTGATAGACTTAATTTTGGGGGGTTCCAAAATTGCTACAGATGATGACTGCAGCCATGAAAATAAAAGACACTTGCTCCTTGGAAGAAAAGTTATGACCAACCTCAGCATATTCAAAAGCAGAGACATTATTTGCCAACAAAGGTCCATCTAGTCAAAACTATGGTTTTTCCAGTAGTCATGTATGGATGTTAGAGTTGGACTCTAAAGAAATCTAAGCACCGAAGAATTGATGCTTTTGAACTGTAGTGTTGGAGAAAAACCTTGTGAGTCTCTTGGACTGCAAGGAGATCCAACCAGTCCATCCCAAAGGAAATCAGTCCTGAATATTCTGTGAAAGGACTAATGCTGAAACTGAAATGCCAATACTTTGGCCACCTAATGTGAAGAACTGACTCATTTGAAAAGACCCTGATGCTGGGAAAGATTGAGGGCAGGAGGAGAAGGGAACAACAGAAGATGAGATGGTTGGATGGCATCACCAACTCAAAGGACATGAGTGTGAGTAAGTTCCAGGAGTTGGTGATGGACAGGGAAGCCTGTCGTGCTGCAGTCCATGGGGTTGCATATAGTCAGACAGGACTGAGCAACTGAACTGAACTGTACTTATAAAGCTTCTCCATCTTCAGCTGCAAAGAATATATTCAATCTTAATTCAGTATTGACCATCTGGTAATGTGTGTGTGGAGAGTCATCTCTTGTGTTGTTGGAAGAGGGTGTTTGCTATGATCAGTGAGTTCTCTTGGCAAAAGTCTGTTAGCCTTTGCTTAGCTTCATTTTGTACTCCAAGACCAACACTGCCTGTCACGCCAGTTATCTCTTGACTTCCTACTTTTGCATTCCAGGCCTCTATGATGAAAAGGACATCTTTTTTTGTTTGTTAGTTCTAGAAGGTTTTGTAGGTCCTCATAGAACCGTTCAACTTCAGCTTCTTCAACATTAGTGGTTGGGACATAGACTCAGATTTCTGTGATATTGAATGGTTTGCCTTGGAAGCGAACAGAGATCATTCTGTCATTTTTGAGATTGCACCCAAGTACTGCATTTCAGGCTCTTTTGTTGACTATGAGGGCTACTCCATTTCTTCTAAGGGATTCTTGCCCACAATTGTAGAGATAATGGTTATCTGAATTAAATTAGCCCATTCCAGTCCATTTTAGTTCATTGATTTCTAAAGTGTTAATATTCATTCTTGCCATTTCCTTTTTGACTACTTTCAATTTACCTTGATTCATGGACCTAACACTTCAGGTTCCTCTGCAGTATTGTTCTTTACAGCATTGGAATTTACTTCCATCACTAGTCACATCCACAGCTGGGCATTGTTTTTGCTTTGGCTCAGCCTCTTCATTCTTTCTGGAGTTATTTCTCCACTGATCTCCAGTAGCATCTTGGGCACCTTCTGACCTGGGGAGTTCATCTTTCAGTGTTATATCTTTTTGCCTTTTTATACTGTTCATTGGTTTCTCAAGGCAAGAATACTGAAGTAGTTTGCCATTCCCTTCTCCAGTGGACCACGTTTTGTCCGAAGTCCCCACCATGATCCATCTGCTTGGGTGGCCCTATGCAGCATGGCTCATTGTTTCATTGAGTTAGACAAGGCTGTGATATGTATGTTACTACATCATAAACCACCACTGTGTTCCTCTGGAGTACTTTCTGGGAATATCACTGTGCAGATGCTTTCAAGGAGCCTTCCAATCCTCAGATCTTCATCTCCTATAATTTCTTTATGTTGCATTTTTAGTTTTATAGTTGTTGTTCAATTGCTAAGTTGTATCTGACAATTTGCAACCCCATGGACTGTAGCCCACCAGGCTCCTCTGTCCATGGGATTTCCCAGGTAAGAACACTGGAGTGGGTTGCCATGTGTTTGCATTTAAATGCAGCTGACCTGTCTAAGCATAAGGTTGCAAAAAGATGGAAAAAGTCAGCCTTAGAAAACAGCCCTTTTCTGATACTTACTTATTCTATCATTTTTTTGACTTTTTGATTCTCACACATGTATTCCCACTGTTATCTTTGGCTGTTGTTCCATGTTCTGTAACCTGTTTACATTCTTTATCTTTATATCTCACTTCCATTTTTCAACTTTCCATTCAAAATTTTCCTCTACTTCAAGCTCCCATGCTGCTGCTGCTAAGTCACTTCAGTCATGTCCGACTCTGTGTGACCCCATAGACGTCAGCCCATGAGGCTCCCCAGTCCCTGGGATTCTCCAGGCAAGAACACTGGAGTGGGTTGCCATCTCCTTCTCCAATGCAGGAAAGTGAAAACTGAGAGTGAAGTCGCTCAGTTGTGTCTGACTCTTAGGAACCCCATGGACTGCAGCCCACCAGGCTCCTCCGTCCATGGGATTTTCCAGGCAAGAGTACTGGAGTGGGGTGCCATTGCCTTCTCCTCAAGCTCCCATGAATGTCTATAAAAAAGTTTCCTGTAACAGCTCCGACTGTGCTGGCCTTAGTTGCAGCTATTGTAGAAGAAAGCCAGATAGCTGGTATAAATGTTTCAGTGGGGAAGATCTCTTCACCTTTCAAGAGCTAAGCACTGAGCGTATCCAGAAAAAGTGTTATGCTGATTGTTTCTGTTGTTGTTGTTGCTTGTTTATAGGATGTATTCAAGTTAGGATTGAAGCACACGTACTACCTTTGAGCTTGGGGAGAAAGTAGGAGAGAGGCTAGTTTTCCTTTGGAAAATCAGGATTCATTACCAGAAGAAGAAAGCACAGATGCTGGGCATCCAGAATAATAGGTAATTACCGTAATTATCCACATAGATGTTTCAGTAATTTAGTGAGTTATCAGTTCAAAGTGTTTACATTTCAAATCTGCAATTAGATTTTTGAATCTTGAAATAAATTTCAGATCATGGAGCCTGAGGGTTTTCCTAGGTGGCACTAGTGGTAAAGAACATGCCTGCCAATGCAGGAGGCTGTAAGAGACTTGGTGTTCCATCCCTGGATTGGGAAGATCCCCTGGAGTAGGAAATGGCACACTACTCCAGTATTCTTGCCTGGAAAATCCCATGGACCTGGTGGGCTACAGTCTACAGGGTTGCAAAGTGTTGGATATGACTGAAGTGACCCTGCATGCACAGAGTCTGAGAAACCCTAGTTGTTTTACACTACATGTCTTGGAAACCTCATCTTTCCTCTTGATTTTTAAATTATGTATCTGAAAAGGGCATTATATTTGGCTGACTTACATTTTAAAAATAAAAAAAATCATGTTACATTCTTTGAGAGACCAAAGCTATTTTTCCCTAGATTACAGTATCAAGGAGAGCCTTCACTACACCTCAGTATAAATTACACAAATACATCAATTTCCATACTTGTTTAGTTGGAATAATTCCACAAAATGTAGAATACCATCCAAAGCGACAAAGCAAGTAGTTTAATATGTATTTAAATTTTACCATGCACATATAAAGCAATCTAAAGTTTAACTTTCATGTATAAAGCAATCTTTTGAAGAGAGGTGCGGGGCTCATTCCAACCTGTGATTTAGTTTCACTGTATAACAGAGTATAACAGGTTATAGTTACTGCAAAGGAATGCTTTAACTAATATTGGGGTGTTATTACACAGAAATTTGTAGTTCTGATTAGAGAACAAATGCCATGTGTTTACCTGCTCCACCAAAATATTCTACTTGTGCACCCTGGGCACATACCCAGCTACATGCTTGGCAGTACTCAATCTGGAAAGTACTATTATATTAGATAGTCCCCCGATCTGCTCAATAGGAGTGGAAGAGATTGTCAGTCACATTCAGTCTTGACAGTCCTCTTTGCACATTCAAGAATGAGAACTAATGGTCGTAACATCCCTTCTTTGCTAAATACTCAAGGTAGATTAGGCTTTAGTGGATAAGGAAGTCTGTAATCTCAGCTGCTCCTTGTTCTTACCCATGGTTGTTTGCAGACAGGAAAGGGACTCCTCTGAAAGCTGAAAATCTTGGAGATAGTTTACAGATAACTACTTAGTTATCCCTGGTAGCTCAGTGGTAAAGAATGCAGAAGATGTGGGTTTTATCCCTGGGTCAGGAAGATCCCTTGGAGAAGGAAATGGCAACCCACTCAAGTATTCTTGCCTGGAAAATTTCATGGACAGAGCAGCCTGGCGGGCTACAGTCCATGGGGTTGCAAAAGAGTAGGAAACGACTTAGCAACTAAATGGCAAACACTTAGTTAATAAAGTAGGATTTCTCTCTCGTCCTTTTTGGGTAACCTGCACTTGGATATCAATCTGTATTTTTGAGGCCTATACCAACTATTGTTATTTGTGGTCTCAGTTCTACAGTTTTGAGAACTAACAGCTTTCTTTCTGGTACAGAGATCATTCTTATTTTGTCAAAGCTTTTGAAGGAGATAAGAGAATAGCAGTAATCTGGTGATGTAGATTTGGGATACGGATGATTAACTATGGAGCTTGAAAAGTTTGTAAGTTGCTAAAGTGATAAAATCAAAAGTACTAGCTGTTGTAGCTTGGAGAGGTTGGAGAAAAATATCATGCAAATTTTGTATCATGGAAATTTTTTCTTTTCTGGCCTGTGGGAGTATAGCTGCATTACTTGGCACAAAGTAAGTGTTTCATAGATAGATATTGCATGTTGAATGAATGAAATATAAAAACACCATGAACATAGGAGAGTCTTATTTTTCACTAATAACACCTGGGTAAATACGAGAGCATGAAGATGTGTCACATAATTTCCTTCTTAATTATTAATCGAATGAGGGGAAAGAGCAGTAAAACAAATAGAAAATAGGAATTAGCAAAAAAAATCTAACAGGTAAATAGGAATAATATAACATTTAAAAATATATGGAGCCATAGAAAGAAAGAAGACCTGAGCCTTGTTTTGTTGGCTCCTGATCTGGCTGGCCCCAATTCCATAAAATCAATTCTACTGAAAGAAAAGAGGTCAGTCAACTTCTGATCTTTTATTTTTCCTCTCTTGTCTTGGATAGAATAGAATTAACTTCAAGGACAGGGAGAAAATAGGCAAAGTTAATAACTGCTGCTGCTGCGTCGCTTCAGTTGTGTCTGACTCTGTTCGACCCCATAGACGGCAGCCAACCAGGCTTCCCGTCCCTGGGATTCTCCAGGCAAGACACTGGAGTGGGTTGCCATTTCCTTCTCCAATGCATGAAAGTGAAAAGTGAAAGTGAACTCGCTCAGTCGTGTCCGACTCTAGCGACCCCATGAACTGCAGCCTACCAGGCTCCTCCGTCCATGGGATTTTCCAGGCAAAAGTACTGGAGTGGGGTGCCATTGCCTTCTCCAAAGTTAATAACTAGCATATTTTAACTCTGATGAAGCGTAAAAGCTTCCTATTAAATGGTGGTAATACCAAAAGGCCTGAAGATACCCCTGGTGAATAGATTATATGCCCTCATGTCAAGTAAATAATGATAAGAGACAGTTGACAGAATGCCAAAAGAGAGAACAAAACTAAGACCATATTACAAAAACTGCACTAAACCATCTTGGTATTTCATGAAACCCATTCCCTATTCTCAAACCACAGTTTGGATAAGATGGGAAGATAATTTTAGAGAATTTGTCAATAGAATATCAGAAAAATGAAATACATGCTCAGAGTAGTCAACATTAGCATTGGATATATGTGAAAAAATTGTGTGGCAACCATGCAAACAATTTATAAATTGGAAGTTTAGAGGAATGGAACATGAAAAAGAAAAACGGATAGCTGAGATTGGAAAGCATATTACTCCAGGGTCAGAGGCAGTCACCTGCGACCATTTTTTGCTACAAAAGGATTAATAAAAGCACACATTTGGTAAAATGAGAGTTCTGATAAATCAACAAAATAAGATGGCGCAAGAAATTGCAGAAATGAGAAAAAAAAAGTGTTACCAAAATAAAACCATTACATAATGAGTAAATAAATGGGAAACACCAAGAACAGAGTGTATATGACTCATATTCAAATTACTGATATAGAGAAAAGGGAGGAAATGATCACATTGAAGAGAAAAAACATGAAGAATTTAAGGCAGTTTTAGAGATATTTAGAAGTAAAGAAAAAAGATGACAAAACATTGTTGCACTTGGTCTTTTTGAAGCAGAGATGCCAACAAAGAAGCAGAAAAGATCTTCAAGCATTAATGAAAAAAAAAAAACTTTTGAAATGAAAGAATCAAATCTGAAGATTAATAGGAAAATCAATTTAGAATTAGTGACACAGACTGTTTTAAGATCCCTCAAAAATTTAGAAAAAAGGGAAGTAAGACGTTGAAACCAGAAACCCTTAGAGTTCTATGCTTCTATAGGATATAGGAGTACCTCTCATGTATTGTTTTCAGCTTTGGGTCTTTGAAATGTTGACATACAAAAGCAAAAGTTCTGTTCTTTAATCTGTCCCTGTACATAGGCACAAGAGCTACTGAGTATGACATTCATCCCAATGGGTAGAGGAATGTGGCTCAGATATTGTAAAAAATTCCCTCTATTTTTTTATAATTGGTCTGTATCATGTTACAAATCATGTTTGCATGGTTGCCACACAATTTTTTCACATATATCCAATGCTAATGTTGACTACTCTGAGCATATATTTCATTTTTCTGATATTCTATTGACAAATTCTCTAAAATTATCTTCCCATCTTATCCAAACTGTGGTTTGAGAATAGGGAATGGGTTTCATGAAATACCAAGATGGTTTAGTGCAGTTTTTGTAATATGGTCTTAGTTTTGTTCTCTCTTTTGGCATTCTGTCAACTATCTCTTATCATTATTTACTTGACATGGAGAGCATATAATCTATTCACCAGGGGTATCTTCAGGCCTTTTGGTATTACCACCATTTAATAGGAAGCTTTTACACTTCATCAGAGTTAGCATATACTAGTTATTAGCTTCGGAGAAGGCAATGGCACCCCACTCCAGTACTTTTGCCTGGAGAATTCCAGGGATGGTTTAATGCCATTATTCTTTTAAAAACTTCTACAGAATACAAAAATTTCCCAATTTTCTTATGTACTTATATATAAAACAGTATCTATTTGCAATATCCTTTAAGGAATCCTAAACAAGACAAAAGAACTGAGTTCCAGTGTCTATATCTGCCAGCCTTCTGATATGACCATGGACAAGTCACTTACTCTTCTTGTTCATTTTCTTTACCTGTCAAATGGGTAGGTATTCCTATCCTCTCTTTATAGAAGAGCAAACATGCTTGGAGAGATTTAATGAATTGTCCATGCATAGCAAACTTTCTGATTCAAGACGTTGTGACTTACCCATTGTACTACATGTTGAGATAAAATAAATGAATGGTTTGAAAAGTACTTGGAAAACTGTGTATGCAAAGTTTATAGTATCAGTTTTATGGTGGCATCATAGAAGTAGAACTTAGGAGAAACTTCAAGGATTTTACCTTTTATTTTATTATTTTTTAAACATTAAAGTCAAGTGCATGTTCTATTGCAATGAAAAAGGGTATCTTTTCCTATCATTTTAAGGTGTTTCATGTTCTAAACAGGGTTCCCAGGTGGCTCAGTGGTAAAGAATCTGCCTGCCAAGGCAGGAGACTCTGCTTTGACCCTTGGGTCAGGAAGATCCCCTGGAGAAGGAAAGGGCAACCCACTCCAGTTCTTGCCTGGAAAATCTCATGGACAAAGGACCCTGGCAGGCTGCAGTCCATGGGGTTGCAAAGAGTCAGATACAACTTAGGGATGAAACAACAACAAAAACAGTGTTCTAAACAAATTTTGGGGACCAAACACTAGTAATACAGGTGAAAGATGATTTCCTCCTTGTTTGAAAGTGGTGAATAAAGAAACATTTCATTTCTGCCAGGCTCGTTTCTGACTCCACTTAGTCTTTACACCCCAGCTTTAGCCTTGTGTAACAGAGGACACACTGTTATTTGCCCTCCTTCCCCTTTGTTTGTGTGAGTGATCTTCATTTACAGTTATATCTGAGCACAGACAGCAGCAAAAGTACATTCCCAGGCACAGGGGAAATGATGGCTCTTCCTGTTCCTTCTTTGCACTCCCTAATTGTAGCTGGTTCATCCAACAATAAGAAGGGAAATAGAGTTTACTAGCACATCAGTACGTGGGATGGAAAAAGAAACCACCGGGAAGAAGGCTTCCGGAAGAAACATTACGATAGGACATTTATTAAATAAAAGTAAACTGAAATATATCTCATCCTTGGAAATCCAATTAAAACATCCAGCCTGGATGAACTTAGTATTTCCAAACCAATTCTTGTCTTACTTTTCTGAAGCTATCCAGACAATACCAGTTGAAGATCTTTGCAGTGTTGCAAACAAAACAAAACATCACCACTAAAAAACCCCTATGCTTTCTGTATACTATTTAAAAACTGTTGTTGTTGAATCATTCATTCAGTCAATTCATTAATTCATGTTCAATTCAATTCGTGAATCCCTCATTAAGTTCCTACTGTGTGTCGGGTACTAAATTAAATAAGAAATGTTCATTCACAGCGACATGGATGGACTTAGAGATTGTTATACTGAGTGAAGTACGTCAGACAAAGGCAAATATCATTTCAAACATCCTGTATTTCCATTATGTGGAATCTAAAAAGATGGTCCAAATGAACTTATTTACAAAGCAGAAACAGAGTCACAGGTTTAGAAAACAGTCTTTTGGTTACCAGGGGTATGAGGGGGGAGGGATAAATTGGGAGATTGGGATTGACATATACACACTACTGTATGTGAAATAGATAGCTAACAAGGAACTCCTGTAGAGCACAGGGAACCCTACTCAATACTCTGTACCGACCTATATGGAAAAGAATCTAAAAAAGAGTACATATGTGTATACACATAGCAGAAACTAACACAACACTATAAATCAACTATACTCCAACAAAGATTAAAACACACAAAAGCACAAATAATAATAAAATACTAATATATTCAACAGGGCACTCTGCCTGTTGCTAATGGATGAGACTGATTAGTCTCATAGGACTGATCAATCAGGACTGTCTTGGGTCACCTAAGAAGGGCCAGGCTGGCAGGAACCCTGGTGTGGGGTGCATGCAGGGACTTGACTGTTGGATTACCTGTCTTCTCTCTTCCTTGCTCTCACTCTTGTACTCCCTTTCTTCTTTTCCATCTAAACATCTCCTATTTCTCTCTAGATATTAACTTTTTTCTCCTACTCCTGGCCGTATACCCACCTCCCAGGCCAGGAAACTAGGGTCTGTTACCAGGATGTGAGAAGAGGAGAGGAGAAAAGGGTACAGTATTATGTAAAGAATAGTTGTCTCAAAGGCAACGTTTCACTAGTGTTGTGTTCAAAGACATGCCAGGAGAAAAGCCATCTAAAATCATACACTGCCTGTGTAAAAGCAGATGCAATTTCAATTAAAAGTGTGAAAAACAAACAATCATAAAATCTATAAATGACGGGAAAAAACTGTCGAAAACAATTTTTGCAATGTCTTACTAACTCACACTAACCACCAAGACTCAGCTTAATGCCCTGAAGACTGGGTCAGATCAGATCAGATCAGTCAGTTGTGTCCGACTCCTTGAGACCCCATGAATCGCAGCACGCCAGGCCTCCCTGTCCATCACCAACTCCCAGAGTTCACTCAGACTCACGTCCATCGAGTCAGTGATGCCATCCAGCCATCTCATCCTCTGTCGTCCCCTTCTCCTCCTGCCCCCAATCCCTCCCAGCATCAGAGTCTTTTCCAATGAGTCAACTCTTTGCATAAGGTGGCCAAAGGACTGGAGTTGCAGCTTTAGCATCATTTCTTCCAAAGA
>NW_011494862.1:871623-872364 GCF_000754665.1 Bison bison bison
GCAATCTTGATTCTAGTTTGTGTTTCTTCCAGCCCAGCGTTTCTCATGATGTACTCTGCATATAAGTTAAATAAACAGGGTGAAAATATACAGCCTTGACGGACTCCTTTTCCTATTTGGAACCAGTCTGTTGTTCCATGTCCAGTTCTAACTGTTGCTTCCTGACCTGCATACAAATTTCTCAAGAGGCAGATCAGGTGGTCTGGTATTCCCATCTCTTTCAGAATTTTCCACCA
The DNA here is from genome assembly GCF_000754665.1 of Bison bison bison. Lineage (NCBI taxonomy): Eukaryota > Metazoa > Chordata > Mammalia > Artiodactyla > Bovidae > Bison > Bison bison. The sequence continues at coordinate 871,860 of NW_011494862.1, forward strand.
TGTATTGTGATCCACACAGTCAAAGGCTTTGGCATAGTCAATAAAGCAGAAATAGATGTTTTTCTGGAACTCTCTTGCTTTTTCTATGATCCAGCAGATGTTGGCAATTTGATCTCTGGTTCCTCTGCCTTTTCTAAAACCAGCTTGAACATCAGGAAGTTCACGGTTCACGTATTGCTGAAGCCTGGCTTGGAGAATTTTGAGCATTACTTTACTAGTGTTTGAGATGAGTGCAATTGTGCGGTAGTTTGAGCATTCTTTGACATTGCCTTTCTTTGGGATTGGAATGAAAACTGACCTTTTCCAGTCTTGTGGCCACTGCTGAGTTTTCCAAATTTGCTGGCATATTGAGTGCAGCACTTTCACAGCATCATCTTTCAGGATTTGGAATAGATCAACTGGAATTCCATCACCTCCACTAGCTTTGTTCATAGTGATGCTTTCTAAGGCCCACTTGACTTCACATTCCAGGATGTCTGGCTCTAGGTCAGTGATCACACCACAG
>NW_011494862.1:872952-874029 GCF_000754665.1 Bison bison bison
TTTCTCCTTTGCTTTTCGCTTTTCTTCTTTTCACAGCTATTTGTAAGGCCTCCCCAGACAGCCATTTTGCTTTTTTGCATTTCTTTTCCATGGGGATGGTCTTGATCCATGTCTCCTGTACAATGTCACAAACCTCATTCCATAGTTCATCAGGCACTCTATCTATCAGATCTAGGCCCTTAAATCTATTTCTCACTTCCACTGTATAATCATAAGGGATTTGATTTAGGTCATACCTGAATGGTCTAGTGGTTTTCCCTACTTTCTTCAATTTAAGTCTGAATTTGGCAATAAGGAGTTCATGGTCTGAGCCACAGTCAGCTCCTGGTCTTGTTTTTGCTGACTGTATAGAGCTTCTCCATCTTTGGCTGCAAAGAATATAATCAATCTGATTTCGGTGTTGACTATCTGGTGATGTCCATGTATAGAGTCTTCTCTTGAGTTGTTGGAAGAGGGTGTTTGTTATGACCAATGCATTTTCTTGGCAAAACTCTATTAGTCTTTGCCCTGCTTCATTCCGTATTCCAAGGCCAAATTTGCCTGTTACTCCAGGTGTTTCTTGGAGCCATGCCCGTGGGACAACCCAAGACGGGCGGGTCATGGTGGAGAGATTTGACAGAATGTGGTCCACTGGAGAAGGGAATGGCAAACCACTTCAGTATTCTTGCCTTGAGAACCCCATGAACAGTATGAAAAGCAAAATGATAGGATACTGAAAGAGAAACTCCCCAGGTCAGTAGGTGCCCAATATGCTACTGGAGATCAGTGGAGAAATAACTCCAGAAAGAATGAAGGGATGGAGCCAAAGCAAAAACAATACCCAGCTGTGGATGTGACTGGTGATAGAAGCAAGGTCCGATGCTGTAAAGAGCAATATTGCATAGGAACCTGGAATGTCAGGTCCACGAATCAAGGCAAATTAGAAGTGGTCAAACAAGAGATGGCAAGAGTGAATGTCGACATTCTAGGAATCAGCAAACTAAAATGGACTGGAATGGGTGAATTTAATTCAAATGACCATTATATCTACTACTGCGGGCAAGAATCCCTCAGAAGAAATGGAGTGGCCATCGTGGT
>NW_011494862.1:874129-881656 GCF_000754665.1 Bison bison bison
TCTATGAAGACCTACAAGACCTTTTAGAACTAACACCCAAAAAAGATGTCCTTTTCATCATAGGGGACTGGAATGCAAAAGTAGGAAGACTGGGTAGGTACCACCTATTATACTGATACTCCCAAGCAATACCTGTACTCTTCTTTCCCTAGAGTTGACACAATCGTAACTAATTAGTTGCTTGTTTAAAATCTTTCTGGTGAGATTAAAACCTATGAGAGCAGGGATAAATTCAGAGTCTAATACAATATCTGACAGATAGTGAGCACTCACTAGATGTTAATTTAAAGAATGAAATGAGAAGAAAGCAACAGTTGGATGTAATTCTTGCTAAAATTTGCAAAGAGTTTTTTTTTAACTTTTTATTTTGTAGTGGGGTATAGCAGATTAACCGGAGAAGGCAGTGGCACCCCACTCCAGTACTCTTGCCTGGAATATCCCATGGACGGAGGAGCCTGGTAGGTTGCAGTCCATAGGGTCGCTAAGAGTCTGGCACAACTTCACTTTAACTTTTTACCTTCATGCATTTGCGAAGGAAATGGCAACCCACTCCAGTATTCTTGCCTGGAGAATCCCAGGGACAGGGGAGCCTGGTGGGCTGCTGTCTATGGGGTTGCACAGAGTCGGACACGACTGAAGGGGCTTAGCAGCAGCAGCAGCAGCAGCAGGTTAACAATGTTGTAATAGTTTTACGTAAACAGCAAAGGGACTCGGCCATATATATACATGTAAGGAGTTTTAAACTGATCATTTTCAGTGTTAGCTAAGATACTGAAAAAGGACATTCTTTTCTTTAAGATTTATTCATTTATTATATTTTTTGTTTGCGACCAGTCTTTATTGCTGCATGCGGACTTTCTCTAGCTGTGGCAAGGAGGTGCTACTTTTCCTTGCAGTGCTTGGGCTTCTCATTGTGGTGGCTTCTCTTGTGGCCTTCGGTAAATAAGGCTCGTGGGCTCTAGAGCATGAGATCAGTAGTTGTGGTCCAGGGGCTTCACCGCTCTGCTGCACGTGGGCTCTTCCTGGACCAGGGATCGAACCAGTGTACCTTGCATTACAAGGCAGATTCTTAACCACTGGACCACCAGGGAAGCCTGAAAAGGACATTCATATATACTGTTGTGAAATTGTAAATTGATGCCACATTTCTAGAGGATAGTTTGGCAATTGGAACTAGAGATCAAAATGTTCATAGCCTTTTATAATTCAGAAATATATCTTCAGGAAATAATCTTATATACAAGGCTATTCTTGCAAATACAGTAATTTTCTCCTTGATATCTTCTTAACCACTCCCATCCCCAGTTTTAAACCTATTTAAGTAGAATTTACTATCCGCTATCACTTTTTGTGCAATTTTTTAAAGATTGTGAATTATTCTCTCTTCCTCTTAAAGATTTGATCTCCTGACTCATTACCAGTATCTCAAGCACTGCTCTTGCATTGAATCTTAATGACTTCAATATCTGTACTGACAATTCTTTCAAAACCCTGACCTCTCAGTTACTAAACCTTTTCTCCTCCAGTGGTTTCTATCTCCATCCCAGCTGAGATATCCATTTCCATGGTTATCTTCTAGACTCCATCATGCTGCCCAAGAGCTTAGTCTCAGTTCTGAGCATCCCAATTCTTTGAACATCCTTTTTGTCTTTACAATTAATTTCCTCTAAGATAGTCTTAGAAAGACTGTGAGAGTTAAGATAACTCTATTCTAACAATTCATAAACCCCTCCAGGACCTACAATCCACCTGGTCCTTTTCATGGCCTAATTCCTTCCTCACTCTGTTCTATTCAATGTTGCTGCATATAGGTATTCTCCTGACTTTTTCTTCCTCTGCTGTACTCAAGTGGCTCAAATAAAATTCTGGTTAAAGCAACTTCTCCAGGTATTCCATCTTTGTATTCGAGCTGCTGAACTGACTGGAGAAACATAAAAAGTTTGGTGACTGACTACTCTCAGTTTAATTTTATGACTTGCAGCCACAAGGGGGCTCTTATTACCTGGTAATTCTACCATTTTACACTTAGCTTTTTACTTCCCATCAGTGCCTTTAATATATATATCATCCTCTCCTTCCTCTTCTGTCACATCTGCTGTTCTTGTTTTCCATATTTGCTTTTGATTTCCCTCCAATGGGCACTTCTTTCCACTCCACAGAAACAGCTTTTATAAAAATCATCAGTGACCGCTGTCTCTAGAGCGATGAGCAATTCTTAGTCTTCAGCTTATTTAAGCTGGGCAGGAAGCGTCTGATACACATAATCACTCCTTTTTGAACCACTTATTCCACCTTAGGAGAAGGCAATGGCAACCCACTCCAGTACTCTTGCCTGGCAAATCCCATGGACGGAGGAGCCTGGTGGGCTGCAGTCCATGGAGTCGCTAGAAGTTGGATACAACAGAGCGACTTCACTTTCACTTTTCACTTTCATGCATTGGAGAAGGAAATGGCAACCCACTCCAGTGTTCTTGCCTGGAGAATTCCAGGGACTGAGGAGCCTGGTGGGCTGCCATCTCTGGGGTTGCACAGAGTCGGACACGACTGAAGTGACTTAGCAACAGTAGCAGCATTCCACCTTAGCTTCAGAAATAATCCTTCTTTGTGGTTTTCTTCCTCCTTCAGTGGTCATGCAGGTCTCTTTTACTCAATTCTCCTCATCTCCTGACTTCTAAATATTGCATTACCTGGAGACTCAGTCTGAACACATTTTTTCTTTTCTATCTATGCTTTCTTCCAAGGTTATTTTTTCCATCCTACTGGTTTTAAATATCATGTTAATGTTAATGTGGTGTTAATGTTAATTAACACCACCATGTTAATGCTGGTGACTTTTGAAGTATTTCTTTATGCCAGACTAGTCTCACGAATTCCAGGCTCAAATATCCAACTGGCTACTCAGCTTGGGAGTTTAATTTGCATGTCAATTTTAACAGAATAAAACCTGACCATATGATCCTCCCACCTTGCTACTCCTAGTCTCATTAAATGACAGCACTATTTTTTCAGCAGTTAAGGTCTAGCCCTCAAATTTATCACTGTTGCTGCTGCTGCTGCTAAGGTTGCTTCAGTCGTGTCTGACTCTGTGTGACCCTATAGACAGCAGCCCACCAGGCTCCCCCGTCCCTGGGATTCTCCAAGCAAGAATACTGGAGTGGGTTGCCATTTCTTTCTCCAATGCATAAAAGTGAAAAGTGAAAGTGAAGTCACTCAGTCGTGTCCGACTCCCAGCGATCCCAAGGACTGCAGCCTACAGGCTCTTTCGTCCATGGGATTTTCCAGGCAAGAGTACTGGAGTAGGGTGCCATTGCCTTCTCCAAAATTTATCACTAACTTCTCTCTTTTCATCAAATCATTTATTTAGAAAATTGACACCATCTTCAATACCCAGAATCTGACTCCTAACTGGTCTCCCTGTTACCACTGTTATCCCATTTTAGTCCACTCAATACAGCATCCAGAGTGATCTTTTAAAAATGTAAGTTTGGTCGTATCAGTCCTCTGTGTAAAACTCTCCAGGTCTTCCCATCTCCCTCAGGTTGAAAATCTTAGTTTTCACCAATGCTCACTAATATCTGGCCACTAACTCTGTGACCAATCCTCCTACTGTTCACCCATTTGGTCCATTTATCATTTACTCCAGCCATTCTGACCTCCTTGCTTTTTGAACACATGAGTAAAATCCTATCTTATGGCACTGGCACTGGCCCTGCTTGAGATGCTTCCCACCAGCTATACAAATAGTTCTCTTTAACACTTTTTAAAAGTTTTCTATGCAAATAACACATCAGACAAGGCCTTACATTACCAGGCTGTTTAAGTTATAACTGATTATTTTTAGAAAACTGTGTTCGTATTCCCTACCTTCTACCTTTTGGTAAAGAGAAATGTTATATAATTCTTATGTAACATATTTTTTGCTTGCTTATTATATACTGGAAAGATAGTTTTCCTTTCTCTTTTGCTTCATTTATATTGCTAATATAATTACCTTGTCCAATTGCATTAACTAATCTTTTTGCAGAAATATTCAACAATAGAATTAGTAGTCACCATTATTATTTTGCTGTATTTCTTTTCAATATTTTTATTCTTATGTATTTGCAAAGTTAATACAATTTATATATTATAAATTAGTTTGCAAACTACTTTTGTTTTCAAATTTTAATAGAATTTTTATTCTATTCTACAGAAATCTTTTGTTATTTTATTTTCCTTCATTTAGTAGATAGTACATTTCCCTTTCACCAAATAGTCTTCTAATTTTACTTTTGATGAATGTGTTTGTTTAATCATTTAGTTACACCATGATTTACTTAGTCTTTATCATATTATTGGATACATAGCTATCTCTAACTCTTCAATTTCTCTAAAGCTGTTGCATTCATTCATTTGTCAAAATTCCTGTCTCATGAAGATTACATTTCCAGTGATGTATATAATAAGCAAGCAAAAAATATGTTATATAAGAATTTTTATTCAACTTTCATAGTAGGATAAGTTACAGACTTTGATGAGACCCAGTGCTTGTGATAGCATGAAGAGTGCTATCATACTTTTGGTGAAAAAGGACTTTATTGTAGCCTTTTTAAATGTTATAGTCAAACAACATTTTACGTAAATATGCCTTGTGAATCTAGCTGCCAAGAATTTACTCAATGAATATATTTACAAAATTCAATAATATACATAATGATATTTGTCAAAATATTATTAATAATAACAAAATAAAACACAATCATAAATGTTTCTCAGTGGGAAATTAGGTAAATAAAATAAATTTTATTTTATAAATATTTATTATATAAATATATATATTTATTTTAAAATAAATTTCAAGTAGAATATAATGTTGTTAGGAAAAGGAACAAGACAGTTCATTCCATACATTAGCATGAAAGATCAGCAAAAGAGAAACCTACAGGAAGTATGATGCATTTCCTCATAACAAACTATATCACAAAGTCATAGTAATTAAAACATGGTATTGGCATAAAAACAGATACATAGATCAATGGGACAGAATAGAGAAACTAGAAATAAATCCATGCAACATGGTCAATAAGATTCAACAAAGGCATCAAGAATGTGCAATGGGGTAAGGGCAATCTTTTCAATAAATGGTTTGGGGAAACAGGATATTCATATAAGAATGAAATTGAAACTTTAATACCAAATACAAAATTCAAATAAAAATGAATCAAAAAAGAAATCTAGAGCAATGTTATTGTTTTAAAAATTCGTATATAGATATAATTTTATTTTGTACAGATAATGAAAAAATATGTATGGAAATATGTACCTTGGTGTTGGCATAAATTTTTCTGAAAGTAAACAAGGAAGTATTCCAGTGATTTTCCTTGGGAAGAGCAGTTGGTGGGAAATGTATGAGAGAACGTAAAATTTTCAATCTCTATCCTCGGGATTGTTTGAATGTTAAAACTACTTACATGTTTTATTTTTTAGTTTTCTTAACAATGTCACAATATGTTATCTACATTATGGAATAATGGTCTTATTTTACTTTTGTTTTTTTCATATATATAAGACTTGTAAAATAATAAATCTTCCTGATTTTTTTCTTTTAAATCTCAGTAGTTTTAGTTTGTTTTAGTTTTTTAGTCACTCAGTCATTTCTGACTCTGGACCACTGGACTGCAGCATGCCAGGCTTCCCTGTCCTACACCATCTCCCCGAGCTTGTTCAAACTCATGTCCATTGAGTTAGTGATGTCATCCAACCATCTCATCCTCTGTTGTTTCCTTCTCCTCCTGCCTTCTATCTTTCCCAACATGAGTGAATTTGCAGTGAATTGGCTCTTTGCGTCAGGTGGCCAAGGATTGGAACTTCAGCTTTAGCATCAGTCCTTCCAATCAATATTCAGGGCTGATGTTCTTGCAGTCCAAGGGACTCTCAAGAGTCTTCTCCAACCCCACAGTTCAAAAGCATCAATTCTTTGTTGCTCAGCCTTCTTTATGGTTCAGCTCTCACATCCATACATGACTATTGAAAAACCAAGGTTTTGACTATATGGACTCTTTTTTGGCAAGGTAATGTCTCTGCCTTTTAATATGCTGTCTAGGTTTGTCATAGCTTTACTTCCAAGGAGTAAGTGTCTTTTAATTTCATGGCTGCAGTCACCATCTGCAGTGATTTTGAAAAGAAAATAAAGTGTGTCTCTGTTTTCCCATCTATTTGCCATGAAGTGATGAGACTGGATGCCGTGATTATAGTTCTTTGAATGTTGTTTTAAGCCATCTTTTTCACTCCCCTCTTTCAACTTTATCAAGAGGCTCTTTAGTTCCTCTTCCCTCTCTGACATAAAGGTGGTATCATCTGCACCATGTCTGAGGTATTTGGTATTTCTCCTGGCAATCTTGATTCCAGCTTGTGCTCCAACAAGCCAGGCATTTTGCATGATGAATTCTGCATATAAGTTAAATAAACAGGGCAACAATATACAGCCTTGATATACTCCTTTCCCAATTTGAAACCAGTCTTTGTTCCATGTTCGGTTCTGACTGCTGCTTCTTGACCTGCATACAGGTTTCTCAGGAGGCAGGTAAGGTGATCTGGTATTCCCTTCTCTTTGAGAATTTTCCACAGTTTGTTGTGATCCCCAGAGTCAAAGATTTTAGCGTAGCTAATGATGCAGAAGTAGATGTTTTTCTGGAATTCTCTTGCTTTTTTGATGATCCAACAGATGTTGGCAGTTTGTCTCTGGTTCCTCTGCCTTTTCTGAATCCAGCTTTAACATCTGGAAGTTCTTGATTCACGTGCTGTTGAAGCCTAGCTTGGAGGATTTTGAGCATGACCTAGCCAGCATGTGAAATGAGTGCAATTGTGTGGTAGTTTGAACATTCTTTGACATTGTCTTTCTTTGGGATTGGAATGAAAATTGACCTTTTCCAGTCCTGTGACCACTGCTGAGTTTTTCAAATTTGCTGGCATATTGAGTGCAGCAGTTCAATAGCATCATCTTTTAGAGTTTGAAATAGCTCAGCTGAAATTTCATCACCTCCACTAGATTTGCGTATAGTGATGCTTCCTAAGGCCCATTTGACTTCACACTCCAAGATGTCTGGCTCTAGATGAGTGATCACACCATCATGGTTTTCTGGGTCATTAAGATCTTTTTTGTATAGTTCTTCTGTATATTCTTGCCACCTTTTCTTAATATATTCTGCTTCAATTGGGTCAATACCATCTGGGTCCTTTATTGTGCCTATCGTTACATGAAGTGTTCCCTTGGTATCTTTGATTTTCTCGAAGAAATCTTTAGTGTTTTTTTTTTTTTTTTTCCAGTCTATTGTTTTCCTCTGTTTCTTTGTATTGTTCACTTAAGAAGGCTTTCTTATCTCTCCTTGCTATTCTTTGGAACTCTGCATTCAGATGGATATATAATTCCTTTTCTCCTTTGCCTTTTGCTTCTCTTCTTTTCTCAGCTATTTGTAAGGCCTCCTCAGACAACCATTTTGCCTTTTTGCATTTCTTTTTCTTGGGGATGGTTTTGATCACTGCCTCCTG
>NW_011494862.1:881756-909947 GCF_000754665.1 Bison bison bison
ATGAAGTGTTCCCTTGGTATCTTTGATTTTCTCGAAGAAATCTTTAGTGTTTTTTTTTTTTTTTTCCAGTCTATTGTTTTCCTCTGTTTCTTTGTATTGTTCACTTAAGAAGGCTTTCTTATCTCTCCTTGCTATTCTTTGGAACTCTGCATTCAGATGTATATATAATTCCTTTTCTCCTTTGCCTTTTGCTTCTCTTCTTTTCTCAGCTATTTGTAAGGCCTCCTCTGACAACCATTTTGCCTTTTTGCATTTCTTTTTCTTGGGGATGGTTTTGATCACTGCCTCCTGTACTATGTTATGAACTTCTGTCCATAGTTCTTCAAGCACTCTGTCTATCAGATCTAATCTCTTGAATCTATTTCTCATTTCCACTGTATAATGATAAGGGATTTGTTTACAGACCTAGTAGTTTAGGGAATAGATAATTCTACATCCTGTATATCCTTCAAGGTAACTCTAGAAAATGCTTATCTATGGTAAATGAGTAGGGGATTCTGTTCTAAAGAATTTTAGGAGTAGATACAAAAAAAATCAATCTTCAATTTGAAAATTGCTCATCTGTAGCTGTTCTTTCTTTTAATAATAAGATAACAAGAGTAGCTGATGTAAAAGCCACTGGTACATAATGGTATAAAATCATTTTCTCTGTGGGAAAGTGAGGTGAATCATACTGTTCTTTATAGTAAAAGAATATGCAATCATCTTATCCAAATAGAATTAAGTTCACTTAAGAAGAATTTAAAAGATATAGAATTCCATGCTAGAATGTTTCCACTGCCAGTTTTTAACTTCTCTTATTAAAAATGGGCACTAAATAAAAACCTTCACTGATAACATGTTTGAAAGCTAAAGAAAGTGTATTTACCTGGTATTTATTGTGGTTTCATCAATAATATGGAAATAAAGGTCTTTCACACACTTTAATTCATTTAGATTGCCAGAACAACCCTTTGAAATTGGCATTATGATGATTATTTTGTTATCATATTGTTTTTCTGGATGACACCCTGGGGCTTGAAGGACGTTAAGTCAATAAGGGAAGGTTTCAGCACCAAGGACAGTACACGGAAACCACAGCTTTCAGTAGCATATAGTGAATGAATAACTTGCTATTATCATGCGTGCATGCTCAGTTGCTTCAGTCGTGTCTGACTGCGATGCTATGGACTGTAGCTCACCAGTCCTCTCTGCCCATAGGATTCTCCAGGCAAGAATACTGGAGTGGGTTTCCCTTTTCTCTTTCAGAGACTCTTCCTGACCCAGGGATCAAACTTGGGTCTGCCTGCATCTCCTGCCCTGCAGGTGGATTCTTTACCCACTGAGCCACCTGGGAAGCCAGAAGGATAAGTAAATCTAGGTCAGAGATAAGGAATATATAATGATCACTGATTATGTGTTATTAACATAATAAGCTTTTTACTTGTGATAACACATTTAATCCTCAAGTAAATTTCATGAGCTGAACACCATTATCACCTGATTTGACAAACAGGAAAATAGAATCTGAGTGAGATTCAGTTCAGTTCAGTAGTTCAGCTGCTCAGTCATGTCTGACTCTTTTCGACCCCAAGAATCGCAGCACGCCAGGCCTCCCTGTCCATCACCAACTCCCGGAGTTCACTCAGACTCACGTCCATCGAGTTGGTGATGCCATCCAGCCATCTCATCCTCTCTCGTCCCCTTTTCCTCCTGCCCCCAATCCCTCCCAGCATCAGAGTCTTTTCCAATGAGTCAACTCTTCGCATGAGGTGGCCAAAGTACTGGAGTTTCAGCTTCAGCATCATTCCTTCCAAAGAACACCCAGGGCTGATCTCCTTCAGAATGGACTGGTTGAATCTCCTTGCAGTCCAAGGGACTCTCAAGAGTCTTCTCCAACACCACAGTTCAAAAGCATCAATTCTTCGGTGCTCAGATTTCTTCACAGTCCAACTCTCACATCCATGCATAACCACTGGAAAAACCATAGCCTGGACTAGATGGACCTTTGTTGGCAAAGTTATGTCTCTGCTTTTCAATATGCTATCTAGGTTGGTCATAACTTTTCTTCCAAGGAGCAAGCATCTTTTAAGTGAGTTGTTTATGTTCGCCCAGCATAGATGGGCAGCAGTGGCATAGCCAAGAGCTCAAGGCAGCCCAGATCACTGTTCGTGATATCTCCTCAACCTCGTATGCACATACACTGGGAGCCCGTGGAGCAGGCTATCCAGCAAGCCAGCCACCTGACTTTTGTCTTCTGCAGCAGACTAGAGATGCTGCAGCCCAAGCCATGCACAGTTCACTAGGCTTGTGAAGAGGGAGGTCTTTCTAGTTCCCAGTTCCAGACACACCCACAGGGCCCCTTACTTACATGCTTGTTCATCTGCATGCTTGTTCTTCAGGCTTGGATTGACTGCACCACTGGAAAGTTACTTTCCATGGTCTTCTGAGGCAAACATCATGTGCTACAGGTCACGTATCACAGTGGTGCTTGTTTCCCTCTGAACTCACTTCCTCTGTGTATGTGCTTCCAACCTCAGCTTGTCTGCAACCCTTTAGGTTGTTTGTACTTTATCAGAGACTAAGAGCAGTGAAACTCAGGGAGCTTCTTCATTACTTTCTTCAATAAGGTATGAATCACCCTTCCAAGTTTTTCCTTCCTTCATTATTCTCCCTCAATCCTAAAATATCCTTCTTAGTTCTCTTTCCAACATACTTACTCATACACAATAGCTGAATAGTTCTTTATGTTAAAATGTGCCTGTTTAAATTACTGTGTAGTTTTTGGTTTCTCACTGAAATGTACCCATACAGAGGTCTTCAAAGGACAGTAAAAGCCTAAAGAAAGGAATTGAGAACTCTCCCCCACCATTATTTTAAAACTCAAACATTCAAACCTGACTCATGGGTTATTGGCTTTAAATATTCCTTTGTCTTCCAAACAACTAAGGTAGAAACATATTGATTACTACAATTTTTTTTTCTAATTTTATTTTTAAACTTTATATAATTGTATTAGTTTTGCCAAATATCAAAATGGTTACTACAATTTACTTACTTTTTGCAAGATAATATACATAAAAATGAGCAACAAATAAATAAGGCCTTTTAATCTTATTATATACAAATTATGATTATATTTCTTTAACACACTTCAGGGTTATTTTGTATTTATATTTAAGACAGGCATAATAATTAGATATGTTTCTTAATATCTTAATAGTAAGTGAATAACAAGACAAGAGCTTGAAAATGGCATCCCACTTGATAAGTTTGTTTTATTTCTGTTTTGACAGAATTAATGACATTTCTGATTAGCCAAGGTTGCTGAACTGCAGTCATGTTTAAGGAATCCCTAACAGTTTAACCTGATTTGACTTCGATTAGAAGGAAATGGCAACCCACTCTAGTATTCTTGCCTGGAGAATCCCATGGACAGAGGAGCCTGGTGGGCTACAGTTCACGGGGTTGCAAAGAGTTGGACACGACTGAGTGACTTCACTTCACTTTAATGTAGCATAAAGTACAACATGAGGTCACAAAGAGTTGGACATGACTTAGCTATTGAACAACAACAAAAGTACAAAAGAGCTAAACAGCTTGTTGGGTTTTTAAAGATCACCTTTAGGATGTTTAAAGTAGAATGTTTTATTTACTATAGTTATACTCTGTGACTCCCTTTTATGTCAACTGTTTTGTTGACCTATGCTGTAATCCATCAAAAAAAAAAAAAAAGCCCCCAGACACTGAGAAAGAGATGCAAACAAGCAAGGCAATATGTAAGCTCCATTTATTGAAAAGTCCATGCAATGAAGATGACTGAAAGCACAGAACAGTCTAACATGGGGCATGTGCCACATGTCAAGCACTGTGTTAGCTCTTATAGGAAAAGCTCATATCTCACAGAATCCTGAAAATCTCATTTATTGTACAAATATTTCTGAATTTCCATTTTGTACAAGCCACTACTATTCTAGGTTCAGAAGATATAGCAGTGAACAAAATAGTTCTTGATGCTATACTGGACGCTTCTTGGTGAAGTGTGGCAAAGTCAACTAGCTGTCTACCAAAGACTCAACTCCTATTCTAGAAGGCAGAGGAATGTTGAGGAGTGGTTACTCAGACAGAGAATGTCTTACAGTTCTCCCTCCCACTTCAACCAGGAGGGTTCATGTGACTGAGTTTTGCCAACAGAATGTGGGTATAAATATTGTGTGCTTCTTCCAGGCCTAAGCCATAAAAAACCTTCCATATATCCTCCAAGTGCTTTCTCTTTCCCAAGTGACTGACTAGATGTTGTAGTCCAGAACAACCATTAAAGACTACAAAGGCTTCAATGACTGGATTCTTAAATAAATAATTAGTAACAAGGCATTATCTGATGCAATGTTATCTGACATATTTTATAATGTTCATCTGAGACTTCTATGGAATTAGAGAGGTAAGGTTGAAAGCAGGAAGACCAAGCAGAAGGATATTGCAATTGTTAAAGTAAAAAATGATGGTGACTTAGTCCAGGAGGTAGTGGCTAAAGTACTGGTAGAAGTGATGTGTTTTATTCCTGAATCTGACCTATAAAACCCTTACATTAATTCTACTTGCTATTCCCCCTCAGTCAGATCTTTTGAAGGTACACTTGACTACGACTACCCTCATTTTATAGACAAAGGTATATAAAAGCTGCTCTGGTGGCTCAGATGGTAAAAAATCTGCCTGCAGTGCAGGAGACCCAGGTTCAATGTCTTCAAAGCTAGGTGGCTCAATGGTAAAGAATCTGCCTGCAATGACGGATTGGGTTTGAGAAACAAGAGACAAAGATTTGATCCCTGGGTTGAGAAGATCCCCTGGACTAGGAAATGGCAACCCAACCCAGTATTCTTGCTTGGTGGACAGGAGAGTCTGGCGGATTACAGTCCAGGGGGTCTCAAAGAGCCAGACACGACTGAGCATGCACGCACAGAGATAGATGGTTACCCAGTTGATGAAAGTGGGACTTGAACATAGGCCAGACTGCACAGCCTGGGTATGGCCGATGATCCTTGAGTGAATCACTGCGAACATTTTAAAAGCAGCAGTTAAGTTTTGGCAAGAAAATGTCTGTTATTTCATTGTCAAATTGGGAACACTGCAGTGAGTTTACACTGCATTTACACTGTTTATACTCGGAGCATGACCTTGCTGCTTTTCAGCTTCTGGATCCATCTACAAAGGCTGGCCAGAGGAACACTTGATTCTGATGTGATTAAATCCCTTAAAGCAGAGACTGCCATGAAGAAAGTAACACAAATCTTCAGTTGAGCATAGTTCCGGAATAGGCAACTATTACACTTAATAATGTACGAGAAGAAATATCGATAATGTACAGAGCAAATGGGCTACTTTTTCAAAGGTTTTGAGGCCATTCTGGAAAGACAAAATCACACTGAAAAGTTGTAATTCAGCTCTTTGAGAGATGTACTTTGATCAAGGAATCTTTTGGTGTCTCATACTTGAGAGTCCTTATATTTATGTAGCAAATTAAAACTTGGTTCTTTGCAGTTTACTGGTTTTATTATGTGGATTTTCTCTCTTTAGCTGTGAAAAATAATGTGAAGAAGGCTGGAGGGTATTCCTCCATAGAAGAGGAAATGAAATTAAAGAGAAGTTACATATCTCGTCTAAAGAGACCAAATAGAAACGGTACTCATGTCTGTAAATTTCTATCCCTGAATTCTCTCCTCTGTACCACACTGCCTCTCAAATACCACAACCTGAGAATCAGCCTGGCTTTCTTCCTTATGTGGCAAACCAACTCTGATTGCCAGAATCATCCCACAGTAAAAGACTTATTATTGTAGAGGAAAACCTACATTATGCTGCTGCTGAGTCACTTCAGTCATGTCGGACTCTGTGCGACCCTATAGACGGCAGCCCACCAGGATGCCCCGTCCCTGGGATTCTCCAGGCAAGAACACTGAAGTGGGTTGCCATTTCCTTCTCCAATTCATGAAAGTAAAAAGTGAAAGTGAAGTTGCTCAGTCATGTCTGACCCTCAGTGATCCCATGGACTGCAGCCTTCCAGGCTCCTCCATCCATGGGATTTTCCAGGCAAGAATACTAGAGTGGGGTGCCATTGCCTTCTCCAACCTACATTATAAACCTCAGAAAATATGAAGAAAGCCCTGTGACTTAAAGAAGTGTTTCACCTTTTTATCAGTTTATTATTCATACTCAGAGACTATGATCTATACACGGTATGAATCACATTCTGTGAGGTTTTCTGTCTTATTAATTTTATACTCAGTCACCTTTACCTTTTTCACTGCATACAATAATGTTCACTGCTGCACACCCAAAATTATTTTGTCATTGTGCTGTGAAATCTCACCCCTTTGAAAACATGGTTGTTTTTCAGTCACCAACTGAAGTGAAAGTCGCTCAGTTGTGTCTGACTCTTTGCGACTGCATGGGCTATACAGTCCATTGAATTCTCCAGGTCAGAATACTGGGTATTCTTTCCCAGTGGGTACCCTTTCCCTTCTCCAGGGGATCTTCCCAACCCAGGGATTGAACCCAGATCTTCTGCATTGCAGGAGGAGTCTTTACCAGCTGAGCCACAAGGGAAGCCCTTTTCAGTTGTTAAGTTGTGTCCAACTCTTTTCTCAAACTCATGTCCATTTAGTTGGTGATGCCATCCAACCATCTCATTCTCTGCTGCCCCCTTCTCCTTCTGCCTTCTATCTTTCCCCAAATCAGGGTCTTTCCCAACGAGTTGACTCTTAGCATCAGGAGGCCAAACTATTGGAGCTTCAGCATCAGTCTTTTCAATGAATATTCAGGAAATTCAGTTTTCCTTTAAGAATGACTGCTTTGATCTCTTTGCAGTCCAAAGGACTCTCAAGAGACTTCTCCAGCACCACAATTCAAAAGCATCAATTCTTTGGCACACACCCTTCTTGATGATCCAGCTCTCACATCCATACATGACTATTGGAAAAACCATAGCTTTGACTATATGGACCTTTGTTGGCAAAGTGATAGCTGTTTGGCAAAGTGTTGGCAACTTTGCTGTTGGCAAAGTGATTTGCTTTTACATAGCTGTCTAGGTTTGTCATGGGTTTTCTTCTAATAAGCAAGTGTCTTAAAATTTTGTGGCTGCAGTCACTGTCCACAGTGATTTTGGAGCCCAAGAAAATAAAAATTATCACTGTTTCCACTCCTCCCCTCTCCTGCATTTGCCATGAAATGATGGGACCAGATGCATGATCTTCATTTTTTGAATGCTGAATTTTAAGCCAGCTTTTTCACTCTCCTCTTTCACCTTCATCAAGAGGCTCTTTAGTCTCTCTTTGCTTTCTGCCATTAGGGTGGTATCATCTGCATATATGAGACTGTTGACATTTCTCCCAGCAATCTTAATTCCAGCTTGTGCTTCAACGAGCCTGGCATTTTGCATGATGTACTCTGCATGTGGGGGGCTTCCCAGGTGCGGCTAGTGGTAAAGAACACATATGCCAATGCAGGAGACATAAGAGATGCGGGTTTGATCCCTCGGTTGGGAATATCCCCTGGAGGAGGAAATGGCAACCCACTCTAGTACACTTGCTTAGAGAATCCTATGGACAGAGAAGCCTGGCGGGCTATAGTCCTTAGGGTTGCAAAGAGTCAGACATGACTGAAGCAACTTAGCAGGCATACACACACTCTACATACAAGTTAAATAAGCAGGGTGACAAAGTACACCCTTAAATGTACTCCTTTCCCAGTTTTGAACCAATCCATTGTCCATGTCTAGAGACATTAATATATTACTGTTAAAAACTCTGAAGAAGACTTGATAGTATACATATAAATCATATAGGCATTTATTAGGAATTAATTGCTCTCATATACCAAGAATGTTCAATAAACAGCTAATGAAAAATTAAAGAGTATCTTAGCAGAGATGAATTATCAGAAAAGTGGGGATCTTACTGTGTGATTGGTCTGTTATGAAAGCATAGTGAGCAGTTTACTTCCTTATAAGATCTGACTCCAAGGGAATAAGAGACATTAAACATTTATTTATTGAAAATAACAATTCTTACAAATAGATCCTGCAAGGAATCATAATCTTCTTGCTTTTTCCACTGACAAACCTGATACAACACAAAGAATTAACCCCAAACTTATCAATGTCTTTTCTTAGGAGCAGAGGTTAAAACTACAAGTCTTGTTTTCTAAACTCACCAGTCATCATTTTAACTTTCTTTTATTGGCCTATTGGCTTTCTAAGCTTCCAGAGATTTTTTGAGATTAATTTTTAAGGATCTAATACTTAAATATAATACATAATTTACTGTGTAGTCATTGTTTCAATCATTTACAAGTGGCTGTTCGCAACAGGAAACTACATAAGAACATCAGAATCACTCAAAGAAGCCTTGCAAAACACACCTTTCTTTCATTTTCTTCTCTACTATGCTCTCTCCCTACTCCTGAAGACCATTTCTGAAGTCACTTCTTATAAATATCTTTGGAATAAATTAGTGGAAACACTGCTAGATCTTTCCCTCCTAAGCCTTTTTGATTGCATAATCACCAAGAGAGCAAAAGTTTTCACTGACTAGGAACAAGAGTCACAAGTTGCCCAAGCACAGCAAAACACAGACTATAAACTAGGGCAATAAAGTATGAGAAGTAAACTACATTTTAAAATTCTTTTTATGTTAATAGTCTCTAAACTATTACTGACAATAGTTACAAGGAATTTAAAATGTATTACCTCTGCACATTTATGCTCCCAATGGTTTAGTATAATATGAGCTTAATTTTACAGAATTTTTCCAATTCATTCCTCCAAGATACTATTACTTTGCAGAACAACTAAGAAATAGGTAAGTGCTTACCCAACATACTCTAGATGTTCATCATTAAGCTCTGAAGACCTGCACCTGGAGAATTGAGCCCCCTGTACTTAAAAATTAACTGGGTGAAAGGAAAAGTAAGTGTAAGTGCCTTAGAGACAGCTTAGGCGTTTTCTAGTAGAAAGGCCTTGAATTAGGTGTGGGTCAGGAAAAGTTAAGGAGGCAGGTTCAGAATATGTGAAAAGGGTGAAGAGGAAACAGAAAGAACTAGTGTCTGATGTTGAATATCCCTGAGTCTGCTTATGAAATTTCATGTTCCTAAGTTTTAAATATCTGAAAAGCCCTGCCCTCTCTGTGGTCTTCCTCTCACAGGTGATTGATTCTCATTTTGCTGTATTATTACTGCATGTGTTGAACACTGCAACTGCCCCACTCATAGCTCCTTGTCTAAGAAACACTCTTCACTCACTGCCATTGCTGTCCCCTGGCTATAGCTAATGAGACCAAGAGAAGAAGAGGGATCTAAAAGAATCCATCCACAGCCTAGCCAAACTCTCTGATGTCTAGTGAAAGTATGGGCAAGGGATTTGGGATAGAAATCTAGTTTTGGGAGAGAGAGAGCAAAGATGGAAAATTATTAAAACTCAAAGGTTGAGTCTAGATCAAGAAAAGACTTGAATACTTGTTAATTCCATACAAAGTAAAAGAAGGGGATTTACAACAGAAAATGGGCAATCAGAAAAACTATCTAAAATACAGAAACAGGCAAAGAGATTACTGGGCATTCCTTCAGGGTGCTGCCGCTATGGCTTTTTATTGACTAGGGTATTTTATTACTCAGCAGGAACAGAAGTTAGGTTGTAGGTTTTTGTATGGTATAGAGGCAAATAATTTCCACCAGGGGAACAATACAGCAAAGTTTACAATCTGTTACCCTGGAAGACATTAACCACTCTTGTATCTAAGCCAGCTATCTTACCCTAGAATTTTCGATTCAATTCCCCATGTACATATTGCTCTTCAAATGTTCTTTGGGCCAGTTTTAATATCTTTAATATTCTTCTCATTAATTAATGAATTAAATAACAAAACCTAACATACTTTTGTTTTGTATTTTTATGAAATCGTGATTTTTTTATCTTTTGAGAATTAGACTTTAACAATTTTGGAGTTCAACCACCAAGGTGTCCAATAAAACTCAACTGGGAAAAACAAGTGAATTGTGTTGATAGAGGTGTACACTTTATGGGCTACTAAGCCCACATATATCTCTTCTTGGCTCCCAGGGTGAATTCCCAGTGACTTTGCTCACTCTGTCCCCTGTCATGACTCTGTCATTTTTTCCTATCTAGTTTTGTCCCCTTAATATCCTCCCCTCACAGCTCCACTTTGAAATGATCTTTTCTCCACTGCCTGAAGGATGACAGAATCCACTTTGTCATTTTTGTTTATTAGTGATCTCAAATTAATTAAAAATTTCATGCTAACAGGAAAGAAAAACAGTTGCTTGAGACATAAACCAGTGAGGTTTTGTATTTTTATGTTGACATTTGACCTGTGACTGAATTGTTAAACAAGCTTAAAATTCTCTGTTTCTGCATGCCTGTGATCAGAAAAGTAACTTTCTTAACTGTAGAATGTGTTAATAAACTAGATAATTGTCTCTCAAAATATAGGACCTTTGTTTGGATTCATTTGCTGAGATAGAAAAGTGCTTTATGGACTAAAATATCAGATTCACAAATGAGAAACTGAATTTCTAATGATTATAAGTGTGTTAGAAAGTGAAGAAGAACTAAAGAGACTCTTGATGAGAGTGAAAGTGTTGGAGAGTGAAAAAGTTGGCTTAAAGCTCATTAAAGTTTTCATTCAGAAAACTAAGATCATGGCATCTGGTCCCATCACTTCATGGGAAATAGTTGGGGAAACAGTGGAAACAGTGGCTGACTTTATTTTGGGGGCTCCAAAATCACTGCAGATGGTGACTGCAGCCATGAAAGTAAAAGACGCTTACTCCTTGGAAGGAAAGTTATGACCAACCTAGATAGCATATTCAAAAGCAGAGACATTACTTTGCCAACAAAGGTTCGTCTAGTCAAGACTATGGTTTTTCCAGTGGTCATGTATGGATGTGAAAGTTGGACTCTAAAGAAAGCTGAGCACTGAAGAATTGATGCTTTTGAACTGTGGTGTTGGAGAAGACTCTTGAGAGTCCTTTGGACTGATTATGATGGATATTTGAACAAATTAGATTAGTTGAGTGATTTTGGTTTTAAAAAGTAATAACAGTTTTTGGTCTTTTCCTTAAATGAATCATTACATAATATGAAGAAAGCATACTTTAAAAAACTTAAAGATTTGTTTTCTCATGAAAACACTAGTTAAGATAAATACTTTAAACTTCATATATTGGTTTCTTCATCAAGTAAGTTAACATTACTCCTATATACTGCTTAAGAATATGACAGGAAAATTTGCTTTCAACTGAATTAAATGATAATTCCAACAAACATTTTATAACAGTAACCATATTTTATAGCATATAAACTTAAAATTAATTTCCAAGATTTTCAGGTAATAAATATTTGTATTAATTTCAGTTTGAGTTATTTTTGAATGATCCTTGAGTAGTTGGCAATTTATATTTAAAGTGGATTATGAAACATTGATTACTGAGCATAAACATAAGTTTATAAACTTTTGCTTGTTTTACTCTATGGGGAGGATATATATTTTGTAATTAAATTAATGAACATATTGATTTTTGCTTCTTTAATAAAACTGAAATAGATGAAAAAAGAGAAATTTCTCCCTGTAATTTATTGAATTACATGTATTCATGAGATTTGCTGGTTGACTAGAAGGCTTGTGAATGATAGATTGTTATGAATTACCTACCTTTTAGTTTTCTCTGTAAAACAGGAGTTACTGTTTAATTAAATGTTAAAATCAATATGGGTGGTTCAGACTGTCTTTGAAAAAATACAACTGGGTATATTATTTTGTTTATCAAGGAAAAAGTAGAGTACTTTTTTTCTAAAGTAAAAGCCCATCCTGATCTAGAACATGAAAAAACATAGCAAAAGACAAAACTTGAAGGATTAGACAAATGTAGTTTTGAAAGGGTTGAATTTACTTGTTTTGGTTTATAACAGTCTATAAAGGACCAATTAAATGTGTTAAATCTGGAAAATTTTATACAATTTTCATGGGCACATTCAATAAGCTAATAAGGAAAAAAGTGTGTATGAAACCTTTATTACTAAATATATGCATATACACATATATTCTACTCTCTCTTTCAGGGCCTTGTTTTAGAACTAGGCCAACAGTGGGCAAACTTCTAGAGACACTGATATGGGCCCACAACCCAGCCCAGTACCTGGACCTTCACCAGGTGAACAAATAGGTTATTAGAGATGTCCCTGAAGGCCTGGAGACTGGACAGTCAGTCCTCTCCCACTTTGCCTCCTGACGTTTCCTCAGAGCAAAGTCACTCCTCCATCACAACCATATTTGAGGCCAGCACTGAAGTGACTAGGTCTTTGGGCTCAGCTAGTCCATCCTCTCAGCCTCTGATTGTAGAAGGGGCTACACTGCAGAAGAACAGGCCCTGGTCCCTCCTGCTCCAGATAGTGGGGCCTAGTGGGGAGACCTGTGCTTGAAATTCAGAACTGACCATTGACCTGAGTCAGTGCTCACTTCCTGTTCCTTAATAGCACAGCTGCCCAAGAGATGTTCTTTGCTAGGACAGATGGCCCCTGTGAGATGAGGGGACAGTAAGGGCAGCCTTTAGAGGCAAATCATCCTTTAGCTCACCCAGTTATGCACTGGGATAAGATTTAGAGGGGTGGGAAGGTTTTTAAGGATTAGGATGGATCTTTCCTAATTGTCAAACTACCACACAACTGCACTCATCTCACACGCTAGTAAAGTAATGCTCAAAATTCTCCAAGCCAGGCTTCAGCAATATATGAACCATGAACTTCCAGATGTTCAAGCTGGTTTTAGAAAAGGCAGAGGAACCAGAGATCAAATTGCCAACATCCACTGGATGATTGAAAAAGCAAGAGGGTTTCAGAAAAACATCTATTTCTGCTTTATTGACTATGCCAAAGCCTTTAACTGTGTGGACCACAATAAACTGTGGAAAATTCTGAGAGAGATGGGAATACCAGACCACCTGACCTGCCTCCTGAGAAATCTGTATGGAGGTCAGGAAGCAACAGTTAGAACTGGACATGGAACAACAGACTGGTTCCAAATAGGAAAACAAGCACGTCAAGGCTATATATCGTCACCCTGCTTATTTAACTTATATGCAGAGTACATCATGAGAAACGCTGGGCTGGAGGAAGCACAAGCTGGAATCAAGATTGCCGGGAGAAATATCAATAACCTCAGAAATGCAGATGACACAACCTTAATGGCAGAAAGTGAAGAAGAACTAAAGAGCCTCTTGATGAAAGTGAAAGAGGAGAGTGAAAAAGTTGGCCTAAAACTCAACATTGAGAAAACTAAGATCATGGGATCTGGTCCCATCACTTCATGGCAAATAGATGGGGAAACAGTGGAAACAGTGGCTGACTTTATTTTTTGGGGCTCCAAAATCACTGCGGATGATGACTGCAGCCATGAAATTACAAGATACTTACTTCTTGGAAAGAAAGTTGTGACTAACCTAGACAGCATATTAAAAAGCAGAGACATTACTTTGCCAACAAAGGTCCGTCTAGTCAAAGCTATGGTTTTTCCAGTAGTCACGTATGGATGTGAGAGTTGGACTCTAAAGAAAGCTGAGCACAGAAGAATTGATGCTTTTGAACTGTGGTATTGTAGTCCCTTGAGAGTCCCTTGGACTGCAAGGATATCCAACCAGTCCATCCTAAAGGAGATCTGTCCTGGGTGTTCACTGGAAGGACTGATGTTTTGGAGGCTGAAACTCCAAAACTTTGTTTACCTGATGCGAATAGCTGACTCATTGGCAACCCACTCCAGTATTCTTGCCTGGAGAATCCCATGGACGGAGGAGCCTGGTGGGCTACAGTCCACGGGGTCGCAAAGAGTCGGACACGACTGAGTGACTTCACTTTCACTTTCTTTCATGCTGGCAAAGATTGAGGGCAGGAGGAGAAAGGGATGACAGAGGATGAGATGGTTGGATGGCATCACCGACTCAATGACATGAGTTTGAGTGAACTCTGGGAGTTGGTGATGGACAGGGAGGCCTGGTGTGCTGCGGTCTATGGGGTCGTGAAGAGTCGGACACAACTAAGCAAATGAACTGAACTGAACTGAACTTCCTAAATGTTATTACTTGTAAATAAAGTCTATTTTACTCCTTTAGGAGAAAATACTACTAAACACAAAACTAGAATTTCACTATCTCTGTAATATAATACTTGATGTTAGAGCTTTACTATTCAGATACTCTCCCCAAATAGCAGAAACTTTGTATCTCAACAGAATAAACTGTGCCTTTAGTCAACATTATCATATCCTTATTTTGCTGGGTTTTTTTTCTCTTTTTTAAAAAGCCTTATCGATTTTATTTTATTCATTATTTTTTGGCAGTACTGAGTGTTGCTGTGTGCAGGCTTTCTCTAGTGGCAGGGAGTGGGGAGTACTCTGTAGTTGTGGTATGTGGGCTTAGTACAGACTCTAGGGCATGGGGGCTTCAGTAGTTGTGGTGTGTGGGCTTAGTTGCCTCGTGGTGTGTGAGATCTTAGTTCCTGGACCAAGGATCAGACCCATGTCCCCTGCATTGGCAGGCAGATCCTTAACCACTGGATCACCAGGGGAGTCTCTATTGCTGCTGTTTTTAAAGAACAAAATTTCCTCACTTGTAAAAGAGCTAAGTTTTCATAATGTGCTTATTTGACTACATAGGTAACCAAGTGTTATTTCTCAGGGATCCAAGATTTAAATTTTATAATTGATGTAAAACCTTATATTTGTTTCAGGAGCACAATATAATGACTTACTGTTTATATGGTCAGTAAAGTGTTAGCCACTCAGTCATGTTCAACTCTTTATGACCCCATGGACTATAGCCTATGGGGTTACAGTCTCCTTTGTCCATGGAATTCTCCAGACAAGAACATTGGAGTGGGTAGCCATTTCCTTCTCCAGGGGATCTTCCTGACTCAGGGACTGAACCCCATATATATTGTGAAATACTCACCATAATAAATTGAATTAACATCTGTCACTGAATACAGTTACAAATGTTTTTCCTTGTGATGAGAATTTTTTTACTCTTAGCAGCTTTCAAATATGATAGAGTATTATTAATTATAGTCACTGTACAGTCCATGATATCCCCTTGACTTATTTATTTTATAACTAGGAGTTTGTACTTTTTGACCACTTTCACCCATTTTAACCACCTCTAATTTGTCTTAATCAAACAACCACATCTCCATAGATTTTTCCTTCTCAAAACTAGATTCTAATTAAAAAAAAAAAACAGAAAAGAATCTTAGGATATTTTTCACACCTGAAATTATGTTTGAATTTTCTCAAAAGTCCCTGGAAATTTGCAGAAGTTTGTTACTGTGCCTTATAAAAATAGGAAAGCTAAAAATAGGTTTGTTTGATTTGTCTCATGTTTCTTGTTTAGATTAATACTATTGCAATTGTTGACTGGGAAGAATTAGAAAAGATGACTAATCTTTCCCGGGTTAAGTATGTACAGAAAGAATGCTATTCACAGGGATAGTTCACAAAATTTACAGTTTGTGGGAAGGCTCTGGAGATTTT
This sequence comes from Bison bison bison, assembly GCF_000754665.1. Taxonomy (NCBI): domain Eukaryota; kingdom Metazoa; phylum Chordata; class Mammalia; order Artiodactyla; family Bovidae; genus Bison; species Bison bison. The sequence continues at coordinate 897,323 of NW_011494862.1, forward strand.
TCAATGGTTTCATAATCTATAATATGTTCTTATCCTAAAGGAAAATATCAACTAACTTCCTGGGAGATAGTATTGTACTCACAATAGAAAGTTGTACTTTCCTCCATTCTGATATTATTGGCCTTGGGATTAAAATAATCGCAACCACTCAGTCTCATTCTCAAATAGGTTTTTGCATCCCTCTGATACTGGCTTAAAGATCCTGCTGCACAAGCATCAGTATAAAATTTTTATCTTCAACATATATAGACTGTCTCAGAGTCTTGTAGAAGGGATTGTTTCAGGTACATGGAACAACTGATGCTTTGAAAAATAAAATGTGGGGTAAAGGACTCCTAGTCGACTTCAGTTAAACAGTTTTCAGACTGCACCAGTGTACTGAGTCAGCATCTTCAGGACTTTTTTTCCAGTTCCAAAAGCTGACTACTGACACAAGATCGAGATCCATAACAGGACTGAAGAAGGAAATTTAATTGTAGTCTGTTTGGATTACTGTTGACATTACTTTTAATATACTATTTTTTAATGACTATATGAGGAAGTTCTTTTTCTCTCAATTTAAGCAATTGCTAACCCATTTACTGGGTTTCCCTGGTGGCTCAGTGGTAAAGAATCTGCCTGCAAATGCAGGAGACACAGGAGATGAGAGTTCAGTTTCTGGGTTGGGAAGATCCCCTGGAGGAGGGCATGGCAACCCACTCCAGTATTCTTGCCTGGGAAAATCTGGTGGACAGAGGAACCTGGTAGGCTATGGTCCCTGGGGTTACAGAGTCAGACATAACTGAAGTGACTGAGCGTACACAACCCATTTAGTAGACTACAATTTTACAGACTGAAATGAAACATTAAAAAATAGTATTTAATTCTCACTAATCCCTTATACTTTAGCAACAAATCTTTTTTGAGTCTTATTTTTCATATCAATAAAGTTTATATAATCAATAAGATCTTATCCTCTTTTCCACCAGTATATGATTGAACAAATCAATTATGCAACCAAGACTGCACCTGGAGAACCATATTTGACAGTTCAGTTCAGTCACTCAGTCGTGTCTGACTCTTTACGACTCCATGGACCACAGAATGCCAGGCCTCCCTGTCCATCACCAACTCCTGGAGTTTACCCAAACTCATGTCCATTGAGTCGATGCATCTCATCCTCTGTCTTCCCCTTCTCCTCCTGCCCTCAATCTTTCCCAGCATCAGGGTCTTTTCAAATGAGTCAGCTCTTCACATCAGGTGGCCAAAGTATTGGAGTTTCAGCCTCAACATCAGTCCTTCCAATGAACACCCAGGACTGATCTCCTTTAGGATGGACTGGTTGGGTATCCTTGCAGTCCAAGCAACTCTCAAGAGTCTTCTCCAACCAGTTCAAAAGCATCAATTCTTCTGTGCTCAGCTTTCTTTAAAGTCCAACTCTCACATCCATACATGACTAATGGAAAAACCATAGCCTTGACTAGATGGACTTTTGTTGGCAAAGTAATGTCTCTGCTTTTTAATATGCTGTCAAGTTTGGTCATAACTTTCTTTCCAAGGAGCAAGCATCTTTCAATTTCATAGCTGCAGTCACCATCTGCAGTGATTTTGGAGCCACTGTTTCCACTGTTTCCCCATCTATTTGCCATGTCGTGATAGGACCGGATGCTATGATCTTCGTTTTCTGAATGTTGAGCTTTAAGCCAACTTTTTCACTCTCCTCTTTCACTTTCATCAAGAGGCTCTTTAGTTCTTCTTCACTTTCTGCCATAAGCGTGGTGTAAATCCCATTCAATCAAGTATTACAGGCTGGCTGATAAAGAACAAGGATCAATCTTATATGAGAGGCCAATGTGTATATATAGCCCTAAGAAAACTGGTTTGCTACATGGATTTGAGAATTCTGGTCTCATGGGTGACAAAAGGGCACTTCTTGGTAGACTACTCTTTAGCAAATTTTGAAGGCCTCAAAAAGAGATGCCACCCAAATTTATAGGCACTGTAGATAAAATCTGGTGAATAGAGAGAGTATCCTGGTATTCTTTTTAAGTCTCAGGATAGAGGGCAAATAATAGAAACTTCTAAAAATTCAATACAAGCTTCCTTATGAAAATCCCCAGACAGAAGTCAATGATTTTGCATTGGCAGCTGTTCAGTTGTGTGCAGCTCTAGATTGGCAGAATAAACCATGGAGGTCAATGCTTATTAATATTCCTGTTGGATCTATGTAACTAATCAGTCTGAATTTCATGAGACTATCTACTTTGTGATCATGAATGTTATTTTGAGATTACTTATAATCCTCAAGGGGAGACTGTCAGAAAAAATCATCTAAAAATTGGAAATAATGATTATTTTATGTATAAAAATAATGAGCGTGGTGCTGGGCTTGACCATATCTTGAGCAAGCTGTCTTATAGTTTGGTAGGAACAGAGATTAATTTATAGACTTTTTCCCCCTATACTTTACTAACTGAATTAAATGATATATTTGACACATGCTCATTTAATGTTTGAGAATACAAATTTTTCTAACCTCTTGAAAACTATAGTTTAACACTGATACTGATAAAAGTTCTAGGACAGGTCTTTGGTATTGCAATATATTATATTGCTAAATGGAATGAGACTCTACTATGATCTTAAGAGGCACTTGGCTAACTGTTTAAGGATACAACTTGTCAAGAATATCAATAATAGTAAGAATCTTTTTCAAAGAGTATTGTGGGATAGTTGATAGTCTTTGCATATATTACATATTATTCTCACCACAGCCTACATAGAAAGTATTTTCCCTCTTTCACTGACCAAAAAAAAAAAAAAATTGAGCATGTGGGTTAGTATTTTTTCAGTATCATAGGTTTAACCTTCTGGCTGTGGAAGCTACCTTACTGCTTCTTGTTCTAGGTCACTGCTGTAGACTGAATTTTGTCTCCCCAAATTCATATGTCAAAGCTGTAACCCCAAAGATGATGGCATTTGAGGTGAACCTTTGGGAGAACTTAGGTTTAGATGAAGTCATGAGAATGAGGACTGCATTATGTCACTAGTGAGGGAACATCAGAGAGCTTGCTCCTTTCCCTCTCGCTCTCCCTCCATTTCCCTCACACATGGTGGAAAAGCCACGTGAGGACATTTGTATCAGTAAGGAGAGTTCTCACCAGACACCAACACCACTGCAACTTGATCTCAAACTTCCAGTCTCCAGAACTATGAGGAATAAACGTTTAAGTCACTCAGTCCATGGTATTTTGTTGACACCCCAAGCTGATAGTCACCATACAGATACAGACAACTAGGGCCCAATGACCAGAAAAACGGGTTAGCTTTTGCTATGTCTTTACTTGGAAGAACTTGGACCTTAACTATAAGCTGCTACACAGACAAATTATAGCTATGCTTCCTCTAGAAAAGTTAGCAGAAGCCAGATGCTTGACCCAAAGTCCCTTGGCAGATTCTATTTTGGATTAGGCAGAAGCCAAGTGTGACACTTGATAGTCATTGGCAGTTCTCAGCGCTCATTCTGTTTGACACTTACTCTGCATTGTTCATGGCACATGGGAGCATTCAATATGTGTTATTTGTTTGATGAATGTTGACTGAATGAACACAGAGCGAAGTCTCCTTTTCTAATATCAGCCATTAAATAGGCTGATAATATATATTTTCATTTTTTATTTTTTGAAGGTTTACTTTTCAGTGCTACCATTAGAAATGAGGATGTTTTCTGCCCTTTCCTGCCTACATAGTTAACATGATGATATGTAATTGAGCTCTCTGGGGCTAAATATGCTACATTCAAATTGATTTTTTCATACTACTGCTTCTCATTTGTAGGATTAATAGTGCTTTTGTCCAGACTAAAAATAACTATCCAAAATCATTTGGCAAACAGGCATTACTATAAATTCTCATGAAAATGCAAAGAATATGCAAGTTTTCATAAATGTCAGATCATTGGTTAATACATCCTGTTCAGAATTCTCCATATTCTTAAATAATGACTTATTGCTATATAGAAAATGGGAGGATTGGGTTCATTTAATTATGGCTAAGTAAATTGATTCTGTTCACTCATCTGGAAATAAGTGAACGACTCAATTCACGCCAAACGCTTTTCAATTTTTTTCTCACTTAATTTTCCAATAGTCCTCTGGAGTATATATTATTATCATACATATTACAAATGATCACATACTATAGATATCCAAACTCTCCACAAAATCCTGGCAAATTCTACTACCAGAAGGCTACTGTAAATCTCCATATAGAGAAGACTGACAACTTAAGTGACATTGCTATTGTTTTGGTTCTTGTAGATGAAATGAGTGGACTTACAAATATCAAGTATCATATTGTAATTAGTGCCTTAGAAACCAGGAGGAACTGAAGTATATTTATGAGACAGGTAGTAGAAGGAGACTTGAAGATTGAATTGCCTTGAATCGTGTTTTCATTGTAAAATAGGTCATTGTCTGTTTATACTCACTCTCCCAAAGAACGGGTCGTAGAGGCGAAAACAGAGCAAGTCTGCAGTTTTCCAGAACACAGTATGTTTGATTCTGTTCTTCCAATACTCACAGTGACTTTCAGTTTTTGCTGTGTGATTCTCTATGAGATAAGCCAGAGATCCTCCTCTGGTTGACCTGATCAGAGGATGATTCTTATTTTCTGCTTAAGAGCCAAGGTTTGAGAACAGAAGGCTTGAATTTGTACATTCTTCAAGTTCATTAAGTAGCTAGGTTTACACCTTCATGCTTTTGAAGTTCATGCTTCTGGCAATCTTGGCCTGAAGTCTAATACAAAAGAATTGTTAAACAGGACATGAATAAATATATCATTTCTTTAGACATTGTCATCCCTTTTGATACTTGAATATATGATTAATTAATAACAAAGGAAGATTATGCACCTGAAATAACCATGTGAATCATGTCTGCTAACATGATTATACCCTGCATGTGGAAATTAGCTTGAACTTTTTATAGAAAGAAAGTACTTGTGGTATTATTATTTTTATGTGGCACATCACATTTTTTCCCAACTTTAAAGAGAAGATGGCAGATAAACATAATTCACATTATATCTAATGATTTTAAAATTTATTTTACTTAATATAGACAAAAATTATCATGATTTTCAAATCAAACAGTATTAAAAATTCACTGAAAAGCTTGTTATCATCTCCCAGATTTAACTACCGCAGCTTGTTGAGTGTCCTTTCAGAGATTTTTAAAATGCATATTCAATTCAGACAAATATATATTCTTAATTTTAGCCCTTTGTTATCTAAAGGTAACCTAGTGCTTTTCTAACTTAATGATGTACCTTGGAAAAATTTCCATATCATTACACTTCCTCTTATGCTTTATATCTGCATAGTAATATACCATTGTATGACTGTGTCTCTGTTTAAAATAAATAAGAAAACCAAACAACAACAAAAAATCACTTTTGAGTTGTTTTCAGCATGTTATTTCAAATAATGTCACCACAAATAAATTTCCATATATACTATTTTATGAGTCAGTTTTAACAACTGTCAGTATATTTACTCAATATGTTCGGTATACTTAGTAACTGACATATATTAAAAAAATGAGATTTGTGAGTCAGACTGTACATGCATTTTTGATGTTAATTTCTGTGGCTAAATTAATTGCCTACCAGAGTTTAATCTATTTATGCTCCCACCACTAATGATTGAAAGGCTACCAAATTCAAATAGTTTATACTAGTTTGTCCTTTACCTTTACTGATGGTGTTTGTTTAATGTTATTTTTCCCTTTTCTCTTTCTTTTTACCATACAGAACTTTTTCTGAGTCAAACTTCAATGTACTTTGAATGACTTTTGAATTTGAGTTTTGCCCAAATTTTCCTCTAAAACTTTTCTTCTTAGTTTATTTTTAGATAAATAAATATTTAGATAAATAAATATTTAGTGATTTTAGAATCAGTTTTCTGGTTCAAAAAAAAAAACAAACACCCAAAAAACCAGCTTGAGAGAAATTACTTTAAATTTTTTAATTAATTAATGATTTATTTAATTATTATTGTAATTCAGGATGTTGAATCTACCTATTTAAAACCATGAAATGTCTTTACATGTATTCATACTTTCTTCTGTGCCCTTCAGCAATCTACCAAAATTTTCTATCTATAGATCTTATATATTTCCTGCCTAATGTATTTTTCGATTTTTCAGCGTTTTTGTTGCTAATATAAATGAGATATTTTATTCATCATTTTATCACAGTTCAGTTCAGTCCCTCAGTTGTGACCGACTCTTCATGACCCCATGGAATGCAGCACGCCAGGCCTCCCTGTCCATCACCAGCTCCTGGAGTCTGCTCAAACTCTTCTCCATTGAGTCGGTGATGCCATCCAACCATCTCATCCTGTGTCATCCCCTTTCTCCTCTTGCCTTCAATCTTTCCCAGAATCAGGGTCTTTTCAAAAGAGTCAGCTCTTTGCATCAGGTGGCCAAAGTACTGGAGTTTCAGCTTCAGCATCAGTCCTTCCAACAAACACTTAGGACTGATCTTCTTTAGGATGGACTGGTTGGATCTCCTTGCAATCCAGGGGACTCTCAAGAGTCCTCTTCAGTTCAAAAGCATCAATTCTGTGCTCAGCTTTCTTTAGAGTCTAACTCTCACATCCATACATGACTACTGGAAAAATCATAGCCTTGACGAGACGGACCTTTGTTGGCAAAGTAATGTCTCTGCTTTTTAATATGCTGTCAAGGCTGGTCATAACTTTCTGGTCATAACTTTCCTTCCAAGAAGTAAGCATCTTTTAATTTCATGGCTGCAGTCATCATCTTCAGTGATTTTGGAGCCCCCCAAAATAAAGTCAGCCACTGTTTCCCCATCTATTTGTCATGAAGTGATGGGACCAGATGCCATGATTTTAGTTTTATGAATGTTGAGCTTTAAGCCAACTTTTTCACTCTCCACTTTCACTTTCATAAAAAAGGCTCTTTAGTTCTTCTTCACTTTCTGCCATAAGGGTGGTGTCATCTGCATATCTGAGGTTATTGATATTTCTCCCGGCAATCTTGATTCCAGCTTGTGCTTCCTCCAGCCCAGCGTTTCTCATGATGTACTCTGCAAGTAAGTTAAATAAGCAGGGTGACAATATACAGACTTGACGTGCTTGTTTTCCTATTTGGAACCAGTCTGTTGTTCCATGTCCAGTTCTAAGTGTTGCTTCCTGACCTGCATACAGATTTCTCAGGAGACAGGTCAGGTGGTCTGGTATTCCCATCTCTTTCAGAATTTTCCATAGTTTATTGTGATCCACACTGTCAAAGGCTTTGGCACAGCCAATAAAGCAGAAATAGATGTTTTTCTGAAACTCTCTTGCTTTATCTATGATCCAGCATATGTTGGCTATTTGATCTCTGGTTCCTCTGCCTTTTCTAAAACCATCTTGAACCCTGGTTGTTATCTGTATATGTAAAAATTACTTTTATTTATATTGATATACTGTTTATTATTTGTAATAGTTTTCAACTCATTTGGGTTTTCCAGATACACTTTTATATTTCCTACATTATGATGGTTTTATAGCCTTAATTTATGAAAAATGGCCATGGATGAAGCCATAAAGAAAATTTCAATAAAATCTGAAAATATAGAATTATGGACACCATTCTATGATTGCAATGAAACTAGAAATCAATAGAAAAATCAGAAAAAAGCCTCTCCAACTGGAAATTATAAGCAAAAAATTCTCTTATATACTTCTGAACAAAAATTGAAGGATTTTTATGAAATAATGCTAAAACACTACTTATCAGAATTCTGTGACACAGCATTAACTTAATTAGCTAAGTAAGCACCAACTCAAAAATATAAAAAGAATATTACATAAAAGGAAGCCAAACATAATAAAAGAACTAAGTTATTTAGAAAAAGAAATAAAGGTGCTAGGAAAGGAAAATGATCTGAATTAATACATAATTCCAATAGTTGGGTTTTTTATTGTAAAAATAAGATATCTAAAAATATTGTTAATCAAGAAAAAGAGATGTAAACTACTGTGTATACAATAGATAAGCAACAAGGATATATTGTACAGTACAGGAATATGCAGCCTGGAAAAGACTCTGATGCTGGGGGGGATTGGGGGCAGGAGGAGAAGGGGACAACAGAGGATGAGATGGCTGGATGGCATCACTGACTCGATGGACGTGAGTCTGAGAGAACTCCGGGAGTTGGTGATGGACAGGGAGGCCTGGTGTGCTGTGATTCATGGGGTCACAAAGAGTCGAACACACTGAGCGACTGATCTAATCTGATCTGATCTGATTTTGCAATAATTTTAGAGCACAATCTGTAAGTGTACTGAATCACTGTGTTGTAAACTTGAAATTAATATAATGTTGTAAATCAATCATACTTCATTTTAAAAAGAAGAAAAAAGATATAAAAACTAAAAATTAGAAATGATAAAGGGGTAAGACATAGAAAAAGAGAATGTTAATATAATCCTAATGATTGTTCTAATCTACTATGATGGGTCCCCATAATTTTTTTTATGTTTGCACTCTTTAAGAGAAAATTTTAATTTAAGTTCTTCCTAGTGAGAGAAATTAAATTCTAAGGAATAATATGTCTTGGCTTAACTATCATAAACCAAATTCCTTTATTGCATGTTGTTTACTTTCAACATGTAGATTCAATTCATTTTTTAAATTTCTTGAAAATTCTTTCATAATTTTGTTTGAAAGTATTTGCTCTGTCACATTGCTAAGATTTTCTTCTTTAGAGACACTGTTTATAGGTGTGTTGACTCTGCATTATATTTCTTCAATCACTGTCATTTTTATGAAATACTTTAGAAATATATATCTAATTATTTTCATTTAATTTTGGCCACTCTCTTATATCTGTCTTCCCTGTTTCTTAGTTATCTACAGTGCTAATTTCTTTCTGTGTTTCCTCCAATTTGTGCTGTATTCATTTTTGCGACAGTTTGTTTCTCTTTTCTTCTTCATACCTAATTTATATCAACTCATTTCAAGTCTCATCTCTCTTCTGTGTTTCTTCATTTGTGTTTTGTTATCATTCACAATAGATCATGTTGCTTTTTTAACATAATAGTAAAAATATTTCATTAAGGGAGGCAATATAACTTAAGAGTTATAAGCTATAACTTAAATAAGAGTACAGACACTGGAGAAAGAATGAGCAGATTTCAACACTGGCTTCTCCTCTGTGATTAAGCAAATTATTTAATTTTGTGTACTTTAGTTCCTTTCATATATATATATTAATAATAGGAATGACAATGATGTCTAATTCACAGGGTGTTTCTTTGAGATTCTGCTGAGTTCATATCTGTAAAGTGGTTAGAATATTGCCTGGCAACAGTAAACACTATTCAAACTATGATCTATTGTGTTGTGTTTTTGTTCATTTTCATTGGCCTTTTGGCAACTTTTTCCCCCACCTCTTGGTAAGTTTTGATGTTTTTTTAAAATTATTATCTTTGTATCCTTTTTGTGCCAGTTTCTTCTTTATCATTTCTCACTACTAAATGAATTATATATTTTTCTGGTCAGTCCTTGTAGAAAGTTCCTGACATGGAGGATTCAAGGTAGCTTTCCTATTCTCTCAATCAAAAAGTTCTTGCTTTCTGTGGTAGACTATTATATTAAAGACTTCCAATAATAACACCATTCCATATCGATACCCTCCCATGTTGACTCTAGTCTTAGCTATATAACTTGCTTTAGCCAATGAGACATTAGCAAACATGACATGCAGAATTCTGAAAAGGTGTGAACACTGGGGCCTGCCTTATCTCTTGCTGCTGGGAACTCCTTCACCTCCATGTGGAAAATCCTGAGCTAGCTTTCTGGAAAGAGGCTCCAGGTATCCAAACCTTTCCTGTGTGTGTGTGATGGATTATTACTCAGCCATAAAAAGGAACACATTTGAGTCAGTGCTAATCAGGTGAATGAACCAAGAGCCTATTATATAGAGTGAAGTGAGTCAGAAAAAGAAAAACAAATATTGTATGTTAATGCATATATATGGAATCTAGAAAGATGGTATTGATGAACCTATTTACAGGGCAACAGTGGAGATGGGAGATGCAGACATAGAGAACACTTATGGACACAGGCGGGGCGGGGGGTGAGGAAAGAGAGGGTGGGACAAAGGCAGAGAGTAACATGGGAGCATATGCACTACCATGCATAAAACGATAACCAATGGGAACTTGGTGTATAACTCAGGGAACTCAAACCCGGGCTCTGTAACAATTAGAGGAGTGGGAAGGGGTGGGAGGTAGGAGGAAGGTTAAAGAGGGAGGGGACACATGTATGTATACCTATGGCTAACTCATGTTGAAGGATGGCAGAGGCCAATGCAATATTGTGAAGCAATTTTCCTTCAATTAAAAATAAGTTTAAAAAAAACCCAACAGACTGCTTCTAGTAATTATAGGTCTTCTGTAAACATACCGTCTTTGAATATCTGAAGTAAATCTGGCTCAGGAGACCTTTTGCTAACGGTTCTGTGCTCCCCAGTTCTTGCAAACAAGGAACAAGGCTTCTACATCTCACAGTAATTACCTCATCTTTAAGGATTATAGTTTTGCTGACCCTGAGACCTGCTACAGGGTTCCCTGGAAATCCTCTGTGCCTCTTATCCGCTCCATGTATGCCTTTTCTGCCTTACATATTCTGCTTTTGCTCTGGTTCTTGAGTGACAACTGCTTTTGTGTGTTATACTAACTACCCGCCCCCCTCCCCAAACTTCCAGGAAATACACCTTTTCTGATGTTTTCTGATATTCCTACTGCTGGTTTCCTCTCACTCTCCTTGGGCCTTTTCCATGTGACTTCTGCTCAAACTCAGCTGGCTTTTAGCAATCTTTACAAGTACTTTGGAGTTTGTGAGTAAAATCTGTATGTTTGCTGAAAATGGCATTTAACATTTTTTCCCATTCTTTCTGTTAGTTTATATAATTTCTAAGGAGAAGTGGGAAAGATGTTTAAATGGATGACATCATCTTCATACTAGAGTCCATTTAGTTCTTTTTTTGCAACAATAACCCTTTGGACATATGTTTCTGAAGATGATATAATAACCTTGTGTGCTTTAGTAATCCTTAAGAGTTTTCAAGGTTCTAACACTCAGAGAGGGGGAGCTTGTCACTCAAACTGGTTCTTTTCTTCCTAGATTTAGTCACAATTTAGTTTCCCATCCCACACTATTCGGGCAACAGTCTCTTTATATTTAATGAGTCTGACTAATTAATCGTCACTGAGTTCAGGAAAAAGATTATACGGTCATCATTTTACAGAGACTGTGTCAGAACTATGACTGCATTGTAGGATTTATTGACTTCCCTCCAAATGCTCATTGCTTCCATAGTATTAATTTTGGCTTTGGGCTCAATTTCAAGCTAGTAGATAAGGTAGATGATATAGGATTAAAAGCAATAGGTCCAAGAAGATAGCATCTCAGCTGGGGACAGCTGGGTGTTCTACACTGCAAGGGCTAGTGTTTGAAAATGTTTGCTCCAAAACTGTAAAGGGGAAACAGTACAGAGCAGGAATTCATTACCTACCTACATTGAAAAGTTTCTCAAGTATGACTTTGAATGAATGGGTATGTAAAGCTGGTTTGGATTAATGGATGAATAATAAAAGGTTATATTGCTACTTCTTTGGGATGCCCCTATTTGCCCCTTAGTGCACAGAGGGATCTAATTCCCTAAACCCATTTCCCTTCCAACTAGAAAAAACCCTCTTTCCACTAATGTAATTTGTGTGTGCTTCTGTTGTGTAATACTGGTCCATTCTGGGCTTTCATAGTTGCTTCTCCCACTAGGCTGTGGGCTCCTTGGGTGCAGGAACTCTATCCTAATCATCTCTGTACCCCAGCATCTGGTGCAGTATATTTTGCTTAGTGCAAAATGGGCGTACCCTAATGTTTATTTGAATAAACTGATAAATAGGCCAATTTTATCCACTAGTCTTTCTGGTCTCTAGCTGATTGTAGTGGTCCAACAGGTAAAGTTACTCCATCCTTAATCTTCCTCTTCTTTTCCTTGCCAGCTTTCTTCTCCCCTTCTATGACTGCAAAGGTAGGACAACGGGGAAAAGGAAGCCTGTCCACCCTCGCCCCCTCCCCCACCTCTCTCTCTCTTTCTCTCCTAAGACCCCCATAGGTGGCAGGCCTTCACCCAGCTACGTTCTTTTAAGGTGGGACAATCAGGTTCCCAGGTGCCTGTTGCTCATTCATACCAAATCCCAAATTCTGCGACCCCCTTCCCAGGGCATCTTGATGGGCCACCTCCGCGGTAGTGATCTGACCGGTTGCCTCAATAGCACTGCGCTGATCCACTCCTAGAGCTCCTTTGTGCAACAGCAGGGCTCTCAGGGTCACACGGGCTCAGTCCACGCAATTGCCCCCCTCACTCCCTCGCCTCCCCCTGCCCCAAGCTCTGAGGGCTCTCCCTCCCCATCCCCCTTTGTGCAACCCTAGGCTGTGGAGCTTCTAGTACTGTATTCATGGCAGATGAAGAGCCGGTGACTGACACGTTCCAGGGACTGCGAATCGCGGCGAGCGCGGGCGGTTGGGGGAGGGCGCGTAGTGGCAGACGGCCGCTGGGATTATGAATG
>NW_011494862.1:910047-923918 GCF_000754665.1 Bison bison bison
TGGTCTCGTGCCGGCGGAGTCCTGCGGGCGGTCGGCGAGGTAGGTAGGGAAGCAAAACAAGCGGGGTGGGGAATCCGGGAGAGGCCAGCCCGCTGGGGACCGTGTGACAGGTGGTGGCCTCAGCAGTTACAAGCTACTACACTAGAATACAGTCCGTGCAATACGATCCAATTGTTATTCCCCGCGCCGGGCTGAAGAGCGCAGCGCGGCAGACCAAGTGCCGCCGGCGAGCTGTCTCTTTGGGGGAGGGGGGTAGTGGGGGGACAGAGGAGGGATTCAGGGGGCCAGAGGAGGAGAGAGGAGCTCCTGGGCGCATCGCGGCCGCCCGTGCCACCCCGGCGGGGTCCTCCACTCCAGCTGGTCCGCGCGCGCTCCGCAACCGCCCCCGGCTCGTGCGCCCCTCTCCCCCGGCCGCCAGCCCCGCTTCGGCGAATGCGGTTGCCCGGTGGCCGGCAGGGCTGCACGCGAGCGGCGCGCCAGGGTCTCCTCACCGCCTCTCGTGCCCCGTGCAGGGCAGCGCGGGAGGCACGCTTGCCTCGCACGGAGAGCTGCGCCCGGCGAAGCTGCGGCCGGAGCGCAGGCGTCCAGAGCGCTGCGGCTGCGGTGGTGCACCCGCGGCGCCCCGGACAGGACGAGGGCAGCTTCCGCCAGGGTAGCCTGAGGTAAGGAATGCGCGGAGGCTGCGGGTTTATTCCCCTCCTTCTCTTACTTCGTCACACAGCGAACCTGAAATGGAGAGTGTGGGTCCCGTGGGGTTGATAGGGAGCGCGGGGGAAACGCGGCGGCGCGAGGATGGTCGACTTGACCGTTACGTTCCTATCGCTGGTAGGAAATCCGCCAACCGGCCCTTACTCTTCGCTCGCTCCTTCTCTGCCTCTGCCTGCGGCCCTAGACTCCTTGGCAAGCCCCCGGGAAGGAGAGAGCCAAGGGAGGATGGAGAGAGGCAGAAGGATTCCCTCAGAAGTGGGCGATGAATTGGCGCGCTGTGCCCTGTGATTGACAGCGGGCACGGGAGGGGAGCTTGAAGTACCCGAGAGTTTCCAGGGCTGCGGCCTCAGGATGGTTCTGCCGGCCCGGTGGTTGGGGCACCAAGTGGATGCAGTAAGGCCACGGCTTCACGAAAGCTCCGCTCGGAACTTTTAGGAGGCTCCTCTTTGGGGAGGGGTGCTGGATTGTGTTTAGGGCCTGGCCGTTTCTAACCTAGGAGTGTGTGCGTGTTTATGTGTCTGTAGGGTTTTTGCCCCCCCTTCCTTCCTGCCTTCCCTCCTTTACATCTTCCTGTTTTGCTTCCTTCTTTCTCTTTTTCACAGACCACCCCCACCCCTTCCAAATGCTGTCTTTCAAAATAATCTGAACCTGTTACAGTCAATAGCTTTAAAGCAAGTATAAAGAAGAGAGCACAGAGAAATAGCTCTTAACTACAGTGTGGCTCATTTTAAAGGCGAATATGTGTATATAAATAACATATACTAAATTACATATAGTATAATATGTAATATACACACTTGCCTGGGTTAAATGTAAAGAAATACTTTGGGACTCTTGCCTAAAGTTATATTACATTTACATTAAGTTTATATCACATGTATATCATGTTACTAAACAGAAATGATAAGTCTGTGCATTTTATGTCTTTAATCTGTTTGAGATACAACTGTTCTTTGAATCAAATTCATCTTTTTAAATTCAGGGGTTTCTGGTTACTTGAAAGCTCTGAGCTACAGTGTAAGAATAAAAGATATGTTGCATTATTTTTGAAGAAGTACAGATACTGTTTTTTTTTTTTTTTTAGTGGACCATCCACCCTCCCCATCGTCCTTTTACTAAAAGCTGATTGTTATGCAAATAATGTTCATAAAAATAAAAAGAATCTGAGAACTTCAAAGTGTTTTTACCTAGACCTGAGATGTAGGGAGGGGTCTGGAAGTTATCTATGCGTGACTTTGACGTGAAATTCGTAAGGTAAATGATTTCACTTCGGGTGAAAGGAAATTCAGCTGTACTTCCCTCTAAGGGTACATCATTTATCTTATGATCTCCCAAGAGAGGAATCCTCTTAATGTCAACATGTGTCTTTAGCATCACAATAGTGTGTTCACCTCTTCAAACCATTAGTTGGACTTGGCATATTTGGCTGTTTCTGTTCTTTTTCAACAACAGAATCCCAATTACACAAAATAAGTAAAGTTGTTAGACTTTACTAACACTGTTGAGATGGTATGATTGATGCATTTGAGGCTATCTATCTGTATATCTATCATCTCTCTATATTTCTCATTACAATTGTGAGGTAATCAAGTTTGCAATATGTCTACTCACGTTTTTCTTCTTAGCCCATTTTCCTTTTATATTTCTGACTTGATATATTTTACAAAGATAAGTTATATTGAATTTCTCTAGAGGGTAGCCACTTGTGCATGCTTGTTTCTTATGACTAGACCTGGTTTTGAAATGAGGTATAAGATATTTGGTAATAATACTGTAATAATAATATTAGTACTAATATTATAGTACTAATAATATAGTACTACTACTAATAATACTATAACCCAAGTAAGGGCTTGTGTTTGATCAAAATATTAGACACAGAAAAGATATTTTCATTTTGGGTTACAAACTGAAGCTTTAACATTGTGAAGGAATAAAAAGTCCCAGGTTGCTTTTGATATCTTATTTGATTTACTTTAATTTGGAAGCAAGAAGTATATGATGTAGTCTCGAGTTAGAAAGATTTGGGGGGTTAGTAATTTGAATGATCTTTTATTATTATGGCATAACACTTCATTGCTCTAAGAAAATTATAGTAGCAGATTTGGAGAAGGTGTGGGGATGTTGATCACAGGACACATGTGTTTCCTTGAGCACTGTTTTTTTGCAGTCACCTTGTGGTAGTATGGCAGACACTATGATGTGCCAAGTCCCCCTTCAAGGAAGAGCATGTTGCCCCAGCCCTGGGAGTGCTATCAGCAGATGGTTTTCAAGTGTCAGTCTCTTTGAGGATTGCCCATTTGGGTCCAGGGTGGCACCACTTCCCAGGGCAGCTCACATCCAGTGACTGATCCATGTGGGAGTATAAAGGCCTGACCATATCAACCCAACTCCCAGTCACTCTGAAGGATCATTCTGGCTCTGGAACCACATTATTGCAGTACCAAATCTCTCTTGGCTGATTCTGCTTCCTTCTCCATTCTCAGATGTTCATAGCAAGGCAGTCCTTAATAAAATTGCATGTTCAACTTCATCTTGAAGCCGGCTTCCCTGGGAAGCCATCCTGTAGCAACACTTCCTCCCTGCATGTTCATTTTGCCAGTTTTAATCTTTTATCTTTGAAAATAGAGCGTCACTTCTCATTGGAGGACATTTCTATGGGCCTGTTCCTCTTCTGTCCCTCCTTGTTTTACCATTCTTTCCTGTTAGTGGATTTACAGTTTCTTTAGTCTCTTTTCAGTCTACTGATTTGAGTACTACATACATTTCTATACTTTTTTTATGTTTCTAACATTCATGTTTTGTCTTAGTAAATGATATTAATCAAAATATCTACTCTTCTCTTGGATAATAAGAGAGTCTTATAATGTTATAATTTTGATCATATGCCATATTTCATAATATCATTTAGTGATATAGTTGTGCCATATTTTTTGCAGCCATTTTGTCATTTTTATATAATTTTTCTTTAAAAAAATTTTAAGATCAATGCTTATTTTATTTACCCATATTTTCTGTGTTCACTGTTGCTTCTTGCATCCTTCTTCCTTCTGGATTCAAATTCCTCCTTATAGAAGTGTGTATCTATTTGGTAAGCATATGTAGATGATAAAACTCTCTTCATCTTTTTATTGTTGTTTGTTTGAAACTGTATTTGAACTTAACACTTGAATACTAGAGCAGAATTCTATGTTGACAATTACTTTTTTCATCATTTTGGAGATACTGTCTCTCTTGTTGATCATTAGAAGTTTCTTCATTGCTTTAAGATCACTCTATAAATTAGAATTTTGAGATTAACAGATACACACTACTGTATGTAAAATAGATAAGCGACAAGGACATACTGTATATCACAGGGAATTATATTTAATATCTTGTGATAACCTATAATGGGAAGGAATATGAACAAGTATATATAAATATAACCAAATCACTTTGCTGTGCATCTGAAACTGACACAACATTGTAAATCAACTGACTTTAATAAAAAAAAAAGAGATTACTCTGCCTTTGGTGTTCTGCAGTTTTACTGTGATATGCCCAAGTATGGGTAAAATTTACTGTTTCTTCTTGGAATTTCTTGTCTTTAGTCAGATGACTCTTGTGTTTCTTGAATTATTAAAAATCCACAGTGTATTTCATCATAAATTATCTTTTTTTTTCCTCTATTCTTTCCACTAGGATTCTTATATATATTTTGGACCTTCTTGTTTTATCTCTCATGTCTATTACCTCTGTATTATTTTCAATTAGGAAAGTTTTTTTTTTTAATAAAAGCATTTGGGTAATTATTCATAACTATTATTCCTTGATATTTATTGTTTTAATTTCCGTTAAGCTATGACTAATTTTTTTATTTCTAGGAGTACTCTTTGATGCCTTTTTCACATTTTTCTGTTTTTTTCTGAAGTTTTCTTTTTATTATGAACTCTACCCATATTAATTATAGTGTACTTATTTTATAATAAGTCTCAGGTTGTTTTCTTACTTGAAATTCTTCTGGGAGTTAGTTTTCCAAATTGGGTCTGCTGGCTCTTCCAGAACTATACATCCACTTAAAGGGGGATCCTTTCCTCATGAGGTTTGTTATTTGGATTATCTTCAGCTGGGTTTCTGCTTTTGGTTTTTCCCTCTGGTAGTCATATTTTTTCTAGTTTTTGGAAGTTTCCCTGTAGAGTGGTTCTGTGTTTGCTTCTGTAGATTAGCCTGGGAAATTTGCTGGTCTGGGATCAATCAGATTAAAAAAAAATTAAGTTATAATTGACATTTTATTAGTTTCAGGTGTACAACATAATGATTTGATATTTGTATATATTGTGAAATGATCACCATGTTATGTCTAGTTAACATTTGTATAATCAGCTTTTACATTAATTTCCTGGCTTGAGATTCCTATATCATGCAGATGATGTAAATTCAAACTGTGTGTGGGGGAGGTGGTTAATTCAAAGAATCCTTTTTTCCCCCTTCTGTGCAGAGCCCCAAGGGCTTCCCAGGTGACACTAGTGGTAAAGAATCCACCTGGCAATGCAGGAGATGCAAGAGGTGGGTTCGATCCATGGGTCAGGAAGATCCCCTGGAGTAGGAAATAGCAACCCATTCCAGTATTCTTGCCTGGAAAATCCCATGGACAGAGGAGCATAGTGTACTATAGTGCATGGGATTGCAAAAAGTCGGATAGAACTGAACAACTGAGCACACGCAGAGCTCCAGGAAGAGATAAACTTTCTTGCTGCTTCCAGGACAAACTTCTATTTCTTATTAAACTGAAAGGTTAACTGTCTTGGGGTTCTTTAGTCAGAGGTCTCAGTTCCTTCTTTCCATGGGCCCCAAATAAAATTTATTGTCCCTGAACACAGGTGACATCTTCAGCCTGTAGGCATTCATGCCTGCGTCTAAGTTCTGTGTCACTTTGGGTTGCTGTATTACCAGTTTATGTGCCTGCTAGTCCTGTATCTGTTTCCTTTCTTACTAACAGCTACAGATTACCTTTTTCTCTTCAAACTTAACTATTTAACCTATTTAATTTTCCTGGTCTTTTAAAAATCTAAGTATGTATGTGTTTATAGCAGAAAGGAGTTTGGTTCATATGAAGTCAGTCTGCCATGCTAGTGGCATAAGGTGTCTTTCTGTGACTATATACACTGTGAGAATCAATCCTTTTCAGTTACTTTCTCCCCCTCCCCCACAATATCCTCAAATTATTTTAAAAAGTTTAATTATGCTAGTCTACTTATTTTGGTGACATCAACGTTTGTGTTGAGTCCAGGGAAACTGTCTTATAAGAGTGTCTCTGAGTATGGATTTGTCTAATGGCTTACTCACTCAATTAGGTTCAGGGTAAACACTTTTAGCAAGAATACTCCTACATCTGTGATGTGTACTTCCTGTTGCATCACAGCAGGAGAGTCTGTTTGTCCTGTTACATGTGACTAAGTCAGATCACTTGAAAGATGGTACCTATAAAATTATTCCTTTTTTTTTCCTTTGAAAATAATATATACTCTGTATATATTATAGTCTCAAAGTATCAGACTATGTGAAAACTAGCTTCCCCACAACTTTCACCCAATATTTTTTATTAGAATTTTATTTTGAGATAATTATAGATGTACATGCAGTTTGAGAAATAGTACAGAGAGATCCTGTGTACCCTTCAGTGTTCCCCAAGAGTAATATCTTGCGTAACTATAATACAGTATTATAACCAGGAACCTGACATTGACAGAATCCACAGCTTTTATTCAAATTTAGCAGTTTTATGCTTGTTTGTATGTGTGTGTTTTTGTTCAGTGACCTAGTTATGTCTGACTCTTTGTGCCCTATGGACAGGAGCATGCCAGGCTTCCCTGTTGCTCATCGTCTCCCAGAGTTTCCCAAGTTCATATCCATTGCATCAGTGATGCCATCCAGCCATCTCATGCATTTGCTGTGCTGCGTTTAGTCACTCAGTCATGTCCAACTGTTTGTGACCCAATGGACTGTAACCCACCAGGCTCCTCTGGTCATGGGCATTTTCTAGGCAAGAATACTGGAGTGGGTTGCCATGCCCTCCTCCAGGGGATTTTCCCAACCCAGGAATAGAACCCAAGTTTCCTGCATTGTGGGCAGATTCTTTACCGTATGAGCTACCAGGGAAGCCCAAGAATACTGGAATGGGCAACCTATCCCTACTCCAGGCAATCTTCCTGACCCAGGAATCAAACCAGGGTCTCCTGCATTGCAGGCATATTCTTTATCAGCTGAGCTATCAGGAAAGCCCCCTCATTCATTTAGTTCTATGCAATTTTAGCACATGGGTAGGTTTGTATATTCACCACAGTCACGATATAGAATAGTTCCAACACCACAAGGAGTCCTTTTGCTGCCCTTTTTATAACTGCACCCTCCTCCCTCACACTCACTGCCCCATTCCTAACCTCTGACAATCACTAATCTGCTCTTTATCTCTACAGATTTGTGTATTTCCAAACTGTTACATAAATGGGATCATAGATTATATAAACTTTGAGGTTGCTTTTGTTCTCCAGTCACCACCATAATCCCCAGAGTATTTCAAGATTTTGTACATGTCAGTGGTTTATTCCTTTTTTATTGCTGAGTGGTATTTTGTGGTATGGGCATACCACAGCTTGTTTAGGCACTGAAGGACATTTGAGTTGTTTCCAGTTTTCAGCATTATGATTAAATCTGGTATGCACGTGTATGGACAGGTGTTTGTGTGGGTGTAAATGTTCACTTCTCTGGGATCAAAAATGCCCAGGGTGTGATTGTTGGGTCCTATGTAGTTACACATTTAGTTTTATAAGAAATTGTTTTCCAGAGAAGCTGTTATCTTTCCATGCCCACCAGCAATGTATGAATAATCCAATTTCTCTGCGTTATGTTTGTCTGAGATTTTATTTAATATGTTTTCTGTTTGTTTTCTCTTTTTCTTATTCCTTTATTTCCCTTTTCTCACCTTTCTGTGAGTTACTTGAACATTTTATAAGATTCCATTTTGATTTGTTTGTAGTGTTTGTGAGTGTATCTCTCTGTTTGGTTTTCTCAGTGGTTGCTCTGGCTATTACTGTTTTTGTTTGGATCTCTTTCCTTTTCCTTCTTTTATAAGTGCTGTTGTTTTGAACGTAGGACAGTGTTACAGTTTTTTATTTCACTTACTGAATATGAATTAAGCAGTTCATGTTGGGAAAGAATCTGTGGTTGACAGTTCTTTTCTTTAAGCACTTGAAAAATACGCCACTACCTTCAGGCCTCTATGGTTTGTGATGAGAAAATTGTTGTCATTTCAATTGATGGTCTGCTAAAGGCAATGTGCCATTTCTCTCAGGCTGGTTTAAGATACTTTCCTTGTCTTCAGTTTTTTAGAAGCTTAGTGGTGATGTGTCTTGGTGTGGATTTCTTTGGGTTTATTCCATTTAAGATTTGCTCTTATATCCATAGGTTTGTGTCTTGTACCAAGTTTTTCCTAGCATTATTTCTTGAAGTACACTGCAACTCTCCTATCTTTCTTGTGTCCTTCTGGGATGTGATGATATGAATATTGGATCATTTGTCACAGTCCCACAGGACCCTGAGGCTCTGTTTGTCATCTTCTTCTCTCTTTTTTTTGGAGGGGTTTCTGGTTTCTCTCTGTTATTCAGTTTGGATACATTATATTGATCTAGTCTCAAGTGCACTGATTCTACCCTCTATCATCTCCACTACTGAGCCCATCCAATGACTGTTTTATTTCATTTCTTGTATTTTTTAGCTCTGTGATTGCCATTTGGTTCTTTCTAGCACTTATATGTCTTTGTTGAAATTTTCCTTTTTTTCCCCAGAGAATTTGCTTGTTGAAGCACTTTTATAATGGATGCTCTAAAATTCTTACTAAATAATTCTAACATATGATTCATTTTGGTGTTGGTTTTAGCCTATTTTTTTTTTTCTCATTTAAGTTGTGATTGTATCCTTGGTATTTTGGCTACAATATCAAGAGGTTCTGGGTCCTACTGAAATCTTATACTTTAACAGACAGTCACCCTGTTTAGATTTAGGACACAAGTCCTGAATTACTTTTGTGGGCTGTAGTTCCAATGACAGTTTAATTTCCAGAGGCTTTGTAGTGCTATTTCAGATTGCCTGACTTGTCTGGTGTTTCTGGAGCTCCCAGTGAGCCCTGCTGATGTCCCTGCAAGGGGCCAGAAGGGATCTGCCCAGGCCAGTCCTGCTGATGCTTGTAGGTGAGAGAACGGACTTTTTAGCCTTCAGGGATAAGAAGCACTGCTGGGCCTGGAGCTGGTTGTGGCAGGATTCCCCCTGCCAGTGTGGTGAGGCCATCTGGTGTTGCTGGCTGGACCCCAGTTAGATGAGAGGGAGGAATGTAAGCCTACCTATATCACCTACGGCTAGATTGTGGGGCTGCGGGGGTGGGTTGGAGACTCAGGGCCCACATAACCTGCTATTGGGTAGGGAGTCCTAAGGCGCCTTCTGCTCTGTTGTTCCTCTAGTCCAGGGCCACTAACTAATCCATCTCCTTTTCACTGTTCTGAGCACTCCTCTGTTTGCCTGTTTCCTTATTTTCAATATTCATAGTTACATTGAGTGAAGAGGAGGGATGTGTGCGCCATCTTGCCTGCACCAGAAGCATATGCTTTTTAAAAGCACTCTAACTCCTCAGCCATGTTTTCTGTTAATGTAGTTGAAAATACTGGTTTCAATTGTGTTTTCCAGGAATTCACATTTGTTTCAGTTTAACCAGTTTAAAAAATCAGTACATATTTTATATGTTGTTTAATTTACTTAATATTGCTATAATTGGATAGTTAAATGTTATGTCACATCCTGCCAGTGAACTAAGCAAAAATCTATGTATGTATTTTCTGTACTGAATCTTTTTCTCTAAGTTGTCTGAAAGCATTTGAAAAATATCAATACTTATTAATTGTTGCCATCTCTAGGAAATGCTAAAAAGATCCTATATTAGATGGACTTTAAGCAGTAGAGAAAATAAATGATGTTATTTGCATGAGCAACTTGCTGACATTTTGTTCAGATTAAGGAAAAGATAACAGGATTCTGTTTTTGACTGTCCTGGTTTATACCACAGTGCTGACTCATAGAATTACAACCTTTCTACACTGAAAGCGAGCTTAGAGATCACCTATTTCAATCTTATTGTTCTATAGTTAAGAAAACTGATACCTTGAAAGGCCATAGGGAGCTTAAATTCCTTTAATTCAATAATGGCAAGGCTTGTTTATTATAAGTTCTTAGTATTTCTTAATTTTATATTTTCTTTAAGAAACCAGAATCACTTTATTTTGAGAAGACAAAATTTTATATTGAGGCATGGTTTTTCAGCACTTTTTTCTAAAGAGAAAATAATACTTTCATAAGTTGGGATGGCATGATGATATCTTTAAAAAATAAGTATGTTTGAAAATCTGATGAACATATGGACCAATTATCTAGCAAAATTAACATAAACCCAAAATTTGTGTATAATCTTGGAGGTTTATGAAGTCCTAAGAAAGATGCCTAGATTCTGTTTTTGTGTTGTTTGTACTGAGTGATATCTGCGGATGGTCTTTCCTGGGACAGGTGACTTGAATGCTTCATATTGTAGACAGGCTCCCCTTTAAAGGCTTGTGGGTTGTGGCACAGTGCATTCTTGTGCTGAGGAATTTTTCTTCCTGAAGGTTCTAGAGAGTCAGTAGGTGAGAAGGATATAGCAGGACCAGCAGATGTTAAAACAGACTGTTGGAGATAAAAACAGGCAACTCAGCCTGCAACACCACTCCCACCTCCCCCCACCACACACGCAGAGATCTTATGATTCCTTGGAAAGACTCTTTCTCTGCTTCTGTCTTCTTTCACTCTCTCACTGTATGGAGAAACATTGCCCTTGGAGCTATTTTCCTTTCCTCTAGTAAGGCTGCTCTGGTGGTCATTTAAACCTACTTTTACCCATATCATATGTTATGGGCTCAAAGAAGACAGCATAGAGTGGCATTTGAGGTATTGACTGGGGACTTTTTGAGAGTAAGAAGAAAACGACATCCATGGTTTTCTTATATTATGCATCATAATAATTTAAGAGCATAGAATGACAAATGTCTCTAAATTCAGAGATAAGGAAGTGAGAACAGTATTTATTAGAAAAGTTATAATTACTTCTAGGAAGCTACCTATATATGTTTAAAGGAAGCTACTCTATACTTCTCTGTAACTGGTGCAACTCCATGGATGAGAAATAAAACCCTGAAATGACTTAAAGTGCCACAATATATACTAGGTGAAAAACTCAATGCAGAAAAGTGGAGAGTTGTAGAAAAACAAAAAATAGAATATCAGATTTTTCCCCTAGTGCTTTTATCTCTTTTATTTATTTATTAAAAAATTTTTGTTTGCATATAGTTGCTTTACATTGTTGTGTTAGTTTTTACTTTACAGCAAAGTGAATCGGCTATACATATACATATATCCCCTCTTTTGGATTTCCTTCCTATTTAGGTTACCACCGAGCAGTGAGTAGAGTTCCCTGTGCTACACAGTAGGTTGTCATTAGTTTAATAGCGTATATATGTCAGTCCCAATCTCTTAATTCATCCTACCACCATCCCCCTTTCCTCTTGGTATCCATACGTTTGTTCTCTACATCTGTGTACATCTTTTAAAGGAGTTTTGTTATAAGGGTTGCTTTTTAAATAACTAAATAAGTGAGAACTGGGAATCAGAAGCCCTGAGTTCCTGTTCTGCTGTGTCACTAAGTGGGTATATGACATCCCTGTGTAAGCCTCAGGGCATAATTAAGACTTTGAATTATGATACTAATTTCTAAGATTCTTTTCAGCATTATAATTTAGTGAAACTTTAGGGAGTATTATTTGATACAGCATTAGGGGAATTTTTGGATAAGCCTGTGCAATTAAGTATAGTCAGTATCTGTGGGTTCTGAATCCATGGATTTAACCAACTGTGGTTGAATGAGAGCTGACCCACTACATGGATGTGGAGTCTATGGATAATGAAATGTCACTGTACTATACCATTATATCGGAGAAGGCAATGGCACCCCACTCCAGTACTCTTGCCTGGAAAATCCCATGAACGGAGGAGCCTGGTAGGCTGCAGTCCATGGGGTTGCGAAGACTTGGACACGACTGAGCGACTTCACTTTGACTTTTCACTTTCATGCATTGGAGAAGGAAATGGCAACCCACTCCAGTATTCTTGCCTAGAGAATCCCAGGGATAGGGGAGCCTGGTGGGCTGCCGTCTATGGGGTCGCACAGAGTTGGACACGACTGAAGTGACTTAGCAGCAGCAGCAGCATGCCATTATATATGAAGGACTTGATCATTCACAGATGATTTTTGTGTCTGTGGGAGTCCTAAAACCAATTCACCCCTCTTCCCCAAACTGAGGGACTGCCGTGTTATTCACTCCAGGGAACAAATTTTTTTTAGTTTGAACTTATTGTAATACCTAGATTTGGTCCGAAATTTGCAATGATTAGAGAGGTCATGGTTGAATGAGGACTACTCAATTATATGGAAATAATACACCACAATTTGCAGAACAAATACTTTAATGCTGATGTTGAAAATGATAATAGTGATGATATTAATGTGCATGGCTCTAAATCTGATTGGCCTGGAGGTGTGGTGATATTGTAGATTGCTCATGAAGCGTCCATTCATCATCTTTCTCTTTTATCTGTTGTACACGTTGGAAAGGAAATCATTCAACTTTCCAGTCTCCCATGAAGCTAGGATTGGCCCACATTACAACGATTAGATGGAGATGTCTGGGGATCAGGTACAGCTTTGAAAAGGCAAAGTTTCTCAAGGAGAAGGCTCTTGCCCTTGACCCTTACGACCTTTTTGCTTTGAGGTGAGCGGCTATCTTGCTAGCATGAGGAATAAAACCACTCACTTAGGATGATGAAGCAAAAAGGAGGAAGTAGCTTGGAGTTTTGATGACATCTTAAAGTAGATTTATCATCTTTGCACTGCCTACCTTCACTCTTATTATTCCATGAGAAGAAGAAGAAAAAAAGAAACCTCCTATTTCTTCCACTATTTATTAGGTTTCCTGTCACTCCCAGCCAAATAGATTCCCAACTGAATATGTAAACTGATTGTCATGAATTTGGTCTTACATTTTTGAAGGATAAAATGAGTGTTTGTAGATCTTTGTAATTACTGATCTCGTCCTGCAACATTTAGACTAGTATATGGTATAAATATCCTTATTCTGAGGAAGTTTGGGTGTGAAAATTTGGATAATCTGTAAAATTTTTATTTTACTGTTGAGAGCATGAGGAATAGCATAAGACTCAAAGAGTCTCTATTTTGTCTTGCTCAGAGAATATTTCAGATTTTATTCAATGGGTAAAATTTATGTGAGGAAAACTATTTCTGTGAGTCACACCTCCTACTTATCTATAATCTTCACTAAGATGAGGATACAGCTGGAGAATACCAATGAGTCTTAAAATTTTTTTTCTTCATTTGGATTTATAGGCAAAAATGTATAGCAGAGTTGGTTACCCTCTTTAGTCTAGGTTTATTTTCTTCTGACTTCACACTTTCACGTGACTGAGAAATATTTTCAAGCTGGACTTTAGAGGTTAAAGAAGGATAGCCATTCACAGTAAGTGTATATAAAAGATGCAAGATAATTTTTGTGTGACATAGCATCTGTCCACCCTTCATTTGAATTTGCCTTTCTTAAGTGTAGGGGATTAATTTTTCATTATGTCATATGATGAAAGAAAACAAGAATTCAATTGAAATACATGTGTTATTTTATCAAGGTTGTATTCATTCAAGAGTAAAAAGTGAAATGTAGTACTACAAATAAGGAGTTTATTTGTATTTTAAATTCAAAAATGTTTTATTTTATATTGGGGTATAGTCGATTCACAATGTTGTGATAGTTGTTAGTGTACAGCAAAGGTCCGTCTAGTCAAGGCTATGGTTTTTCCAGTGGTCATGTATGGATGTGAGAGTTGGACTGTGAAGAAAGCTGAGCACTGAAGAATTGATGCTTTTGAACTGCGGTGTTGGAGAAGGCTCTTGAGAGTCCCTTGGACTGCAAGGAGATCCAACCAGTGCATTCTAAAGGAGATCAGCCCTGGGATTTCTTTGGAAGGAATGATGCTAAATCTGA
>NW_011494862.1:924018-924198 GCF_000754665.1 Bison bison bison
AAGTTTTAAGCCAGCTTTTTCACTCTCCTCTTTCACTTTCATCAAGAGGCTCTTTAGTTCTTCGCTTTCAGCTGTAAGGGTGGTGTCATCTGCATCAGCGCCTGAGGTTACTGATATTTTTCCCAGCAATCTTGATTCCAGCTTGTGCTTCATCCAGCCTGGCATTTCGCATGATATACT
>NW_011494862.1:924298-932941 GCF_000754665.1 Bison bison bison
AGGAGTTGGACTGTGAAGAAAGCTGAGCACTGAAGAATTGATGCTTTTGAACTGCGGTGTTGGAGAAGGCTCTTGAGAGTCCCTTGGACTGCAAGGAGATCCAACCAGTGCATTCTAAAGGAGATCAGCCCTGGGATTTCTTTGGAAGGAATGATGCTAAATCTGAAACTCCAATACTTTGGCCACCTCATGCGAAGAGTTGACTCATTGGAAGAGACTGTGATGCTGGGAGGGATTGGGGGCAGGAGGAGAAGGGGACGACAGAGGATGAGATGGCTGGATGGCATCACCAACTCGATGGACATAAGTTTGAGTGAACTCCGGGAGTTGGTGATGGACAGGGAGGCCTGGCGTGCTGTGATTCATGGGGTCGCAAAGAGTCGGACACGACTGAGTGACTGAACTGAACTGAAAGTGATTTAGTTATGATATTCATATGTGTATTCTTTTTCAGATTCTTTTGCCACATAGGTTATTACAAAGTATTAAGTATAGTTCCCTGTGCTATACAGTAGATCCTTGTTGATCTATTTTGCATATAGTAGTGTGCATATGCCAATCCCAACCTCCCAATTCATCCCTCCCCTCCATCTTTCCCCCTTGTCAACCGCACATAAGGAGTTTATTTTTTGTATGCCATGAGATATCTGGAGGGAGATAGTATAAAGCTGGAGCAACTGCACCATCCTTGAAGTTACCAAGAATTCAGGCTCCTTGCTTTTAACTCTACCATCATTAACATATGGTTTTCCTTCTTTTGGTGAAAAGACAGTTAGTGAGCCTACAGAGTAGCTGCTGTACTAAAGACAGGAAGAAGGGCTGGACAAAAAGACAAGGCGTGCATCAGGTGATAGTCCTTTTATTAAATTATTTATTCCACCCTGTAACATGTGAGATCTTAGTTCCCTGGCCAGAAATGATACTGTGCCTCTGCACTGGGGGCATGGAGTCTTAACCCTTGGACCACCAGGAAAATCTATAGCCCTTTTAATAAGGAAAATGATAGCACCCAGGAAGATGCATTTGATAGACTTCCACTAATGTCTTATTGACCAGAACTATGTCAGTGGCCATCTCTAATGGCAGGGAAGTCTGAGAACTAGAAGGCTTAAAATTAAAAAAAAATTTTTAATCTGGGAAAATCAGTACCTCCCCAAATGCTAGGATCCCTTTATTATTAAAAAAGAGGGGGAGAATGGATATTGGGTAGGCAACCATCACTGTCATTGCATATGAAGAATATTTTTCAGCTTTAAAAATAATATTCATTGTGTTATATCAATAATGTATAGCCTGGTGATTTCTTAAAATATTATAGCTTAAAAATAGTTATTAATTATTACTTACCTTAAAGTCCTAGAAGATTCAGTCTTTTGAAGTTTGTTATCAGTTGTCACTTTGTGTCAAGAATGGCCGACTGACATGTAAAACTCAAAGTGTATATTAATAGTCATTAGGATTAAGCTAATTGTGGGCAGAAAAGGTTATAATTTCCTTCTGTAATGACATCTGTAAGTATGCAATTCTGAGATATCAGTGACAATATATAATAGTATAGTTATACTATTATATACTGTAATATATACTTACAATATTATATAGAAAATGTATATAATTCTATTCATTAATGAAATACTGTTCTTTATTTTTTGTTTAGATTTGCATTTATATATTTAGGGCTATTTTGTTGTCCCAAAAGGTTTAATGACATATATGAAAAATATCCAAGAACGGGCATTTATTTTAAAATGAATAAAATTGGCAGAATTGCAGTATTTATACCTTGCTGTTCTCATTCAGGATATTGACAGAGATATCCTGTAATTGAGGGTTTATTCTTCAATTGATGTAGATACTCTTCTTAGAAGCTGTTTATCCACATCAAGTATAATGGATCTTTTCTGGTTAAGTTTTTTTCCATTAAAATAGGGTGAGGCAACTATACTCACCACACTTCAGAGGAATGGTACAAAGATAAATGGAATAATGGATGTGAAGTGCATTTTTTCCTTTGAACAAAGATGTTACATAAATTCTGTTAATAGTATCAGTAACGTGTAAATAAGATAATGGGTGAGCATTTCCAAAAGTGAATATCATAACCAAAAATTCTGAATGTGGTCCTCAGTGTCTGTTTTTTTCAAAGAAGAGCAACATAGCAACACACTCTTACATTCTTGCATTGAAATATCAAAGGTAAGCTTCATTGTGAGGGGAAGAGAATGTATAGAAAGAGTTTAAAAAGAGGGATTTATTAAATAATGCAATATAGTAATAGGTTTTGTCTAGGTGCACCCCACTCCAGTACTCTTGCCTGGAAAATCCCATGGATGGAGGAGCCGGGTAGGCTGTAGTCCATGGGGTCGCTAAGAGTTGGACACGACTGAATGACTTCACTTTCACTTTTCACTTTCATGCATTGGAGAAGGAAATGGCAACCCACTCCAGTGTTCTTGCCTGGAGAATCCCAGGGATAGGGGAGCCTGGTGGGCTGCCGTCTATGGGGTCGCACAGAGTCAGACACGACTGAAGCAACTTAGCAGCAGCAAAAGGCCTTTGGGTCTTTTAAATGGTTAAATAAATGGGAATACTCTGATTAAAATGTGAATGCTGGTTATAACCTAGAGCGGAACTTTCAGTGGTTCTATCTGGAAAATAATGAGGCTCTGCTTGGTTCATAAAAATCTTCAAAAAAGATTTTTGTAATATCTCTGTAAAGGTTTTTGTCATCCTCTTGCCCACAATTTTTTTTTTTTTTTGAAAGATGATTTGAGAAAGGAAGTTTTTCCTTATTTCTGACTTAACCACAATGCTTTTTATGTGCTGATCCCCATTAAGGATGAATTGCATTGTGTTATGATAAGAACCCTTAACTTTGAGCCAGGACTAGGGTTCCTGTCTTAGGTTTGCGCCTAATTTATTTTTGTAACTGGGAAAGTTTTTGAATTGCTTTGTGTGAATAAACACCTTTAGGTTGTATCCATCTCCCCTTGGCTGACCAATTGAGGTCATGGGAAAAAGACATATTTCACTGGGAAGAAGGGGCCTTTCATGTCAGTCTTATGCGAAGTGTGTTCAGTCATGAAACTGGCATGAAAGCTGGTCTGGAAATGAGTATGAGGAAGGAAGTTTGCTTTTTCTGTCCTATTTACTTGGATGATTTGTGGAAGGTAATGTTTAGGTTTGGGCTCATTGGTAGTATATGCTAAAGAGACAGTGATTTAAAGTGGAACAGAGTTTGCCTTTTCATTCTGTTCATGGGGTTCTTACGGCAAGAATACTAAAGTTGTTTGCCATACCCTTCTCCAGTGGACCACGTTTTGTCAGAATTCTCCACCATGACCCGTCTGTCTTAGGTGGCCCCACGTGGCATGGCTCATAGTTTCATTGAGTTAGACAAGGCAGTGGTCCATGTGATCAGTTTGGTTAGTTTTCTGTGATTGTGGTTTTCATTCTGTCTGCCCTCTGATGGAGAAGGATTAGAGGCTTATGGAAGCTTCCTGATGGGAGAGACTGACTGTAGGGGGAACTGGGCTTTCTTCTGATGGGTGGGGCCAAGCTCAGTAAATCTTTAATCCAATTTTCTGTTGATGAGTGGGGCTGTGTTCCCTCCCCGTTGTTTGACCTGAGGCCAAACTATGGTAGGGGTAATGCAGATAATGGCGACCTCCTTCAAAAGGACTTGTGGACACACCATTGTATTCAGTGCCCCTGACCCTGCAGCAGGCCACTGTCGACCTACGCCTCTGCTGGAAACTCCTAGACACTCACAGGCAAGTCTGACTGAGTTCCTTGTGGGGACACTGTTCCTTTCTCCTGGGTCCTGGTGTGCACAGGTTTTGATTGTGCCCTCCAAGAATCTGTTTTCCCAGTCTTGTGTAAATTCTATAATAAAATCCCACTGCCCTTCAAAATCAAATTCCAAGAGGGTTCTCAGTCCCTTTGCCAGATCTCCAGCTTGGGAAATCTGTTGTGGGTCCTAGAACTTTCTTAACAGTGCAGGAATTTCTTTGGTATAATTGTTCTGCAGTTGTGGTTCGTCTGCTTGGCGGCTCTATGGTGCAGCTAATGGTGACCTTCTCCAAGAGGGCTTTGGACACATGCTGTGTGACCCAGGTCTGCTGCATCCAGAGCCCCTGCCCCGGCAAGCTCCCAGAGTTGGTGATGGACAGGAAAGCCTGGAGCTGCAAAGAGTCGGACCTGACTGAGCGACTGAACTGAACTGAAAGTTTGCCAGTTAAGGAAAGCATGTCCTACTTTGTAAAGATTATTCAGATTATTTGATCTGTGTATCTGTTTATCTATTTACTTACTGGAGTAGTAACTGGCAACTCACTCCAGTATTTTTGCCTGGAAAATTCCATGGTGGGCTACAGTCTATGGGATTGCAAAGAATTGGACATGACTGAATGCACACACACACACACACACACACACACCTCTATGTATCTATTTATCTATCTTTATTCTACATCTGTAGAAAGTCTTGTTTAATTGTCTTACCTGTTTTTTGAAAATTCAGGGGAATGTCCAAGTTTGGCAACAGCTGTAGTAAGAGTACCCCCATCTCAAACCAGTGTGGTAATAGCAATAGCAGCAACAATAATTAACTAGTATGAAATTCCCAAGAGAAAGTGTGGAGGACATTATAGTAGAAAATGAGCAACTGTGGTTGTTAAACAACACTGGAGATCTAGCTTCATTTTCCAAATGAAAGCTCCTCTTCCACTGCACTGTAAAAGCTTGACGTTTACTTTTCTTGACGATGGTAGCAGATTCACGGAAAGGTTGCAGTTTTCTCATCTAGAAAATGAGAAGATTAGGCCTGGTTAGTTTCACAGCCATTTTAACTCCTGACCCCCGTCCCTGACTCCCTTCTTTTGAAAATATTTTGTCTATCAAACTATGTCAATAGTTGTATCTTTTTAAAGTAATCGGTATCATATAAAGCAGCCCATTAGAGCTTCCAATTAACATGAGATAAATAGTGTTACCTTTTTGGAGAAGTTATAATTCACCCTAAAGCAAACAGATTTTATATTTTTTGTTTATTCAAAAATGCAATAAATGTTGAAACAATTATCAAATTGCTTATTAGCAATTTGACATGTTATCTCAAAGCAGTGGTTCCCATTGTCCTTCCCCATCTCTGATTTTGTTTCTAGAGACATCACCTTCAGATAGTTCACTGTTTCATCATGTTTGACTCCATTTTGTGAGAACAAGATGCTCAAGATGCTCTTTCTTGATTTTGTTAGTTTTCTTCTTTATATAGTTATTTCCTGATATGACTGATGATACATGTACATTCTCCTACTTTGCTTCCTCAATTTAATTTTTAAATTGCTCTGACTGTAACTTTCATTCACAACTGAATCCTTTGGCATATTGTGATATGATTACATTTCCTTTCTTATAAATGTTTTTATTTTCTCATATTTTATGACTGTTTTAATTATTTTATTTTGCTCAGTTTTCAAAGTCTTTCTCACTATTTTACCCTCCAAGTCTCCATCTAAATTGTAAATCTCTTCTTAATATATTTAGTTGAATCTGACGGCATATACATTCATATTTTTCTTGGGCACATGCATCCTCAAGATGTTCCAACATTGGCTCACTGTTGTCATTTTGGAATCTTTCTTTTCCATATAAATTAGTTAGGGTAATCTTAGGCAGAAGTAACCAGTAGTCCACAAATGAATAATGATTCAAACGCAGCGTAAATACATTTCTCACTCAAGTAACACTACTGAGCTCTTCCAGGTGAGGAGGGTGGGGTGCTGCTCTGTTTCGTGCGATCACTCAGGGACCTGATGAGAGGCACTACTGTTCTCAGTATGGGGGTTCCACAGTAGTCACAGTCAACTCCATTTAGTCAAGACTAGGACATGGAAGCAATCTAGATGTCCACTGGCAGATGAATGGATAAGGAAGTTGTAGTACATATACACAGAACAATGTGACTCAGCTATAAAAAGGAACACATTTGAGTCAGTTCTAATGAGTTGGATGAACATAGAGCCTATTATACAGAGTGCAGTCAGTCAGAAAGTGAAAGAAAAACATTATATATTCACACACACACACACACACACATATATATATATGAAACCTAGAAAGGTGGTACTGATGATCCTGTGTGCAGGCCAGCAAAGGAGACACAGGCATAAAGAACAAGATTTTGGGCTCAGTGTGAGAAGGAGAAGGTGGGATGATTTGAAAGAATAACATTGAAATGTATACATTACTATATGTAAAATAGATAACCACTGGGAGTTTGATGTATCTTGCAGGGCATCTGAAGTCGGTGTTCTCTGACAACCTAGAGGGATGGGCTTGTGAGGGAGGTGAGGGGGACGTTAAGGTGGAAGGGGACACACATGTGCCTATGACTGATTGCTGTTCAGTTCAGTTCATTGCAGTCGCTCAGTCATGTTGGACTCTTTGCAACGCCATGGACTGGAGCACACCAGGCATCCCTGTGCATCACCAACTCCTGGGGCTTGCTCAAACTCATGTCCATCGAGTCAGTGATGCCATCCAACCATCTCATCCTCTGTTGTCCCTTTCTCCTCCTGCCTTCAAACTTTCCCAGCATCAGGGTCTTTTCCAATGAGTCAGTTCTTTGCATCAGATGCCTAAAATATTGGAGTTTCAGCTTCAGCATCAGTCCTTCCAATGAACACCCAGGACTGATTTCCTTTAGGATGGACTGGTTTGATCTCCATGCAGTCCAAGGGACTCTCAAGATTCTCCTCCAATACCACAGTTCAAAAGCATCAATTCTTTGGCACTCAGCTTTATTGTCCAACTCTCACATCCATACATGACTACTGGAAAAACCACAGCTTTTGCTAGACAGACCTTCACTGGCAAAGTAATGTCTCTCCTTTTTAATATGCTGTCTAGGTTTGTCATAGATTTTCTTCCAAGGAGCAAGCATCTTTTCATTTCTTGGCTTCAGTCACCATCTGCAGTGATTTTGGAGCCCAAGAAAATAAATTCTCTTAATGTTTCCATTATTTCCCCATTTATTTGCCATGAAATGATGGGACCAGATGCCATGATCTTAGTGTTTTGAATGTTAAGTTTTAAGCCAGCTTTTGCACTCTCCCCTTCCACTTCCATCAAGAGGCTTTTTAGTTCCTCTTCACTTTCTGCCATAAGGGTGATGTCATCTGCATATCTGAGGTTATTGATACTTTTCCCGGTGATATTGATTCCAGCTTGTGCTTCATCC
The DNA here is from genome assembly GCF_000754665.1 of Bison bison bison. NCBI lineage: Eukaryota > Metazoa > Chordata > Mammalia > Artiodactyla > Bovidae > Bison > Bison bison. The sequence goes on from NW_011494862.1 coordinate 931,542, forward strand.
AGCCTGGCATTTCGCATGATATACTCTGTATATAAGTTAAATAAGCAGGGTGACAATATACAGCCTTGATGTACTCCTTTCCCAATTTGGAACCAGTCTGTTGTTCCATGTCCAGTTCTAACTGTTGCTTCTTGACCTGCATACAGATTTCTCAGGAAGCAGGTAAGGCGGTCTGGTATTCCCATCTCTTGAATAATTTTCCAGTTTGTTGTGATCCACAGTCAAAGGCTTTGGTATAGTCAATAAAGCAAAAGTAGATGTTTTTCTGGAACTCTCTCTCTTTTTCAATAATCCAATGGATGTTGCAATTTGATCTCTGGTTCCTCTGCCTTTTCTAAATGCAGCTTGAACATCTGGAAGTTCACAGTTCAAGTACTACTGAAGTCTGTGTTTGAGAATTATGAGCATTACTTTGCTAGCGTGTGAGATGAGTGCAATTGTGCGGTAGTTTGAACATTGTTTGACATTGCCTTTCTTTGAGATTGGAATGGAGACTGATCTTTTCCAGTCCTGTGGCCAATGCTGAGTTTTCCAAATTTGCTGGAAAATTGAGTGCAGCACTTTAATAGCATCATCTTTTAGAATTTGTATTAGCTCAACGGGAATTCCATCACCTCTGCTAGCTTTGTTCATATTGATGTTTCCTAAGGCTGACTTGACTTTGCACTCCAGGATTTCTGGCTCTAGGTGAGTTATCACACCAGTGTGGTTATCTGGGTTATTAAGATCTTTTTTGTATAGTTCTATGTATTCTTGCTGCCTCTTTTTAATATCTTCTGCTTCTGTTAGTCTATACTATTTGTGTCCTTTATTCTGCCCATCTTTGCATGAAATATTCCCTTGATATCTCTAATTTTCTTGAAGATATCCCTAGTCTTTCCCATTCTCTTATTTTCCTTTATTTCTTTGCATTGATCATTGAGGAAGGCTTTCTTACCTCTCCTTACTATTCTTTGGAACTCTGCATTCAGATGGGTATATATTTCCTTTTCCCCTTTGCTTTTAGCTTCTCTTATTTTCTCAGCTCTATGTAAGGCCTCCTCAGTCAACCATTTTACCTTTTTGCATTTCTTTTTCTTGGGGATGGTCTTAATCTCTGCCTCTTGTTCAATGTCACAAACCTCCATCCATGGTTCTTCAGGCACTCAGTCTATCAAATCTAATCCCTTGAATCCATTTGTCACTTGAGAACCCTATGAACACCATGAGAAGGCAAAAAGATATGACAATGAAAGTTGAATTCCCCAGGTCGGTAGGTGCCCAATATGCTACTGGAGATCAGTGGAGAAATAACTCCAGAAAGAATGAAGGGATGGAGCCAAAGCAAAAAGAATACCCAGCTGTGGATGTGACTGGTGATAGAAGCAAGGTCCGATGCTGTAAAGAGCAATATTGCATAT
>NW_011494862.1:933041-934866 GCF_000754665.1 Bison bison bison
GGGTGAATGTCGACATTCTAGAAATCAGCGAACTGAAATGGACTGGAATGGGTGAATTTAACTCAGATGACCATTATATCTACTACTGTGGGCAGGAATCCCTCAGAAGAAATGGAGTAGCCATCATGGTCAACAAAAGAGTCTGAAATGCAGTACTTGGATGCAATCTCAAAAACGACAGAATGATCTCTATTCGTTTCCATGGCAAACCATCAATATCACAGTAATCCAAGTCTATGCCCCAACCAGTAACACTGAAGAAGCTGAAGCTGAATGGTTCTATGAAGACCTACAAGACCTTTTAGAACTAACACCCAAAAAAGATGTCCTTTTCATTATAGGGGACTGGAATGCAAAAGTAGGAAGTCAAGAACACCTGGAGTAACAGGCAAACTTGGCCTTGGAATAAGGAATGAAGAGGGCAAAGACTAATAGAGTTTTGCCAAGAAAATGCACTGGTCATAGCAAACACTCTCTTCTAACAATGCAAGAGAAGACTCTATACATGGACATCACCAGATGGTCAACACTGAAATCAGATTGATTATATTCTTTGCAGCCAAAGATGGAGAAGCTCTATACAGTCAGCAAAAACAAGACCAGGAGCTGACTGTGGCTCAGACCATGAACTCCTTATTGCCAAATTCAGACTTAAATTGAAGAAAGTAGGGAAAACCACTAGACCATTCAGGTATGACCTAAATCAAATCCCTTATGATTATATAGTGGAGGTGAGAAATAGATTTAAGGGCCTAGATCTGATAGATAGAGTGCCTGATGAACTATGGAATGAGGTTCGTGACATTGTACAGGAGACAGGGATCAAGACCATCCCCATGGAAAAGAAATGCAAAAAAGCAAAATGGCTGTCTAGGGAGGCCTTACAAATAGCTGTGAAAAGAAGAGAAGCGAAAAGCAAAGGAGAAAAGGAAAGATATAAACATCTGAATGCAGAGTTCCAAAGATTAGCAAGAAGAGATAAGAAAGCCTTTTTCAGCAATCAATGCAAAGAAATAGAGGAAAACAACAGAATGGGAAAGACTAGAGATCTCTTCAAGAAAATCAGAGATACCAAAAGAACGTTTCATGCAAAGATGGGCTCGATAAAGGACAGAAATGGTATGGACCTAACAGAAGCAGAAGATATTAAGAAGAGATGGCAAGAATACACAGAAGAACTGTACAAAAAAGATCTTCATGACCCAGATAATCACGATGGTGTGATCACTGACCTAGAACCAGACATCCTAGAATGTGAAGTCAAGTGGGCCTTAGAAAGCATCACTATGAACAAAGCTAGTGGAGGTGATGGAATTCCAGTTGGGCTATTCCAAATCCTGAAAGATGATGCTGTGAAAGTGCTGCACTCAATATGCCAGCAAATTTGGAAAACTCAGCAGTGGCCACAGGACTGGAAAAGGTCAGTTTTCATTCCAATCCCAAAGAAAGGCAATGTCAAAGAATGCTCAAACTACCACACAATTGCAATAGATAATAGATAATAGAAATAGATGGGGAAACAGTGGAAACAGTGTCAGACTTTATTTTGGGGGGCTCCAAAATCACTGCAGATGGTGACTGCAGCCATGAAATTATAAGACGCTTACTCCTTGGAAGAAAAGTTAGACCAACCTAGATAGCATATTCAAAAGCAGAGACATTACTTTGCCAACAAAGGTCCCGTCTAGTCAAGGCTATGGTTTTTCCTGTGGTCATGTATGGATGTGAGAGTTGGACTGTGAAGAAAGCTGAGCACCAAAGAATTGATGCTTTTGAACTGTGGTGTTGGAGAAGACTCTTGAGAGTCCCTTGGACTGCAAGGAGA
>NW_011494862.1:934966-936122 GCF_000754665.1 Bison bison bison
CTCAATATGCCAGCAAATTTGGAAAACTCAGCAGTGGCCACAGGACTGGAAAAGGTCAGTTTTCATTCCAATCCCAAAGAAAGGCAATGTCAAAGAATGCTCAAACTGCCACACAATTGCACTCATGTCACACGCTAGTAAAGTAATGCTCAAAATTCTCCAAGCCAGGCTTCAGCAATACGTGAACCGTGAACTTCCTGATGTTCAAGCTGGTTTTAGAAAAGGCAGAGGAACCAGAGATCAAGTTGCCAACATCCGCTGCATCATGGAAAAAGCAGGGGAGTTCCAGAAAAACATCTATTTCTGTTTTATTGACTATGCCAAAGCCTTTGACTGTGTGGATCACAATAAACTGTGGAAAATTCTGAAAGAGATGGGAATACCAGACTACCTGATCTGCCTCTTGAGAAATTTGTATGCAGGTCAGGAAGCAACAGTTAGAACTGGACATGGAACAACAGATTGGTTCCAATTAGGAAAAGGAGTACGTCAAGGCTGTATATTGTCACCCTGTTTATTTAACTTCAATGCAGAGTACATCATGAGAAATGCTGGACTGGAAGAAACACAAGCTGGAATCAAGATTGCCGGGAGAAATATCAATCACCTCATATGTGCAGATGACACCACCCTTATGGCAGAAAGTGAAGAGGAACTCAAAAGCCTCTTGATGAAAGTGAAAGTGGAGAGTGAAAAAGTTGGCTTAAAGCTCAACATTCAGAAAACGAAGATCATGGCATCTGGTCCCATCATTTCATGGGAAATAGATGGGGAAACAGTGGAAACAGTGTCAGACTTTATTTTTCTGGGCTCCAAAATCACTGCAGATGGTGACTGCAGCCATGAAATTAAAAGACGCTTATTCCTTGGAAGGAAAGTTATGACCAACCTAGATAGCATATTCAAAAGCAGAGACATTACTTTGCCAACAAAGGTCCATCTGGTCAAGGCTATGGTTTTTCCTGTGGTCATGTATGGATGTGAGAGTTGGACTGTGAAGAAGGCTGAGCACTGAAGAATTGATGCTTTTGAACTGTGGTGTTGGAGAAGACTCTTGAGAGTCCCTTGGACTGCAAGGAGATCCAACCAGTCCATTCTGAAGGAGATCAGCCCTGGGATTTCTTTGGAGGGAATGATGCTAAAGCTGAAACTCCAG
>NW_011494862.1:936222-936455 GCF_000754665.1 Bison bison bison
AAGCTGAAACTCCAGTACTTTGGCCACCTCATGCGAAGAGTTGACTCATTGGAAAAGACTCTGATGCTAGGAGGGATTGGGGGCAAGAGGAGAAGGGGATGACAGAGGATGAGATGGCTGGATGGCATCACTGACTCGATGGACATAAGTCTCAGTGAACTCCCGGAGTTGGTGATGGACAGGGAGGCCTGGCGTGCTGTGATTCATGGGGTCGCAAAGAGTCGGACACGACT
>NW_011494862.1:936555-953835 GCF_000754665.1 Bison bison bison
AGCCCTGGGATTTCTTTGGAGGGAATGATGCTAAAGCTGAAACTCCAGTACTTTGGCCACCTCATGCGAAGAGTTGACTCATTGGAAAAGACTCTGATGCTAGGAGGGATTGGGGGCAAGAGGAGAAGGGGATGACAGAGGATGAGATGGCTGGATGGCATCACTGACTCGATGGACATAAGTCTCAGTGAACTCCCAGAGTTGGTGATGGACAGGGAGGCCTGGCGTGCTGTGATTCATGGGGTCGCAAAGAGTCGGACACGACTGAGTGACTGATATGATCTGATCTGAATAATTAGTGATTTTGGGCATCTTTTCATATGCTTTTTGGCTATCTGTATTTCTCCTTTGGAGAAATGTCTGTTTAGATCCTCTGCCCATTTTTATTGAGTTATTTGTTTTTTTGATATTGAGCTTGAGCTGTTTGTACATTTTGGATATTAATCCTTTGTCAGTTGCTTCATTTGCAAATGTTTTCTCCCAATCTGAGAGTTATCAGTTTTTTTGTTGTTTATGATTTCCTTTGATGTGCAGAAGCTTTTAAGTTTAATTAGATCCCATTTGTTTATTTTTGTTTTTATTTTCATTAGGTTAATCAAAAAAGATCTTGCTGTGATTTATGTCAAAGAATGCTCTGCTTATGTTTTCCTCTAAGTGTTTTATAGTATATGGCCTTACATTTAGGTCTTTAATCCATTTTGAGTTTATTTTTGTGTATGTATTAGGGAGTGTTCTAATTTAATCTTTGTACATGTTTCTGTCCACTTTTCTCAGCACCACTTATTGAAGAAATTGTCTTTTCTCCATTATATATTCTTACCTCCTTTGTCATAGATTAGGTGACCACAGATGTGTGGGTTTCTCTCTAGGCTTTATATCCTGTTCTGTTAATCTGTATTTCTGGTTTTTTTTTTTTTTTGCCAGTATTATACTGTTTCCATGTCTGTAGCTCTCCAGGAAAACATTAAACTTGTCAACATTTGAATCATAGGGGTCCCAGAGGAGAAAGATAAAAGCCCTGAGAAAATATTTGAAGAGATCATAGTTGAAAACTTTCCTAACATTGGAAAGGAAATAGTTAACAAAGTCCAGAAAGTGCAGAGAATCCCACACAGGATAAACATGCTGAGACACATATTAATCAAACTAGCAAAAGTTAAATACAAGAAAAAATATTAAAAGCAACAAGGGAAAATGAACAAATGATGTATTCAATACAAGGGATTCCCCATAAGGTTATCAGCTGGTTTTTTAGCAAAGAAACTCTGCAGGCCAGAAGGGAGAGACAGGCTATATTTAAATTAATGAAAAGAAAAACTTACGACTAATACTCTATCCAACAAGGCTCTCATTTAGAGTTGCCAGAGAAATCAAAAGATTTACAGACAAGCAAAAGCTCAGAGAATTCAGTACCACCAAACCAGCTTTACAACAAATACTAAAGGAACATCTTTAGGCAAGAAACACAAGAGAAGTGAACAACAGAGGAAGGGAAGAAAAAAAAAAAACCTACAAAAACAAAGCCCAAACAATTAAGAAAATGGCAATAGGAACATACATATCAATAATTACTTAAAGTGCAAATGGACTAAATACTCCAACCAAAAGACCTAGACTGGCTGAATGTATACACAAGCAAGACCCATATATATTTGCTGTCTACAGAGACCCACTTCAGACTTAGGGACATATACAGACTGAAAGTGAGAGGTTGGAAAAAGATATTCCATGCAAATGGAAATCAAAAGAAATCTGGAGTAGCAATACTTATATCAGAACAAATAGACTTTAAAGTAAAGACTATTATAAGAGAGACAAGGAAGGATACTACATAATGATCAAGGGATCTATCTAAGAAGATATAACAATTGTAAATGTTTATGCACTCAACATAAGAGCACTTCAATACATAAGGCAAATGCTGCTGCTGCTGCTGAGTCGCTTCGGTCGTGTCCGACTCTGTGTGACCCCATAGACGGCAGCCCACCAGGCTCCACTGTCCCTGGGATGCTAAACAGCCGTAAAAGGGGAAATTTACAGTAACACAATAATGGTGGAGGTCTTTAACACTCTGTTTATATCAGTGGACAGATCATGAGACAGAAAATTAATAAGGAAACACCAATCTTAAATGACACATAGACCAGGTAGGCTTAATTGACCTTTAAAGGACATTACATCTGAAAGCAGCAGAATACATTTTCTTCTCAAGTGCACTCAGAACATTCTCCGGGGTAGATCACATCTTAGGTCACAAATCAAGCCTCGGTAAATTTAAGAAAACTGAAATTATGTCAAGCATCTTTTTGGACCATGATGCTATGAGATTAGAAATCAATTACAGAAAAATACAAAGCAAAACTGTAAAAACTCCCTCAGCATTTTGCTGGAGTATTTCATAGTCTTCTTGGTGCCATTTTAGCCAAAGAGAAGTCTGATGCTATTCTGTCTCTTGAGCCTTTAAATGTGAGCTTTTTTTTTTTTTCTTCTTCTCTAATTTGAAGCTTTTATTGTCATCTTATTATCCTTGGAATTTTGAAATTTCAAAATGATGTACCTGACATGATTTTTAATTGATTGTGTGGGGAAATGCAATGGATTTTTTCTATCTGGATATTTGCCTTTCAGTTTTGAGATTTTTTCTTGTAGTATTTATTTTATCAATAATAAAGTCAACTTCCCCCTACAATTTAACATCTCAAATTTGGTAATGAGGATGCATATTTAATCGGTGGTTTCTTATAATAACTATCCGTCAGGTGGCAGTAATGACATGGCTGTGTAAAAAAAACATTCTGTTGACACTTTCTTATTTGACCAGCATCAAAGAATCTTGTGTTCCATGAAACATTGCAAATTCTTTCATTTGGTTTTCTTGATTCTCTTTTTCTAGAACATCTGCTACTATATTTTATCTAATTTAATCTGCTTTCTGTTGTAAGATACACCATTATTTTATGTATCACGAAGAAAAATATACTTTCAATTAAACTATAAGAATATTTTATTGTGTTTTCATTTGCAATGTTAATTTTATTCTGATTCAAAGAATATGTTTAAACTTAATTAAATATAAAATGTATCATATATTTCTCCAGTGGGTACATAAAACAGAACACTCACTAAAATAAATTGGATGTCACCCTGAAAACTTATCCATATTCAGAATTCATCTCTCTGAATCCCTTTTGAATTCCAAGTCATTAATATCTTGCTCATTCGTGAAGTATCCCTTTGTGTGCCATGAATAGTGCTGGTCCTGAAAAGATGCTTAATAATCATGTCGAGTGAGCTTGCTTTGTGATTCCTTCTATGAGAACGTTGTTAAAAATGCTTTGTTCTCTATTGTTCCTTTTGCTTCCTCACAAAGTATATGGTTTCTAGATGTTAAAAGAGCATTCCATTATTGTCTCTTGAATTTTCTTGAAACCAAAATAATACAAATTTTTCAGGTTTTCATAAATGTGCAAGTCATGACAACTAGTTTATTACTGCAGCCACTCTGAGAATAATTGTGAGATACTATCGATTCTGAGATGTATCTGATTTCATGGCTATAATAATTTGGAAAATGTGCTTTGTATTTAGATGTTGAACCATATGGATGAATCCTCTAAAAATGTCTTATTTTTTAAAATCCAGTTTTCACATCTTATATATTTATATTGTTATAAATGTCCTTAATTGTAAGGAAGAAGAACTTGAATTTTGTCAAGATGAAATGGTAAGGATTCCTGGAAATCTTTGATCTCTAAAAGCAGCACATGTGCCAGAAGATCTACCTGAACTTAGAGGGATTGAAAAATACGAAATACCATGTTTACGGTTCAGGCATCCTTTTACAGGTGCCCTGGGGAACCATGCCTAAAAGCAGCAGGAAGCATTTTTCCAGCTGTCCTTCTGTAGAGATTCACAATCATAGTGTACATGCTGTAGTGTAACTGGATCTATTCACTCAAATGTAGATTTCCTGCAACTTTATGAATGACTGCATGGTTCAGTTCAGTTCAGTTCAGTTCAGTCGCTCAGTCGTGTCCGACTCTTCACGACGCCATGAATCGCAGCACACCAGGCCTCCCTGTCGATCACCAATTCCTGGAGTTCACCCAGACTCACATCCATCAAGTCAGTGATGCCATCCAGCCATCTCATCCTCCATTGTCCCCTTCTCCTCCTGCCCCCAATCCCTCCCAGCATCAGAGTCTTTTCCAATGAGTCAACTCTTCGCATGAGGTGGCCAAAGTACTGGAGTTTCAGCTTTAGCATCATTCCCTCCAAAGAAATCCCAGGGCTGATCTCCTTCAGAATGGACTGGTTGGATCTCCTTGCAGTCCAAGGGACTCTCAAGAGTCTTCTCCAACACCACAGTTCAAAAGCATCAATTCTTGGGCGCTTAGCCTTCTTCACAGTCCAACTCTCACATCCATACATGACCACAGGAAAAACCATAGCCTTGACTAGACGGACCTTTGTTGGCAAAGTAATGTCTCTGCTTTTCAATATGCTATCCAGGTTGGTCATAACTTTGCTACCAAGGAGTAAGCGTCTTTTAATTTTATGGTAGTCTATTGAATAAATGCACTGTGCTTTATTTAATCCTTTCTTTAATGTTGATCATGAAACTGCTTCCATTTTAATTTTTGCATTAATCAATGCTGTGATAAACATCCAAATATCAGTGTTTGTAATTTGTTGAGTTAAGGGCTATACACATTTTAGTCTTTTTTGCTGCCAAATTGCCTTTCAGAAAGGTTATATCAATTTATATTTTCACCAACTATCCAGCAGAATGATCATTTCCACACATTTCTTTAATTCTGAGTTTTGTCAGTCTTTGTTAACATGAGGAGAAAGAAATGATCTCCTTATTGGTTTCATTTTTTAAAAATTACTTGGAGCCTGAAGAACTTTCTTATGTGCCATGGTGTCCTGTGAAAGAGAAAGAGGCTGCTCGCTCAGGTGGCTGGAACACGGCAGCTGGAGGGGCTTTGGGGTTGATGTCAGTAGAAGGTATATGGAAGGGAATGGGTAGTTTCTACTTGCAGGAGGCTTGCAGGGTCTGGGGCACTGTGTGGTTTAAATCCTGTTACCTTGCCAGAGACCCTTGTCATCACCTTCTCTAAATGGCTAGATGCATTCCAGGTAGCATAGGTTTTGTTGCTTTGACTATGATGTTTGTGAGAATATATAGCTGCAACCTCCAGACTGTATGGTCCCCACTAGTCCTGAAGAGCGAGTGATCTTGGGGCAGTAAGTAGGGGAGGTGTAAGCAGGCATTTGAGTCAATGGAGAGTCGAGAGAGGGTCTACCAAGCAGGGGAAGAGTGCAGATGATATAAAGCACAATGAGGGAAGTTTAACTCTAGACAATTGTCCATACAGGAGAGGAAGGGCAGGTGCATTTGAAAGGTGAACTGAGGTCACATTGTAGACTTTGAGGCACCTTAAAAGTGAGTTTGTGGAATATGTTCTTTATATTGAGGGCAGTGAGGGTGTGACGGTGCCAAGTATGGCTAGTCCTAGTATGGTGAGAATGGACAAATGCCATGATTTAGGAAAGTTAATAGCATTAGATGGCATTGGAGATGGATGCAGGCAACACAAAAGGTTGTATTGCTGGCTTTACGTGGATCATGCAGTTGATAAAGCCTAGAACTTTTTCCATTGTGACTGACTTATGTTTAATGAGACACAGAATCAGGGGAATGCTTCTAGTTCAGGATTGTTGTTATTCTCTATTTCCAAAAAATGAAAGTAGGAAGTAGTTCATATTTTGACAGACAGGTCAGGCCTTTGGAAGAGGCTGTAACAGAAAGTAAAATAGTTTTTGAACACATCGTATGGTAGGTGGGTAGATTCTGGACATATAAAAAGGCAAAATGAATTCAGAAATTCCATTAGAGAACCTTATAGACTTACCATAAGATAATTTACTTTGCCAAATGGCAGCTAAAGTATAATTCAAGTGGAACATGCACTCATTAAGCCATTTAGACAAGGAAAGTTTACATGCGTTTCATTTATTTCATTTGTATGGGCACATCTTTTGTACTTGAAATATTAGACTAAATGATATCTAAACATTGCCTTCATTTGATTGGGAGATCATCTTAAGCACATGGTACAGGGTATTTAAAAAGGCCTTGATATTAATAGCTTGGAATTAGATGGTTTATGATTATTTTCATTAAAATTTAAACGATGTTTTCTGAAATAACACTTACTATACTCTTAGATATAATCTGCCTTAGCAGTCAGTACCTGAATAAATAATTTCACCTCTCATATTCCTGCCTGACAAACAGTGATTTTCAGAGATGATCATAAAACCTCATTACTGATTATTTTTTAGAGGTAGAATGGCAAATATCTTCTAATAAATCATGCCTTAGCTCATTTATGAATAGTTATTAATAATTATTGCTGTGGATCTATTTTGTGCTCATAAAATGCAGTTACATTTGTAGTTGAAGAATTCAGTTTTATTCTCTTTCAGCCCAGCTAAGTCATAGTGGCATTCTTAGGTCAAAAGGAAGATACATGTTGAAAGCTGGAGGCTGGTGTGAAAGAAATGCACTGTATGTATAACTTTCCTTTCAAATGCAGAGGATTTCTCCAAGGTGGACTGTTCGTAAATTATGGAGTATTCTAGTCCTTCTCTGTCTAGACTTTCTGCTCTAGCAAAGGCAATTTTTATTATTTGTTTTGACCTTAGTACCTTCATTAAAACCTTTTAAAAAACTCTTTGGGGAGAAGATGGGTAAAATGTATTGAATAACCCTGGCCCCCTCTCCCCCATAAGCCAGGCACCTTACTCAGTTCTTTACAATGTTGATTCATTTAATTCTTAGTATAATTTTACAGTATAGGTTTTTTATAAACATTTGAAGATGCAAAGAATGTCTGCCAGATTAAATACCTTGCTTAAGTTTATATAGAAATAAATGGTTTATTTTTCTTTTCCCTAATCCAAAGTCTGTACTTTTGTCAAGGCCCTGCTTAAGACTCACTATATTAAACATACTTATGGAGAGTTTTATTATGATCCAGGTACATAAATTATCTCATTTAATCTTCACCTAAATAAAAGAGAATTTTATTTTCACTTGAAAAATGAGGAAACCTAGAGGTTCAAAGTCTGAGTAATTTGTTCAGCATCACACAGATCTGGTATTCAAACCTAGGTTCATCGGATTCCAAAGCCTTTGCTCTTACCTACTACATTGCTTTGTTAAATCTTGTCTTTAAAGGTTATGTTTTAAAATTATTCCTTTTCACTATTATTTTGAAATTATTGTTATTTTGATGCTCAAATATGTACACTGCTAACTTTTTATGTAGGTGCAATCAGAGCTAATATGGAGGTGCTACAGACTATTAGCACTCTGTTCCATGCCTTTTCTACAATAGGGTTTCTCAGCCTCACCACTATTGACATTTAGGGCCAGATGATTCCCTGTTGCCGGGGAGAGAGGGACTGTCCTATGCATTACAGAATGTTTAACAGCATCCCTGGCCTTTTCCAATAGTACCCCACCCCTTTTGGACAGTTGTGACAATCAAAAGTCCCTTCAGGCGTTGCCAAATATCCTTTGGTGGGGAGAAAGCACCTGCGATTGAGAACCACTGGTCTGCATTATCTCATCTTATCCTCTGAGTCCCCTGGGAAGCTCACACCCCTATGATCTCATTTTCACACAAGCTGAATAATTGCTCAGGGTCGTTTTGCTGGGCAATGGCACCTCCAGGATTCAAACTTAAGGCTTACATATAACATTGGGCTAATTTTTGCTTTGTTTCATGGATTATATCTTCAAACTTAGCTTCAGAGTTCTAGAAGGCTTTGGATGTATAGGATTTTTCTTTTGCCCCAAGGGTGCATGAAAAGTACTTAATATCACAGTGCTTTGACAGCTGTTCATTAACCAAATGGCCCATTTTATGTGGGGCATATTTAAACAAGAGTCTTTTAAACAAAATTTAGCTTTGTGCAGTAATTAAGAACAGGTTTGGAATCAGACACATCACAAATTTAAATCTCATCCCTGCCATCTGTTAGTTCTAGGATCCAGGGAAAAGTTTCTGACCTCTTTTAACTTTGGTTTCCTTGTCTGCTTTGGGACTAATAATTCCTCCTGTAGATATTGTGAGAAATAAATATCACCTAGCACAGTATACGGCACGAGGTTTAAAAAAATTTAGTAAATGGTAGCCATTAGTAGTACAAATAATCATAACATTAATGATAGAAACATTTTGGATTTTTCCTTTATGAGATTGTTACATATACTTAATTTCAATCAGGTTAAAAAAACATTTTCTTTGGTGTCTGTGGAACAACTTGAAAGTTGCTGTTGCCTTAGCATTAAATAAAAATTACATAAACAAGCATTCAGAAGAGAAATGAGGAAAGTAGGGAAGAAACATAAAGTAGAAGAAACAAAAAAACAGAGCTGTTACATAATATGACATACTGAATTATTTAGGTTTCAAAAAATAATTAAGTTTAATTCATTTTATTTCGGTAAAGAAAGATTAACCCTCTTGGTGGCTCAAAGAAGAACCCTCTTTTGGTGTCAAGAACGGCTGACTTAACTCATCCCTGATCTCAACCCTTAGCCGTCTGCTGGTTTGGCATCTCTTGTTTCCTTCCCCAAGGTTTGACCTTTAGCTGCATTTCCTCTGACTCATTTTTGGGTTCATCTCCTGGCTTTCAGCTTCTGCTCTGAGGGTTCCTTTCCTAGGTTCCCAGGTCCTCCAGTTAACTCCCAACTGGGTTTAGTTTCCATACCGGACTCCTTCTTCCGTGGAAGACACTCCAAACCCCACCATGCCTGAGCTGCACCAACTGCTCAGGGCCAGGCTTCCTCACCTTCCGCCACTCCTGTTGGCCCTAAGCCAACTTTAATGAATCCCTTCTGAGCATAATTGGCTGTAGTCATTTTGGTTTTAACTATAGGTTGGTGGCGTTGGACTCCCCAGAGAGTAAAATGCAATGATGCAAATTCATTGTTTTTAGACTCTTGAGGGTATTTTTGTGCTTGCAGTGCTTCTCATTTTTTCACCTTTTGGCACATTTGGGAAATATTGTTTGTTGGGAATGCTGACATACATAGATGAAGCTGTTCTTTGTTCCAGGGCCTGCATGTTTATGGGGGGATGACTATCTCAGCCTGCTATACAAAGTGATATTTTATACTGGGAAGTTGAGAGCACTGGGGATGGGGTGGGAGAATGTAAACAATTATTCTGTAGCCTCTTCACTTTCTATTTAACTGTCACCTGCTTTCTGAAAGGCCTAGTCAGCTCTGGAAAAGCTGCCCCATGAATAAAAAGACGTAAGAATGAGAGTAAGGATACAAGCACGGGGCAGTGAGGGGAAAGCTAAATCCCTTTGAGGTCATGGTGGGAGATGTTAGAACTGGAAGGAGACTGGGAACAGGGAGAGTGAGACAGCTACTGATGGAGTCCCAGAGTGAGGTCTTGAGGACTTGGGGTATTATCTACCAAACTGGAGAGGAATGAGTCACTTGTTTTATTCATACAGAAAAAACTTGGGTGTATATGATGGGCCAGCATTAGAAATACATTTGTGGGCCTGTGTGCTAAGTGGCTTCAGTCTTTGCAACCCCATGGACTATAGCTCCTGGCTCTTCTGTCCATGAAATTCTCCAGACAAGAATACTGGAGTGGGTTGTCATGCCCTCCTCTAGGTGATCTTTCTGACTCAGGGATCAAACCCTGAGTGTGATCTATAGTATCTATTATATCTCTTATATTGGCAGGTAGGTTCTTTACCACTAACGCCACCGGGAAGCCTGAGACATACATTTACCACCTTGGCAAATAAAGCTCTATTTATACCCTTGTTGAATTTTGTCAGGCTATCATTATTACCATTTAGATGTGAGGGGTGTGGGGAAAAAGGAGTTAACAATACTATTCAAGTTACTATGTTAAATAATTGGGGAGATGGTGTTGCGAGTCACTAAAAAACAGAGCAAGAAAAAGATGCAGTTTTGAGTAGGGAGATGGTGTGTTGAGTTTTGAACATTCTGAGTTTGATGTTTGTGCAACATAAAATAAATGCTGTCTGGAAGGTACTGGAAAAGTGGTTATGGAACTCTTAAGACAGAGTCACATCAGAGAATCCATATTTTAGAAATGAACAATGTAGAGATCCATACATTTTTGGTTAGGGGTTGGGGGTCGGGGGTGGTCCATGAAAGTAAAAGACTGTATGAAAACGCTGCGTGCCAGTGTGGTTTTTTGGAGGCAAGGGTCTGCTGTGGTTTAAAGGAGTCACTACCTCAGACAGTAAATTAAGACCTGAAGAGTGAATTGGCAGAAATTATTTTTAAAGTAAAAGAGGTGAGAATCAAAGATGACTTTAAGGTTTTTTTTTTTTCCCCTTGGCAATAATGCTAGAGTGTGAAAAGGAATTGGTTTGGGGAAAATATATGATTAGAATATTGAATATGAGTTGGAATAGAACTTTGGAAACTAGTATATCCAACAGGCAGGAGTGATTGTGGCAAAGGAAAACGAGTGAGAGATCTGGAATTTAGATCTGTTAGTGTTCAACATCACAGTGATGTTGGAAGCTGTGAGTGTGTTTGAGTTCTCAGCAAAGGTTTCTAATAAAGAAAGAATCATGCATAAAGCCAAGTTTTGAGCTCTGGGTAATACCAAGAGTAGAGAGCCAGGTGAACAGAAGGACGAGGGCATTCCGGGCACTTGATGGAAATTCAGTCATGAATTGACTAAAGCACCTGGCTTGCCAAATCCTTGCTTGACACAGCTGCTGTTTGGTAGAAGCAGCTCGAGAGACATATCATCATTCCTTTCCTCCAGTTTTCTAGATTGCTAGTCTTTAAATCTCCTTGCTCCTTAGTCCTTGTAATTAAGTTCATTTAAGGCACACTGTCCCAAACTAACAAGTTAGGAATTTGGGATTAACAGATAAACAGTACTATGTATAAAATGGATAAACAATAAGGACTTACTGTATAACAGTAATAATCTATCATGGAAAATAATCTGAAAAATTTACATATATATATAAAACTGATGAAGTATATATATATATATATATAAAACTGAAGATGTATATATATGAGTCATATATACATATATACATTTTGACTCATTTCCAGGGATTCCTGGCTGGTGTTGCTTGAGGACCACCGTGCCTCTCTCTGTGCCAGGAGCAGAACTTACCAAGACCTGAGTGAAGTAATGTTGTTCCCAGTTTAGCTTCAGTTCTGGTTCATCAGTTGCCCTGCCAGTGGTCTTAAAAATTAGCAGGCACAAATTTGAGAGGATTAGATTAAGGTCAGGGGAAAGTTTAATCATTGCCTGCTTTTTAGTAGTAGGACAATCAAATCTTAACACCTAGAGGAAAGTGAAAGAGATGAAGGCATTAATTACAGAAAACCTGTGTAGGGAGGATACTGGAATAGATAACAGCATCACTGAATTCCCCTCCCTTGTGTGAGGAGGGATCATAACACAGGGCAACACGAAGCTCTCCCAGAAAAGCCAGAGAAGAGCCTACCACTTTGAAGAGGCTCTTTTATTCCAGGAGTCATCTGGCTGAAAAATTTTGCCCAAAGGGAATACTTCCAGAATGAGATTTCTCAGTGTGGGTCCCAAGTCCTGCACGGCCCCACCATCCACAAAGGCTTGCTGGGAAATCAAGGCGAACATTCATTTCTTTAGCGGTCACCGCGAGAACTGCTTTGGAGTTCTTGGAGTGATCCCGATCAGGTGGAGGAATAGACACATGGCTAAATCTGGAATGCTAGAGCAAAATCGTTGACCACAGGGAAAGACCAGATGAAAACCTGCCTTTGCTCCCCGAGGGAAAAGTAGAACCACCACATCACTGTTGGAGCTAGAAAAACCTGTCAGTCAGTTGAAGTGTCAGAACAACATCTGCCCTAGGGCACTATTCACTTGGGCATCTCAGATTATCCTACACTTTCTGCCCCAGTTTCCTGCCCAAGCTACCCTAGACTGCTTACTGCCTCACAGCAGTTGGGTGCCCTGCTTTTCTGAAAAGCAGATGTTCAAATCTCCCAGAACAAATGCTTTGGGAGCTGGTGTGGCCTGACTGGCCCACTTGCCAGTACAGCATTTGCAGCAGGTCAGCCATGGGGGCAGCAGGCACCCCACAGCCTTTCTGACATTCTTTCCAACTCCACGTCCACGACTGGTAAAGGTGACGCAGACCTAGCTTTTGCCCCTCCCTAAGGGAAAAGCCAGCCCTGCTTCACATCCTAAGGGCAATTTGGTTTCCTCTCTCATTGACTTCTGGAGCTGGGGTCTCACCCTGAAGGCAGTGCGTAGTCACATCTTATTTCTTAATGGCTGAGATGGTACTATAAACAGAGGCTGGCTTTGGGAGATGTCGCCTGGGTGTGTAGCCTCCTCCTGGTCACCTCCTGGAGTTGGCATCTCTGAAGGATCCTGACAGCAGGCATCACTAGGTCAGTCTGTGGACCACTGTAACCTCTGCTGCAGAGATGAAGGCTCATCCTTGACACCTTGTAGTGCTGTAGCCAGGACCACCGTTCTGTGCGTTTTTCTTGTCCTTTTAGCTAACATCTGGTGTATATCTGTGGGCTCCTGATCACTGAAAGCAAATTGTTCCCCTAAATGAATTTATCAATGGTTAACTTCAAGAATAATGTCAAAATAAGTAAAAATGTATTCATTTTGATGTACACCTGAAACTAACACAGCACT
This sequence comes from Bison bison bison, assembly GCF_000754665.1. Classification (NCBI taxonomy): domain Eukaryota; kingdom Metazoa; phylum Chordata; class Mammalia; order Artiodactyla; family Bovidae; genus Bison; species Bison bison. The sequence continues at coordinate 949,305 of NW_011494862.1, forward strand.
GTAAATCAACTATTACTCAATATAAAAGAAAGTTATTTAAAAATTTAAAAAGTTCACTAAAAAAAGCATGCTATCATATGTGTCTGTATATAAATATGTGTGTGTGTAATGTAGAGAATACATGAAAACAAAACTTTATAAAGATGAAATAATTGATAAAGAATGAGTTTAATATATATGCTTATAACCAATTTTGCTCACCTTCTGAAATGTTTTTAAAGCAACTCTATTGAGGTATTTCTTATATATGATAAATTGCACTCATTTTTAATCTATAATTTGGTAATTTTTGACAAATGGATTCATTGTGAAACTACCACAGCAATCACAATATTTATGTTATCTTCAAAAGTTCCCTCCTGCAGTGAGTTGTCCCCCTGCCCCAGTTCTTGGCAACCACTGATCTCCTTTCTTACACTGTAGCTTAGCGTGTAGTTTTAGAATTTGGTATAAATAGAATCACACACGATGTATTCTTTTTGTTTCTTTTTTCCCTCCCCTCAATGCCTTTCCTTTTAATTACTACATGGATATAACATACTTTTTTATCCATTTACCTATTGATTGGAATTTAGGTTGCTCTCAACAATGGGCTATTACAAATATGCCAGCTACAAACTGAAAAAATAAGTCTGTGTGTGGACATATGTTTTCATTTGTCATGGGGAAATACCTAGTTATGGAATAGCTTAGTTGTTCTAGGTTATCAAAAAGTGTATGGCTATACTAAAATGATCACATTTCACAGAAAAAAAAATGTTCATTCATTCTGCATTTGACACACATTTTTGAGCAAACACATTTTGTGCTTTGAGAGTCAAAATTAAATATTGCATCTCCTCTTTTTAGGAATTTAATTTAAGAAATACCAATTTGGAAGTCACTTATAAGATTTAAGTTGGTGTTTCTAGTCACTGGAGAATGCAGTTATTACTTGTCAAATGATTGGTCATTTTGGGAGAAGAAATTAAACATTCTTGGCTCTGTAAATTAAATAAAAAGGAAGTATAACCAAAATTAAAAATCAAACTGAGATTAAATGCAATATGGTATCCTGGATTGGATCCTGGAGCAGTAAAAGATGTTAGTGGGAAAATGGGTAGACTGTATGTAGGAACTCTGTGCAATCTTTGCAAATTTTCTGTAAGTTTAAACTTATAAGAAAATTTAAAAAGATGTTTTAAAGTTTTATTGAGAAATCAAATGCATAATTAAGTTTCTGCTAAATAAAATTATAAGCTGAGAAATAGTGTGAAAAATATTTGATGTGTATATGACAAAGATATATCCTTACTGAGTAAAAAGCACTTATAAGTTAGTAGTAAAATATTAATCTCCTGTAAGAAAAATGGGCAAAGGACATAAAGGCAGTCAATAAAATAACTTGTTCATATGGCTTATGTAGTGAGTAGATCATACTTCCTTGACTCATGTTTCCACAGGAACGCATCAGTCTTAGACCATTTCCCCATGTCTCAGTCTGTCTTATGTGGGAAGAATTTACCTATCTGGTTTTAAGGACTTGGGGGGAAATATCACACATGAATGGCTTGGCTGTTTTTCTCTTTTCTTTGGATGTACCTCTGCTGCTTTGAATGTTAGAAGAATCTTGGGATACCCGATTGTCATCTAAAGTTAATCCTTTTTTGATCAGACTAAATATTAAAAAAGTTATTTTAGGTTAGTTTGACTCCTGCTTCTTTGTTAGTGATTATTAATGTGTGTGTGTGGAAAGTGTTATTAGTTATCAAAAACTCTTATAGCTGATAAACATCTGAAAATATATCAAATCTGCATAGTCATTAAAGCAGTGCAATTTAAAACAAGAGGGTACCATTTTTTCTCCTACTAAATTGATAATTTATGAAAGGTTTCATAGAAAGAGTTCATAGTGAGGAAATTGTTATGAAAGCGTCTTTTAAACTGTAGATTGGAATAAAAATTGATTTTTTTTTTCAAAAGCAAATATGTCATTGATTTGTATCAATAATCATAAAAGGTTCATACTCATCATTTTTAGGATAATCTAAGGTAGTAATCTAAGATTTATATGCAGGAATGTCAATCACAACATTATTTATAGTGGGCAAAAATGGAAGGCAACTTGTCTATAATAAGAAAGTATTGTACTACTTATGATTAAAGTCATAAAAAGGCATTCTTTGAGGCATATTTGAAGATTGAGAAAATGCATATGATCAAGTATAAATTAAATAAGATATAATACCATGTATGTGATCCTATTTTTGTAAGTAGCCTTTGGGAAATAAGTTCTATAAAAAACATTTTTCTAAAATTATAATTTGAAAAAGAATTTTGGGACTAAACAAAAACAAACATTCAGAAACATAGTCATAGAATATCAGGTGAACAATACGTATCAATATCTTCTTTTCTTTTTGTAGGTAAATGTGTATATTATATATATGCTTTTTTCAATTATGTTTTATGTTCTGCTTCTTAGTATAAGGTGTCAGGATGTTGATTGTGTCACAAATAGTGGAGAGATATTTATAATAATAAAGGAGAGTAAACGTTGGAAAAAAAAAAGAATATCAGGTGAGATTATTCTTGTTTTCTGGATTTCCAGTTGGGCTCCAAAACTGAGAACAAAGGTGAATTACAAGGTACCCTGGAAAAATGGTTTTCTTTGAGGAGAGTTCAGTGTTTGGGAAGAGAGCCCAATAAAAGGGACGTTATAAAGACACCTGCTACATGGAAAGCATCTAAAGCCAGGGTGTCATTATTAATCAGTGAAACAAAAACCAGGAAAATATTGAGGGAAGGATACCCTCCCAGTTAAACTATGAGAGATTTGCCCCTTTCACCCTCCTTTGGAGGAGTTAACCTTGAAGAGGAAGGAGGCAGAGTGTCACGATGCTTCATTTCACTTTATAGCTTTTAAGAGTCAACTCAAAGCTTTCACTTGTGGCCTGGGAATAGAACTCTGGATGCAGTTTAAGGCTGAAATTTTAAAATGAAAGGTTGCTGTTGTTGTTGTTCAATTGCTAAGTCCTGTCCAATTCTTTGTGACCCCACAGACTGCAGCATGTCAGGCTTCCCTGTCTTGCACTATCTTCCAGAGTTTGCTCAGATTCATGTCCATGGAGTTGGTGATGCCATCCACCCATCTCATCCTCTGTTGTCCCCTTCTCCTCCTGCCTTCAGTCTTTTCCAGCATCATGGTCTTTTCCAATGAGTCAGCTTTTCACATCAGGCGGCCAGAGTATTGGAGCATCAGCTTCAGCATCACTTCTTCCAATGAATATTTTGGGTTGATTTCCTTTAGGATTGACTGGTTTGATCTCCTTGCTGTCCAAGGGACTGTCAAGAGTCTTTTCCAGCACTACAATTCAGGGGCATCAGTCCTTTGATGCTCAGCCTTCTTTATGGTCCAGCTCTCATATCCATACACAACTACTGGAAAAACTATGTCTGATTATATAGACCTTTGTCAGCAAAGCGATGGTCTCTGCTTTTCAATACATTGCCTAAGTTTGTCATAGCTTTCCTTCTAAGGAGCAAGCGTTTTTTAAATTCATGGCTGCAGTCACCATCCACAGTGATTTTGGAGCCCAAGGAAATAAAATCTGTCATTGCTTCCAGTTTTTCTCTTTTTATTTGCCTTGAAATGATGGGACCAGATGCCATGATCTTAGTTTTTTTTTTTTTTTTGAAGGATAATTGCTTTACAGAATTTTGTTGTTTTCTGTCAAACCTCAACATAAATAACCATAGGTATATATATCCACACCCTTTGGAACCTCCCTCCCATCTCCCTCCCCATCCCACCCCTCTAGGTTGATACAGAGCCCCTGTTTGAGTTTCATGAGGCATACAGCAAATTCCTGTTGGCTATATATTTTACATATGGTAATGTAAGTTTCCATGTCACTCCTTCCATACATCTCACCCTCTCTTCCCCTCTCCCCATGTACAAAAGTCTGTTCTCTATGTCTGTTTCTGTCTTACTTCACTCTATAATAGGTTCTAGATTCATCCACCTCATCAGAACTGACTCAAGTGTGTTCCTTTTTATGACTGAGTAATATCCCATTGTGTATATGTACCAAACTTCTTTATACATTCATCTGTTGATAGGCATGTAGGTTGCTTCCACATTTTAGCTGTTGTAAATAACGCTGCAATGAACAATGGGATACATGTGTATTTTTCAATTTTGGTTTCCTCAGGGTGTATGTCTGGGAGTGGGATTTCTGGGTCACATGGTGGTTTTATTCCTAGTTTTTTAAGGAATCTCCATACCGTCTTCCATAGTGGCTGTATCAATTTACATTCCCACCAAAAGTGCAAGAGCATTCCCTTTTCTCCACACCCTCTCCAGCATTTATTGTTTGTAGACTTTTTGATGATGGCCATTCTGACCGGTGTGAGATGATATCTCATTGTAGTTTTGACTTGCATTTCTCTAATAATGAGCAAAGTTGAGCATCTTTTCAAGTGATTGTTAGCCATCTGAATGTCTTCTTTGCAGAAATGTCTGTCTTTTTTGCACTTTTTGACTGGGTTG
>NW_011494862.1:953935-958887 GCF_000754665.1 Bison bison bison
TTTTCTGGCATTGACTTGTATATTTTTGAAATTAATCCTTTGTCAGTTGTTTCATTTGTGATTATTTTCTCCCATTCTGAGTGTTGTCTTGCTTATAGTTTCCTTTGCTGTGCAAAAGCTTTTAAGTTTAATCATGTCCCACTTGTTTACTTTTGTTTTTATTTCCATTAATCTAGGATCTTGCTTTGATTTATGTCATTGAGTGTTCTGCCTGTGTTTTCCTCTAAGAGTTTTATAGTTTCTGGTCTTACATGTAGGTCTTTAATCCATTTTGAGTTTATCTTTGTGTATGTATGGTGTTAGGAAGTGTTCTAATTTCTTTCTTTTACAGGTAGCTGTCCAGTTTTCCCAGCACCATTTATTGAAAAGGCTGTCTTTGCCCCATTGTATGTTCTTGCCTCCTTTGTCAAAAATAAGGTACCCATAGGAGCATGGGTTTATTTCTGGGCTTTCTATCTTGTTCAATTAGTGTATATTTATGTTTTTGTGCCAGTACCATACTGTCTTGATGACTATGAGTTTGTAGTATAATCTGAAGTCAGGAAGGTTGATTCCTCCAGCTCCATTCTTCTTTCTCAAGACTACTTTGGCTATTCAGGGTCTTTTGTGTTTCCATATGAATTGTGAAATCTTTTGTTCTAGTTCTGTGAAAAATGCCATTGATAATTTGATAGGGATTGCACTGAATCTGTAGATTGTGTTTGGTGGTAGTATAGTCATTTTCATAATATTGATTCTTCATACCCAGGAACATGGAATATCTCATCTATTTATGTCTTCTTTGCTTTTTCATCAGTCTTATAATTTTCTGTGTATAATACTTTTGTCTCCTTAGCTAAGTGTATTCCTAGATATTTAATTCTTTTTGTTGCAATGGTGAATGGGATTGATTCCTTAAATACTCTTTCTGATTTTTCATCATTAGTATATAAAAATGCAAGTGATTTCTGTGTACTGATTTTATATCCTGAAACTTTGCTAAATTCACTGATTAGCTCTAGTAATTTTCTGACACTATTTTTAGGGTTTTCTATGTATAAGTAAGTGAAGTCGCTTAGTCGTGTCCAACTCTTTGTGACCCCGTGGACTGTAGCCTGCCAGGCTTCTCCATCCATGGGATTCTCCAGGCAAGAATACTGGAGTGGGTTACCAATTCCTTCTCCAGGGGATCTTCCCAACCCAGGGATTGAACCTGGGTCTCCCGCATTGAAGGCAGACGCTTTAACCATGTCATCTGCAAACAGTGAGAGCTTGACTTCTTCTTTTCCAATCTGGATTCCTAGGACTTCCAGAACTATGATGAATAATAACAGTGAAAGTGGACACCCTTGTCTTGTTCCCGATCGTAGGGGGAATGCTTTCAGTTTTTCACCATTGAGAATAATGTTTGCCATAGGCTTATCATATATGGCCTTTACTATGTTGAGGTAGGTTCCTTCTATGCCCATTTTTTTGAAGAGTTTTAATCATAAATGGGTACTGGATTTTCTCAAAGGCTTTTTCTGCATCTATTGAGATGATATGATTTTTATCTTTTAATTTGTTAATATGGTGTATCAAAATAATTTGTATATATTGAAGAATCATTTCATTCCTGGAATAAACCCAACTTGATCATGGTGTATAAGCTTTTTGATGTGTTGCTGAATTCTATTTGCTAAAATTTTATTGAGCATTTTTGCATCTATATTGATCAGTGATATTGGCCTATAGTTTTCTTTTTTTGTGTTGTGTTTGGTTTTGGTATCAAGGTGATAGTAGCCTTATAGATTGAGTTTGGAAGTGTTCCTTCCTCTGCAATTTTTTGAAAGAATTTTAGAAGGAAAGGGATTAGCTCTTCTCTAAATGTTTGATAGAATTCTCCTGTGAAGCCATCTGGTCCTGGGCTTTTGTTTTCTGGGATATTTTATCATAGCTTCAATTTCAGTGCTTGTGATTGGGTTGTTCATAATTTCTGTTTCTTCCTGATTCAGTGAAAATGAATTTCTAAGAATCTGTCCGTTTCTTCCAGGTTATCCATTTTATTGCCATATAGTTGTTTATTATAGTCTCTTATAATCCTTTTTGTTTCTGCATTGTCTGTTGTAACCTCTCCTTTTTTATTTCTAATTTTGTTGATTTGATTCTGCTCTCTTTTTTTCTTGATGAGTCTGGCTAAAGGCTTGTCAATTTTGTTTATCTTATCAAAGAACCACCTTTTAGTTTTATTAATCTTTACTATTGTTTCTTTCATTTCTTTTTATTTCTGCTTGGATCTTTATGATTTCTTTCCTTCTACTAATTTTTTGTTGTAGTTCTTTTTTTTCCCAGTTGTTTCAGGTGTAAAGTTAGGTTGTTTATTCGATATTTTTATTGTTTCTTGAGGTAGGATTGTATTGCTATCAACTTCCCTCTTAGAACTGCTTTGGCTGCATCCCATAGATTTTGAGTTGTCATGTTTTCATTGTCATTTGTTTCTAGAAATTTTTCGATTTTCCTTTTGATTTTTTCAGTAACCTGTTGGTTATTTAGAAACATGTTTAATTTCCATGATTTGTATTTCTTACAGTTTTTTTCTTGTATTTGATATCTAGTCTCATAGCATTGTGGTTGGAGAAGATGCTTGATATGATTTCAATTTTCTTAAATTTACTGAGGTTTGATTTGTGACCCAAGATGTGGTCTGTCCTGGAGAATGTTCCATGTGCACTTGAGAAGAAGGTGTATTCTTCTGCATTTGGATGGAATGTCTTGAAGGTATCAATGAGATCCATCTCATCTAATGTATCATTTAAGAGTTGTGTTTCCTTATTAATTTTCTGTTTTGATGATCTGTCCATGGGGTGAGTGGGGTGTTAATGTCTCCTACTATTATTGTGTTACTGTCAATTTCTCCTTTTATGTCTGTTTGTGTTTGTCTTATGTATTGAGGTGCTCCTGTGTTGGTGCATAGATATTTACAATTGTTATGTCTTCCTCTTGGATTGATCCCTTGATCATTATGGAGTGTCCTTTCTTATCTCTTGTAATATTCTTTATTTTAAGGTCTATTTTGTCTGATATGAGGATTGGTACTCCAGCTTTCTTTGCTTTCCATTTGCATGGAATATATTTTTCCATCCTCTCACTTTCAGTCTATATGTGTCTTGAGGTCAGAAGTGGGTATCTTGTAGACAGCATATGTATGGGTCTTGTTTTTTTGTATCTATTTAGCCAGTCTATACCTTTTGGTTGGAGCATTTAATCCATTTACATTTAAAGTAATTATTGATATATATGTTCCAATTGCCATTTTCTTAATTGTTTTGAGTTGATTTTGTAGATCTTTTTTCTTCTTTTGTATTTTTTGACTATATAAGTCCCTTTAACATTTGTTGTAAAGCTGGTTTGGTGGCACTGAATTCTTTAACTTTGACTTGTCTAAAAGCTTTTTATTTCTCCATCAATTTTGAATGAGATCCCTGCCGGGCACAGTAATCTTGGTTGTAGATTTTCCCCTTTCAATACTTTAAATATATCCTGCCATTTCCTTCTGGCCTGTAGGGTTTCTACTGAAAGATCATCTGTTATGCAAATGGGGTTTCCCTTGTATGTTACTTGTTGCTTCTCCCTTGCTGCTTTTAATATTCTTTCTTTCTGTTTAGTCTTTTTTAGTTTGATCAGTGTGTGTCTTGGTGTGTTTCTCCTTGGATTTATCCTGTATGGGACTCTTCATGCCTCTTGGACTTGATTGACTATTTCTTTTTCCACGTTGAAGAAATTTTCAACTATAATCTCTTCAAAAATTTTCTCATACCTTTCCTTTTTCTCTTCTTCTTCTGGGACCCCTAAGATTCAAATGCTGGTGCATTTGATATTGTCACAGAGGTCTCTAAGACTGTCCTCAGTTCTTTTCATTCTTTTTATTTTATTCTGCTCTTCAGAAGTTATTTCCATCATTTTATCTTCCAGCTCACTGGATTCATTCTTCTGCTTCAGATATTCTGCTATTGATTCCTTCTAGAGTATTTTTAATTTCAGTAATCATGTTGCTTGTCTTTGTATGTTTATTCTTTAATTCTTCTAGGTCTTTGTTAATTGATTCTTGCATTTTCTCCGTTCTGTTTTCAAGGTTTTGATCATCTTTACTATCATTATTATGAATTCTTTTTTAGGTAGCTTGCCTATTTCCTCTTCATCTATTTGGACTTCTGTGTTTCTAGTTTGTTCCTTCATTTGTGTAATATTTCTCTGCCTTTTTATTATTATTATTTTTTAACTTATTGTGTTTGAGGTCTCCTTTTCCCAGGCTTCAAGGAAAGTTGAATTCTTTCCTTGAAGAAGGTTGAATTCTTTCTTCCTTTTGGTTTCTGCCCTCTGAAGGTTGGTCCAGTGCTTTGTGTAAGCTTGGAATAGGGTGAGATCTGTGCTGAGTTTTTGTTTGTTTGTTTGTTTTTCCTCTGATGGGCAAGGCTGAGTGAAGTGGTAATCATGTCTGCTGATGATTGAGTTTGTTTTTTTGTTTTGCTTGTTGTTTAGATGAGGTGTCCTGCACAGGGTCCTCTTGGTTGTTGGGTGATGCTCAGTCTTGTATCAAGTGGTTTCGTTTGTGTGAGTTCTCACTATTTGATACTCCCTCAGGTTATTTCTCTGGTAGTCTAGGGTCTTGGAGTCAGTGCTCCCACTCCAAAGGCTCAGGACTTGATCTCTGGTCAGGAACGAAGATTCCACAAGTGTGTGTTATGGCCTTAAGTGAGATTAAAACAAATATCCAAAAATGAGAAACAAAAGATGAATCCCAGACACATGGCAATTACAAAATCAGGCAAATAATATTAAAATAATGGAATAAATACAACCATATACCAAGCGGGGAATAAATCAATGAAAACAAAACTAACAAATATGTTGAAAGGAAAGGAAAGAAAGAAAAGAAAGAATATATAAGCAAAGTTAAATAGAGGTAGATAAAGAAGATTTATACACATTAGAGA
>NW_011494862.1:958987-959357 GCF_000754665.1 Bison bison bison
ATTTCTCCTGGCAATCTTGATTCCGGCTTGTGCTTCCTCCAGCCCAGCGTTTCTCATGATGTACTCTGCATATAAGTTAAATAAACAGGGTGACAATATATAGCCTTGACGTACTCCTTTTCCTATTTGGAAGCAGTCTGTTGTTCCATTCTAGTTCTAACTGTTGCTTCCTGACCTGCATACAGGTTTCTCAAGAGGCAGGTCGCGGCGACTGGTATTCCCATCTCTTTCAGAATTTTCCACAGTTTATTGTGATCCACACAGTCAAAGGCTTTGGCATAGTCAATAAAGCAGAAATAGATGTTTTTCTGGAACTCTCTTGCTTTTTCAGTGATCCAGCATATGTTGGCAATTTGATCTCTGGTTCCTC
>NW_011494862.1:959457-978444 GCF_000754665.1 Bison bison bison
AGAAAAGAAAGAATATATATGCAAAGTTAAATAGAGGTAGATAAAGAAGATTTATATACATTAGAGATTAACTGCAAGGGGAAAAGAACAGTAGGAAAGGTAAACAAGGGAATAAATGTAGGAAAAAATAATAACAGGTTTCAAAAAATTGACATTATAAAAAAAGAGAAAATAAAAAAAAGGAAAATTCCACAGAATTGCAAAAGCCCAATGTAGAGGTTTATAACAACAATAAAAAATGTAACTGAGGGAAAAAAAACGGCTCAAAAGCTTAATTAGCTTTCATAGTGCCCATGAAATCAACAAGTACAACAGAGGGGAAATAAAAGAAAAAAAAAAAGGAAAAATATCCAAAAGAATCTGCAGAAAAAGTCAAAACATAAGAATAATAAATGTTTTTCTTGAGTCACTGCTGTCAGAGTCCTTTCCCTCACGGGGAGTCACAGTCCACCTCACCTCCCTAGGATGCCCGTCAACACTACTGATCTCTGGACCTGCTGTGGGGGCAGCTCAGATTCTAATCTAGTCCTACTCTTGTGTGTTCTTGCCGCCAATGTCCACAGCTATCAGAGCTAGTGCATTTTTTTTGTGTGTGGGAAAATGCTTGTACAGCTGGTGGGACGGTTTTGTGTCTTCTTTCTTAGCCACACTGCCCATGGGTTTCAATTGTGGCTTTATTTCCACCTCTACATGTGGGTCGTCCACTGGGGTTTGCTCTTGAGGCTGCCCTGGAGGACTTGGGTTTGCCCCTGTGTATGGAGGTGGTGCAGCTGCTTGGGTCGCAGGGGTTCTAGCAGCACCAGGTACTCAGGGGAATTGGTGGCTAGGGCAGCAGGATATACAGTGCTCTAGAAGGTCATGGCAACCAGTATTGGCCAACACACTTCAGTATTCTTGCCTGGAGAACCCCCGCTCCTGACATAGAAACCTGGCAGGCCACAGTCTATAGGGTCACAAAGAGTCGGACACTACCGAAGCAATCCTGTGAGCATAGATGCAAGACTTTTTTTGCCTGTGGCAGCTCTATCCCAGTGAGAGTTGAGCATGAAGGTGGAGTAGCTGCTTGGCTTGCAGAGACCCTGGTGGTGCCTAGTGTGCAGGGGCACAGACTGCCTCTGCTGCAGGAGCTATGGACCTATCAGAGCCTTTTTTTGAGCCTCTTGTAGCTGGTGATCAGAAGGCCTCTTTGGCCAGTCTTTCTCTGTAGCTCCGCCCATTCAGGCACATAGAGGGGTGCATCAGTGGTCCTACTCTGTAGTTCGGTGCATCAGTCACTTAAAGGAGCACCCTGGGTGGGGTCCTACTCTGTAGTTCAGTACCTCAGGCGTTTGATGGGCAAGCCTGTCTATTGTTCAGCTGCCGATGCTGGCTGAGTTTTGTGTGGTTCTATGTATTCTTTTCCTCTGGTCAGGTACTCCTGTCCACTCTCAGCTGGTGTTCTGCATGCACTTCTGTGTCTGAAGGTGTATTCCTGATGTATCCATGGAGAGAGATTTACTCCACGTTCACCTACTCCTCCACCATCTTCCACTCCGCAAGTCTATTATTTAAATAAAGGACTATGTAGTAAGTATCTCATGGGTTATGAGCTGCACCTTTTTACAGGTTAGGGTGTTTACAAACTTAGGGGATCATGGACAGACCTTGTCCCTTCCCAAAAGCCATGCTGGGGGACTGGTAGGACTCCACTGACCTGATGACCTTCTGCCTCCCAGCCCCAACAGCCTGCAGGTCATCCTTAGTCCTTAGTTTTTTTTTTTTTTTTTTTAATGTTGAGTTTCAAGGACTGAGCCTGAAGCATCAAAGCAAGGCTGTTCTAATAATTGAACATTTGTATGTGTGTATCAGTAGATGTGTAATTTTTTGAGGATTATTAGTGCTTTGCAGTGTAACAGGAATTGATTTTATTTTTTTGCAATACCAATTGGAAAACTCTAGTCTTCCTTTTTTTATTGCAACATATTATGTTGGCTGGATTCTATATAAAAATTTACTTTAAAAATATAAAATTGTGCTTCTGCTTTGTACACGTATGAATGAGCAAAAAGGGCTAGAAGAATACACACTAAAAGTAATGATAGCACATCTGTTGGAAGTGGAATTATGCATTTTATTCATATATTTAGTCTTCAGTGTATTTTCACTAACAAAGAAGTATAATTTATGATTTTACCATTATATATAAGGATATGTCGTTTGTAAAATTGTAATTAAGACAATGCTCATTGCATTACTTTATTTGCATTTTAGAAGGATCCATATACCACTGTCACTCTTAAAAGATTAATACCTCAGGAAAATAAGCTTGTAAGATTCAGATAAACTTGTAAGATTTCTTCTGTCAGATAAAAATATAGGGCCTCTTCTAGTTTATTTACCAGAACTCCAAGCTAAATTCATCGCTCAGCTGTCACTGACGCTGCTTTTTCTCTCATCACATCTCATCTAGAATGCCTTGGCTGCCTTCTAACTAGTGTCTGCTCTGGTCTTTTCCACCCTCAACACTGCCTTCTGAGGGATGTTTCTGGAATACAGGTTTGGCTGTGGTTATTTTCCTATTAAAGACCAAATCTGGGTCTGGCACATGGAACCCTTCCCCCCTTGACTCCACCTAAACACCATCCTGGGTGTCTTGCTTCTTTCCTTATTAGAATCCTATTCTTTAGCTTTATTAAACTATTTGTAATTTTCCTGGAGTGCTACGATGTTTTTTCATACTTTCTCTTGGTTTCTCATGCTCTTTTTCTCTTCCCCCCTTCATTCTTGCTACTACTGTCTTTTTTTGTGGTGAAAATTTCAATTTTTCCTTTAATGAGCTTAGGTTTACCTGGCAGAATAATCTATTCCTTTCTGGTATTCCCAGCACCATATGTGCAAAACTGAAGTTTTTTGTTTCTATGTGTGCCTTCCTTATAAATATGGGGAAGTACTCAAAGGCTAGAACCATGTTTTCCTCAGCTAGCTGAGGCCTTGTTATGTAATGGATGTTTAATACTTACATGTATAAAAGTTAGAAACTTTATGAATATTGTCTTTTTTAATTCCTAGGAAGTGGAAGCTTAGAGACACATTTATTGTGTTGTCATTTGCTCACAAAACAGCCTTTGTCTGGAGCATTGCCAGTTGTCACAGCAGAAATAAAGGGACATGGAGTCACATGGTGGTTTTTGAATATCTGCGCATTTCATTGGCCAAAACAAGTCACATGACCACTCCTCATCACAACAAGATGGGTATATATAATCCTTCTATGAGGTTGGCACCCAAGAGAGAAAACTGAGCTATTTGGCAGACATTAATAAAATCTACCACAGGGAACTTAACTGCTTTGTTTGCCACTGCTTATTCAGCACATACTACTCTGCCTGGTATGTTGAAGATCTCAGTATTTGGTGAGTGAATGACTGAATGTCACAAAGCTAGTAGTGTTCCAGTGCTGTGATTTGGTTAGTCTCACGTCAGAGCCCATTCTGAATGACTCTGCTATTTGTATTACTTAGTCTCAGGTACTTACTATTATCTTTTTCTCTAATATCTCTCTGCTCATTCTCTTTTGTTTGCTTTTATTCTGTCAGTAGTAGAAAAATATTTGCAATGATGATTAAAGACGAGGAAGAATGACCTCAGAGGTAGAATGAGGCCAGAGATGCATGGTTTCAGAGAAATTACATTAAGAAAAAAAATTCAGAAAGGAAAGAACAAGAGCAGGATCAAACATATTAATAGAAAGATTGATTAGAAAGAGACTGTAAGATTTGGTTAGAAAAGGTCTTTGCTGTCAGATACGTCAGAGAGGCCAAGGGGGGCAAATAAGTGAGTATTTTCAGATTTGATCGGACTGTAAAAGGCAGAATTGATAGTGACAGTATTTATCTTTCAGAGCATTTGGAGACAGAGATCGGGGAGGGAGTGCTGTCAAGATCCTGTATCAGAGAGATACAGGTTTTTCTCTCTGCAGTAAATTCGAGTGGTCTAATTTTTCATTTTCTCAGATACACAGAAGGAAATATATTTAAAGTGAAGAATGAATAAGCTTTCATATCCATGAATAACCACATTTATCTCCTTGAATGACTGAAACAAATCTCAGTAATTCTCTACAGAAAAAAAGTGGACCTTTGTATGTTGTAAGTTAGATAGGCACTTTTTGAAATTCTAGGAATTTATTTTATGGGTAGGGCAAAGTATGAAATCATGAAGATTCATCAAATTGCTTTCTCACTTATGAGATTAGATTGTGTATGGTCAGAAGTGTGTATTAATACAGAAGATTTAGTGAGGGCTATGAAAATTACCTGAAGAGGAGATCTAGGGCAGGGGAATAGAACCTGATTTAAGTAAGATGAATTTAGGTTGTATAAAATTTTTCTTAACTTCTTGGATTTAGATTTTAATTCAGCCTGTACTCCTTGATAGCAGAGACTTTGGGGAAATTAATCTCTTTGATTCCTACTTTCTTAATCTACAAATTATTGGGATATTTACCTTGGTATTTTATTTTAATAAATAATATATGTGAAATATTGACAATCAGTGGTAGCTCTGATGATGTACTAATTGAAATAATTGCAGTGATAATTACTCATCCACTTTTAGTTCTTAGGAACTTGCAGTATTAGAGAGGTTAGAAAGACAGAATTTGATCAGCACTGATTTATTTTTGGATACTTCCTGTATCCTTGTAAGATAAACCAGGGTTAACAGCAGTGCATGGAGGTCTCCGGCAAAGGAAATTTCTTTTCCCAGAGCCTCAAAATCCATTTAGCTATTTGAAAACTTAATAAGAAATGTCCGATACCCTGACCATAATTTGCAAACCTTACAGCTTGTGTGAATCCACTGAGGAAAGACATGTGCAGAGCAGTAGACAGGGCACTCTGTCTCCAGTGATGACTCCAACTTGACCACAGCTTGGTCAGACACAGGGAACATAGCTCATGCTGCCCTTGAAAAGAATCAAGTGGTGTGTCATTTATAAACAGCAGCCTTTTTATTCTTAAGATTGTGGCAAAGTAATTACCATAGCAACAGCTATCCCCTCCAATGCAGATAAGTACAAGAATATCCCTTAGTAGAGAAGACTAGAAATTTGGAGATGCTAATCCTGTTATTATTTATTTAAAAGCCTTTTAATTTTAAAGGAGTTTAATAAGTCCTTTTGTCATGTGTTCCTGGAAAGTATCATAGATCCCATAGGATAGTTTTTGGGGCTGGAGGTTACGTCCTAAAGAAATCTACTTTCTCTAGTCCTGGTCTTCAGTCAGATAAAGGTTCTCTATTTAATGAAAATTAACTGCTTTATCCAGTTACTTTCAACAAGTGGTCTTGGTCCTATCTGTACCTTAAATTTATCTTGTTCATGGTTCTCCCTGATTCAGTTCTCCTTCTGAATTCCCTGTTTTGGTTAATGGTACCTGTTTCTCTCTCTAGAAATAGAAGTTCACAATTCAGTGTCATTTGATACTCCTATCCTACAGCCTAAAAACCAATTTTGTTGTCCTAATACAGTGATTCCTAGAATGTGTCGAGAGTCACTTGTGGAGCCTTTTAAAAATACTACTTCTAAAATCCATCCCCAGATATGTTGCGGTATGAGTATCTATATTTTGTGTTGGGAAGGTTTCACAGATACTGAAGAATAAATACACTATAAAATACAAAAATAGGATATGGATATAATATACTGGCTTTTTAAAGCTACCATGTACTTCAAGAAGATGGAACATTGCCAATAGAGCTAAAGTCTCTTAAGTACTACTGGCCTCCCATTTCTTTCTCCCTACTTTCAGGGAAATTTCTATTCTGAATATTTAAGTGTTTTCCCTTTAGATTTCATTGTAGTTTTCTTACAGATACATATCTTCCTAACCAACATGTGTCAAATTTTGTTTGTTGACCTTATATCTATACTCTGTGACTTGCCTTTATTATTCTCCATTATCATTTTGAGATTCATCTATGCTGTTACGTACAGCTATGGCTCATTTGTTTAATACAGTATGCATCTTACCAGTACAGCCCAGTTTATTCATCCACTGTCCCATGGATAGATGTTTAGGTTGTTTTTTTCTTTTTTCCTGGAGGCACATATTATACAAGTTTTAAGGGCATATACCTAGGAGCAGAATTATTGGACTGTATCTTCACATTTACATTTTCAACTTTCCCAAGTAATGGCACATTATTCCCCCTCCATAGTGGTTGTATCCATTTAGTTCCAGCCATACCTGAGAATTTGTGTTGTTCCATATTTTTGTCTTCACTTGTTAATACCCAAGTTCTGGGTTTTGTTTTTCATTTTCATGCCGGAGGATGTGAAGTTGAATCTCACAGTGATTTTAATTTGCTTTTTCTTGATAACTAATGAGGCTGAGCATCTTTTCTTATGTATATTTACCATTCTTGCTTCTTCTCCTGCAGAATTTGTGTTCTCTTTTGTTGTGCATCTAAATGTTTAAAGTTCCACAGGTAATTTGGAAAGTAGACAGGAGTGAGAGTAACTGCCTCTGTGTCTGTCCCTTCCTTATTGTTCTTCCTTCTTGTTCCTTATTGTTCAAACACGTGCGTTTGCACGTGTTAGGCCCTCACCACCTCAGCACATCTCATCTATTTGCAGTACTCCTTTCACTGATCTCTGAGCATCCAATCTCCCCACCATTAATTCATCTGACCAAGTTCTTTTTCCAGGAACTTGGTTCTGATTGATTATCCAGCTTCCTTGTAGAAAATGTTGCTGACCTGCAAATAAAGTCTGAAATTTTTGTGCCTTTTTGATTAATACCTCCCTACACACTGGGTACCTCTAGTTTTATCACATACCTATTACTGCTGTCGATCCTAATATCTTGTTAATATCAACAGGAGCACCATGATTTCTTCTTCCCATGCCTGCTCCACTGTTGTAACATTTTGTTAATTGTGTATATTTTCTTTATTCTACTTATCACATTTTACCTTGTGTTATCATTGTCTTTGCCATTTCATGACTCCATGAAGGTACAATCCTCCATTTTTCCCACCCTCATCTCAGTGCTTTAAACATACTAGGTGATAGTAATTTTTTGTGGATGAATGGAATTGTGGAGTGGAAATAAAACCAAACTTTCAGAATTTTGTCTCCTATTTTTCTTTTTCTGTTAAGCCGGTCAACTTCTCAAGGCCAAGGACTGTGTCTTACGAGTTGTGTGTTTGATTTTTTCCTAACTAGAGTATCTTTCACATGTTTAGTGTGAAGATAAAAGAAGGTTATGGGCTTCATTGTTGACAAATATATTATATAAAAATATTGAAGGATTAATTGTGAAGAAATATAAAGGAATAAGCGTCAGTTTCTTATGTGATTATAAACTGTCCCTAAAGTCATTTCTACATGCATGTTCCAAAAATATTTTTAGAGATGACATCATCATTGAAATATATATATTCTCCAACAAAACAATCCATATATATCTAATTTATACGTGAATAGATTCTCTTGTTTAAAACCTTTCTTGTTGTTTTACAATCTCATCTTACAGTAGACTTTTCTTCATAGATTTTTTGTGGTCTTGATCCTGAATGCAACTTTGTTGCTGCTTCCTTAGGTCTCTGAGTTGGGTTCATGTGTAAGCCATAGGAGGACCAGGTTCAGAAGCTCAGATGAATCAGACTCCTTAGTGATACCCTGTATCATTAGAATGGTTATTTTGACTGATACCAAAGGTCCAGTAGACCTAGCCTATCTCTCAGAACAAAAGTTGAAGAATGTGAATATTTTCTTTAATGAAATCTCCCAATATCATTTAGATCAGTACCAGACTTGATGGTGACTCCAAAGTATTTCTGCACCTTTCTTCTTTTATGTCTTGTCCCTTTAGCGAAGGGAACTTCTAGCGAAGTTAAAATCCAGATGTGATCCAAAGAGACTTGGTGAAAAGACTATTGAGAACCTTCTAAGAATGATAATATTCTTCCCAATGAAAAAGATAGGCATATGAAGAGAGGTCTTTGGCATTCCTTTACTTCTTTATTGCGATATTGTTGAGATGATGCTATATATGAAATTGTAGCAGTCATCCTGTGACTCCAAGGGCAAAAGCCTGTGCATGAAGCTCAGGTATGGAGCACAAGAAATGGAAAGAGTCTGGCTCATGATGATTCTATTAAGAAACAGAATGAACCTGGGACATGCCACCTCCACACTTGGTAGAAGTAAAAAAATAATTGTCTTACTGTTTACTGTTCATTGGGTTTTCTGTTATTCGAAGCTGAATACATCCTAGGTGATAGAATCATCCATCTGTAATTCTCATACCTTCTTGAAAACATCTGTCTTTAATTTTAACAACCTCTTGCTGAGGTTTTTGCTATCTGTCCTGAAATGAGCTTCATAAGATTCTCCCTTAATTTCTTTTCCTGAGATTTTATAGCAACTTCTTACTCATTCTTTTTATATACTACATCTTTCTGGCACTGGTTGTGAATACTTTTATGATGATGATATTATCATCATTATGGAAATCTGACTCATTACAGTTTCATCATGTTTTACATCTGGACTGCCATAAAATGTTCTGTGCTCATCTACATGTAGGAACGCCTGGTTTACAAAAGAATTGCTAATTTTACCCCTTTACTGAGTTTTAACAAACTCTTCACCTACAGAACAGCTATCCTTCCTGAAGTTCACATTTCTGAGGAATTCGTCAGACTTCTTACTTTGGAAAAGTTGCCTTGTTGGGGCTAGGTTTACTCAGAGATCTGTGTAATACGCCCTTGCAAGATAATTTTAGTAGTGTAAGTGGTTATTTTTTTGTCCATGCTTCCTTACTTTCTGTTGGAGTTGAATGGAATTATCGAACTTAAGCCATAGATTTCCAGAGAACATGGGGCTTTTTGTTCTAGAGCAGGAGTAGGCAGATTTTTCCTGAAAAGTTTCAGAAAGTAAGTGACTTAGGTTTTGCAGGCAGTGCATATGGTCAGTTTTGCATATTTTTGTTTTTTTTTATGGCCCTTTAGAAATGTAAAAGTGATTCTTAGCTCATGGTTCATACAAAAGCAAGGCATAGGTTGGATTCTGTCCATGGATTGTCTTTTTCTGAAGGGTTATCCTGGTATTTAAGGGTAAGAAATTTCTGCAGCCCCCACTCCCAAATAGAAGTAAAATAGCTGACAGTACTTAATATAAAAGTCAATAGAGGGAGGAGAAAAGAAGAGAGAATATTCTAGTATTTAGCATTTATTGAATGTAATAAGCATGAGGTTAACTTTGGGTTCCATCTAGGAATATAGAGACTTGGAAAGATTATCACTCTCCTCCTTACAACAAGAGTAAAGCTTGACAAGCTGCACATTCATGCCTTTTCCTTTCTTTTGTATTTAGACATGTTTTCCTGGCTTTGCCCATTAGTTATTTTGAGGTCCCTGAGTAGACTCTGGTATATATCTTTTGGAGGGGTTATTTCTACTGAGAATTATTTTTGCCATTTGTGGTTTCTTTCTGAAGGTTTAATTCTCAGATGGCAACATCGATTCCACTCATGGTAGTCATAGACAACCTCTTTGGAAGTGTTAGAAGTCAAAATCAGAAGTGGTGGAAAGGTATGTTTTCTTCAGTCAGTGGTTTTCAGTAGAGAATAATAGGTGAAAGTAGTGGTAAATGTCAGAATTTCATGTGGTGCTAAAGATCTAAGATTAAAGGACACACACCTTATCCACAAACCCCACTCTTCATGTTCTTAACGATCCTTAATCAGATGGAAAAAGAATTGTAGTTTAGTCCTAAGTCATGTCTGACTCTTTTGTGACCCCATGGACTGTAGCCTGCCAGGCTCCTCTGTCCATGGGATTTCCCAGGCAAGAATACTGGCTTGGGTTGCAGTTCCTTCTTCAGGGGTCTCCCCAACCCAGGGATTGAACTTGCGGCTTCTGCATTGGAAGGCAGATTCTTTGCCACTGAGCCACTAGCAAAGCCGGGAAAAAGAATAGAACGGGTTATATTTGTTTATGCTATCAGGAGGGGTAACTATTTTAAGCCTAGTTATTAACCTGATAACTTAAATTCAAATCCCAAGCAACCCAGACAATCTCTTGTACTCAGGTCCTAATCACCACAGTATGGAAACGGCAATCTGGCTCAATCCATTCTGACTCTGAAGATCCCATGGTTCTCTAGGGAGGAGTCCTGTAGTCCAGTGGGATGGGATCTTGGTGCAATGTCCTTCATTTGGACTTGATTTCAGAGATGGTCTCCTTGGGTCATCTTGGTCAGGATCAGCCCTTGCAGAGGAGTTTGGAGGA
This sequence comes from Bison bison bison, assembly GCF_000754665.1. Taxonomy (NCBI): domain Eukaryota; kingdom Metazoa; phylum Chordata; class Mammalia; order Artiodactyla; family Bovidae; genus Bison; species Bison bison. The sequence goes on from NW_011494862.1 coordinate 969,736, forward strand.
TGCCATAAACCACCACAGAAGCTTGGAAACACAGTCATATCTGTCCTCTGCCTTCCCCTTGGCTCACAGCCTGCTTCCTTCAGACACTGCAGGAAGAAACTGAATGCTCGCGCAGGTGTCCCACATATCCTTACTTCACAATCCCTCTTGGTCTCCAGGGGAAAAAAAAATTTGTTTTCACAGTCCTTAAAAACGTATTCCTTCTGTCGCTCCCAGGGTTATCTTTCCAAATACATAAAGCCCATCACTCTGGTTTTAAAGCCTGAAAGGCCCTCCCATGTCCACTCCTTTACTATAGCATCCTTTTTTAGGATTTGAAATAGCTCAACTGTAATTCCCTCATGTTCACAAGCTTTGTTTGTATTGATGCTTCCTAAGGCCCACTTGACTTTGCATTTGAGGATGTCTGGCTCTAGGTGAGTGATCATACCATCGTGATTATCTGGGTTGTGAAGATCTTTTTTGTATTGTTCTTCTATGTATTCTTGCCACCTCATCTTAATATCTTTTGCTTCTGTTAGGTCCATGCCATCTGTGTCCTTTATTGTGCCCATCTTTGCTTGAAATGTTCCCTTTGTATCTCTAATTTTCTTGAAGAGATCTCTAGTTTTTCCCATGCTATTGTTTTACTTTATTTCTTTGCAATAGAGGAAAATTGGTGGAAGTATAATATGCAAATATATATAAGTAATATATAAATAACAAATATATATAGTTATGGGATTCCCTGGTGGCTCAGACAGTAGAGAGTCCACCTGCAATGCAGGAGGCCCAGTTTAGTCGCTGAGTTGGGAAGATCCTCTGGAGAAGAGAATGGCAACCCACTCCAGTATTCTTGCCTGGAGAATTCCATGGACAGAGGAGTCTGATAGGCGAGAGTCCATGGGGTGGCAGAGTTGGATATGACTGAGCAACTAACACTTTCACTTTCATATATAGTTATAGAAGTGGATCTCAACTAGGTTTTAACAATAAAAATGTTTTCTCAACTACAAATTTAAGGAGATTTCCCATTGTATAAAAAGGTATAAATTGTGCATTTACTTAGAGCAGATTGGCTCCCTCTAGCCAGCCTTCCCATCCTTTCCCTCACCAGACTTTGAGGTCTCTGAGATCTTTGGGGCCTATTTTGAACTCCTAAGTCTTAAGAAAGCAAAGTTTGTAAACCAGCTCAGTAGAAGGAAATACTTTCTCCCAGTCAGAAATATCCAAAGATGGAGGCAGCACTAAAGAGTGAGATGCCGTCATGGAAAGTGTTAAAGCATTGACTGATTGTACAGAGTATGTGGTAGAAGACATTCTGTCATCAGCTGGCCATTTCTCGCCTCATGGTTTCTGATTCTTAGGTCTCTTCCAATGGATAACTTCCTCTATTATTCTTTATCTCATCCTTATTTGTCTTAGTCTAATCTATCACTTCTGTTTTTATTCTATTAGAAATCCATCTAGTTATCAATCTATCCAGTACTGTGTTGGAACCAGCTTGTACTAAGTCAAGAGAACCAAATTTTAAATTTGGGAATTTTTGGAGCTAGTTGTTAAACACATACATACATTTAAGAGCTAAATCATGTAAACATACAATGAAATGATTTATATTAAAGAACAGGGGATGACACTAAAAACTCATCACTTCCTAATTACTTTGCTGTGTTTTACTATTATCAGTATTTACGCTTGAGGTTATTTTTATAAATCACATCTGTAGGGTGGAAACATACAAAGGTGTGTTACTAAATATCTTTCTCAATTTTGCCTTCAGTGATGTACATTGGTAGCTTGAAATCAGCATGGTGGGAGTATTTATAACAGAACTCATCAAACATTACAAGTCAGAGGCTTCTCTCTGGAGAACTGCTAGTTCAACATTTACCACACCCACTGTACCTATCTATATCTCTTTCTGCTTCTAGAGTTTAAGCTCTATGAGGATGCAGTCTCTGTTTGCTCTTGTTGGTCCTCAATGAATGTTTATTTATTGAATGGATTAATGACAGGGCCAGTGGGAAGTTTAGAACAAGCAAGATGAGGGAGGGAACACGAGTGGGAAGGTTTTGATGATGTTAAAATTGCTTTGTGTTCTTTCGGCTGTGCCTGCCTGGTCTGTATTATACAGCCAGTACATAGGAAATGGCACCTAACATCATTCCTTTTGCAACAGGAATTATCCCACCCAGCCCTCTGAAGAGATCTTCCCCAAACTAGCTCTGCACCATTCATAAGTTCCTAAGGAAACTTTGTCATCTTTTCTTTGCTTGTGGTGCCGAATGCAATTGCATTTATAGGCAAGAGTGCTGATTTTGAGGGCAAGAGATAAAAATCTTCTCTCAGAAAGACCTTAATTCCCAACTCACTCAGAGCAAAACCAAAGACAAGGCTGTGAAGTGGATTGCCTGTCAGTGCAGAGAAGCCAGTACAATTAGGTGGCCATCAAGGGTAGCTGAGCAAGGGAAAATAAAGGCAAATCACACCAACCACTTAAACAGGTTTCACTGAAAAGTTCCCTGGCCTGAATTCTGTTGGCTATCTTAATGAAGTCAGTAAAGACATCACTTTTGGGCCAGTTGACCACATGAAAAATGTTTTCTGAGGACATTTGGACTGCTGTTGACCAGGATTCGTGAGCTAGCAATCTGTTGACAGTGTCTGGGCTGCAGATATATTGGATCTGTGTGGGAGTTAAAAAACTCAAATTAGTTTCTCACAATTAAATATCAAGGGATTTCCACTAAATATCTGGATTTCTGACTTCTCTTGAAAATTCATTATATCGAATAACACCAGGCCTGTATTCCCACAAGAATCCACTTAAGAATTGGGTTGACCAAAAAGTTCATTCAGATTTTTCTGAAGATGTTATGGAAAAACCTGAATGAACTCTGACCAACGCAGTGGTTTTGCTCTCTTTAGATGGGTCATGCACTCTCCAGCTCATCTCCTTCCCTACCATGTCTCAGTGTTCTGAAGTCCTTATCTGATCTGCCCTGTTCCATCAGGTTATTTGCTTGGGCCTTGTATTCCTTTGATATTGTTGAATAGCCATTTTCCTGTGATACTGGTAACGTTTGATGGTTGGGTGGCCAACAGAGGCTGCATTCTGTTGTTCAGGAGCCAGTAATCCTGCTAGACAGTTCACCTCCCTGAGTCTCACTGTTCTTAGGTATAAGTGAAATGATTAGCCAGCGTGATCACTAAGGCTTCTTACTGCTCTGATGTTCTGTGCTCACACTGAATAACCTAGACAGTTATCCTGTTTTCTTACAGTTTTTGTTTCCAACTCATATTTCTATCTCTATGCTCTTTCTCCATCTCCGTCTCTATCATTATCATCATCCAAAAGGTTATTTTTCTCTTGCTGTGTGTTTTAGACCACGATGCCTAAAGGTTATCTGTGGTAAAGAGGAAGAGTGTGGAGCTTGAGGGAAGTAAAGAAATGTGCCTGATTCTCCAGTCTGTGTTCTCTCTTCTTATAAGAGAGAACGCTGGCTTTGTTCAGAGTCTGTATAGGGCTTGAAGCAGACAAAAGTGCTTATTCAAAAAGAAGATCCCAGAACTCAGTGAAAATACTTCTTTTTAAAAAAGATTTCCGCTGTATTTTCTAAGTATAATTTGCTCAATTATTAAAGAGTTCAGTTGCTAAAAAGGTGCATTATATACTTTTCTAAGTTGAATATAATAGTTAGCCAAGTTTTTGTCATAAGCTGTATGGTGATAGATACCCTGCATGCGTGCTTGCTAAGTTGCTTCAGTCATGTCCGACCATCAGGCCCCTCTGTCCATGAGATTCTCCAGGAAAGAATACTGGAGTAGGTTGCTGTGCCCTCCTTCAGGAGGTCTTCCTGACCTGGGGACCGAACCCGCATCTCTTATGTCTCCTTTACCATTGAGGCACCTGGGAACTCATTTGGATGTAAAACATCATTATAGAAATGAAATACTTTCTTTTTTTTTTAGTTTCATAGCTAAATGATATATGCATAAATTAGAAGTGTATCTTTAGCCAGTGAAGACTCTGTATGTAATTTGTATTTAAAATGCCTAGGAATTGACACTTTCTTTCTTGACAGAAAAGATATTTAACCAATACTTCTGCTATTTTGCAGATTGCTACTATGATTTTCTAGATTATTAAATAAATGTTCATAATGACAAGAAATGTAATTCCCTTCTGATAGCAGAGGATAACATTAGAGATTATCTGGAAATAAAAGCTATAGCAGAAACACATACTTTTAAGATTTAATAAGGTTTCTAATTTAGAAATAATTTTGTTTGCATAATTTACAGTTCGAACCCACTGATTCTTTCTTCTTCCTCTAGATCACTGCATTTTTTTCTTTTCCATTTCTTTATTGCTGGAGCATAACGTGCTAGTGATTGATCTAGCCCTGGGAGATGGCTGGAAAATACCAGAATTCTCTAACTGTATTCATTCCTTTATTTTCTTTTTCTTTTAATAAGAAGGGCAGAAAAAAAAAATCCGTTTTTCCTTCTTTTTTTTTGGAAAAACTCTTCTAATGTTAATCATTCCTACTGATTTATAACCTCTTGGGTTTCTGTTACTTGAAAATGACCAGTGCAAGCAAAGGTTTTGTGCAACCAAAAAAGACCTTATAGCTAATAAATGATTTTAATGATTTCATTGTGTTGAGTGATGAGCTTAAAATAATAGTACTAGGGAAAATAGTTTATTTCTGAAGACTAGTTGTACCTAGTAGCTTGTGTAGTAGGCATATGTAAGATATGAAATATTGTTCTATCCTTTGGGATTTGGAGGGCTTCCTTGGTGTCTCAAACAGAAGAGAATCTGCCTGCAGTGCAGAAGACCTGAGTTTGATCCCTGGGTTGGAAAGATCCCCTGGAGAAGTGAATGGCTATTCACTCCAGTATTCTTGCCTGGAGAATCCAATGGACAGAGGAGCCTGGCAGGCTTCAGTCCATGGGGTCACAAAGAGTTGGGCACAACTAAGCAACTAACCCTTTTACTTGGGATTTGTACGTAACTAAAACAGCTGAAGTTAAAATCTCATACTTTTGAAGTAGGTCAGAAAGAAAAACAGAAATACACTGTATTAATGAATATATATGGAATTTAGAAAGATGGTAACGATGACCCTATATGTGAGACAGCAAAAGAGACACAAATATAAAGAATAGACTTTTGGACTCTGTGGGAGAAGGCGAGGGTGGGATGATTTGCGAGAATAGCATTGAAACATGTATATTACCATATGTGAAATAGATCACCAGTCCAAGTTTGATGCATGAAACAGGGCACTGAAAGCCGTTGCACTGGGTCAACCCTGAGAGGTGGGATGGGGAGGCAGGTGGGAGGGGGTTGCAGGGAGGCAAAAGCCATTACAATATTGTAAAGTGATTAGCCTCCAGTTAAAATAAATCAATAATTAAAAAAAAAAAATCTCATACTTTTTACCTTCAGCTTTCCCAGATTAGGTCTAAGTTTGTTTGTTACATGCATATCTTTTTGTGCTCTTAAATATAGTAAAAAAAGAAGCAAACAAAATGAAGGTAATGTATGTATATGTTATAAAACATTAAACAAAAAAAGGTAACCATCAGAGTTAATAAAAACTAAGCTGGGGTGTTCCCTGGCTGTCCAATTGCCTGAGTTCAATTCCTGGTCAGGGAACTAACACCCTCAAGCCATGCTACCAAGAAAAAAAAAAAAAAAAGAAAGTTAAACTGTGAAATATAATCATGTCCTTAAAATTCAGTTAGTAAATAGTCTAACACTCAGGAAAGGAAATAGAAATTCAGGGCATCAGAATTGGAAATAAAGAAGTAAAATTGTTTCTATTTGCTGATGACATTGTATATTTAGATACTCTTAACAAGTCTATCAAAAAACTGTTAGATATAACCAATGAATTCACTAAAGTTGCAGGGTACAAAATTAACATACAAAAATCAGTAGTGTGTGTATACTAACAGCAAAATTGCCTGGAAAAAGAAGCAAATGATTCTATTCACAAGGAAAAAAAAAAAAAACAGTTCCATTAGTTAATTATTCATCAGTAAATATGGTAAGGATTGTGGCTTATATATATATATAAAACTATGGAAAGAATGAAAAAGTTGTAATGTAAGCAAAGAAGCTATATTCAGTGTGAAAGTGAAGTCGCTCAGTCATGTCCGACTCTGCAACTCCATGGACTGTAGCCCACCAGGCTCCTCTGTCCATGGGATTTGCCAGGCAAGAATACTGGAGTGGGTTGCCATTTCCTTCTCCAGGAGATCTTCCCAACCCAGGGATTGAATTCGGGTCTCCCACATTGTAGGCAGACACTTTACTGTCTGAGCCACCAGGGAAGTCCTATATTGAGTGTAGCATACTTCAAAATAATTAATTTAAAAGAATAAAAGTTAAAAAAAAACATGTAGTTATGCTTTTTAAACTTGATGTAAAAAATAACTAATTGGATTTTAAAAGAATAATTTTCTTAGGATATTAAAAACATTATCTTGATTTTTTAAATGAATAACTATTTTTATTATAACCTCTTAAAAGTTAAGTTGGATTGTCTTTAGAATTTTTGAATATTATGATTAGCATTAACGATACTAAAATTATTTTTTAAAGCAACAGATTGATGATTCAGTCTAGGAGAATAGAAATAACAAGGAAAAAATTTTTCAAGAAAATATGAGCCGTTTAAGGGCATGTGCCACATCTTCTATTATTTTCAACATAAACCTTAGGAGTACTCATTAGTTACCACATCCTGTGCTGGGCATCAGATGAATTAGATACACTTCCTGTCTCCAAGGACAGATGAACTGACTAGCTTTGTCTCTTGTATGTATATTATTTATCTCTGTGCTTTTAGCACCTAGCACAAAGTTCAGCACATAAGAAGCAGTCAATATCTGCTAGTTGCATTGAATCAAATTTTTGTTGCCAGAGTGAGAAACCAAGATTTTGGACTCACTAAGCTGAGTCATGTTTGTTCTCAGAAATTTTGTAAATGGAAAAAAACACAGGTGTAGGATCTCTGGAACTTGCTAGGATGCAAATTATTATTCAAATAATAGCATTGCATTTAAGCATTGATGGTATTAAACATTTCTGTTTGTTTTTAACACTTAGTATAGTGGAAAGAGCAGGAGTCTGAGGGTAAGATACATTTGTGATCTTGGGCAAGTGCCTACAATCTTTGAACCTGAGAATTTTCATCTCTAACATGAGGGTCAAAGAAAGTTTTTTAATCTGAAGTCACAAATGACCTTAAGGGAGACCTTGAATGACTTTATATGGTATAAAAGATATGTTGATATTTAAGACTATATGGTTTTACCTGGAGAATAACTTCAACAAACTCTCAGGAGTCTACACCTAATTTATCTTTCTACCATCCATGTTTAATTTCTGATCTAAATTGTTGCTAACGTTTATTTTACTTTAAAAAATAGTCTTTAATGTAACATGCAAAAATTTTGTTCAGTAGATTAAAATTAGGAAAGAAAAAATTTAGCTTGATATTGTACAAGAGAAATCCTATTTTGGGTTGTTTTCTATTTCCTACCCTAATTGAATAATTAGCCCATCAAGTACAAATGAATATTTATTGATAACCATTATATATTTTTGCTTCCCAGGTAGAACTAGTGATAAAGAACCCACCTGACAATGCAGGAGACATAAGAGACATGGGTTCGATCCCTGGGTTGGCAAGATGCCCTGGAGAAGGAAATGACAACCCACTGCAGTATTCTTGCCTGGAGAATCCCATGGACAGAGGAGCCTGCTGGCCACAGTCCATGGGGTCGCAAAGAGTCGGGCACAACTGAAGCAACTTAGCACATCAGTTCAGTTCAGTTCAGTTACCCTGTCACGACTGACTCTTTGGAACCCCATGAACTGCAGCACGCCAGGCCTCCCTGTCCATCACCAACTCCTGGAGTCTACCCAAACCCATGTCCATTGAGTTGGTGATGCCATTCAACCATCTCATCCTCTGTCATCCCCTTTTCCTCCTGCCCTCAATCTTTCCCAGCATCAGGGTCTTTTCAAATGAGTCAGCTCTTCGCATCAGGTGGCCAAACAATTGGAGTTTCAGCTTCAACATCAGTCCTTCCAATGAACACCCAGGACTGATCTCCTTTAGGATGGACTGGTTGGATCTCTTTGCAGTCCAAGGGACTCTCAAGCGTCTTCTCCAACACCACAGTTCAAAAGCATCAATTCTTCTGCGGTCAGCTTTCTTTATAGTCCAACTCTCACATCCATACATGACCACTAGAAAAACCATAGCCTTGAATAGACAGACCTTTGTTGGCAAAGTAATGTCTCTGCTTTTTAATATACTGTCTAGTTTGGTCATAACTTTCCTTCCAAGGAGTAAGCGTCTTTTAATTTCATGGCTGCAGTCACCATCTGCAGTGATTTTGAAGCCCAGAAAAATAAAGGCAGCCACTGTTTCCCCATCTATTTCCCATAAAATGATGGGACCAGATGCCATGGTTTTAGTTTTCTGAATGTTGAGCTGTAAGCCAGCTTTTTCACTCTCCTCTTGCACTTTCATCAAGAGGCTCTTTAGTTCTTCACTTTCTGCCATAAGGGTGGTGTCATCTGCATATCTGAAGTTATTGATATTTCTCCTGGCAATCTTGATTCCGGCTTGTGCTTCCTCCAGCCCAGCGTTTCTCATGATGTACTCTGCATATAAGTTAAATAAACAGGGTGACAAT
>NW_011494862.1:978544-996000 GCF_000754665.1 Bison bison bison
AGGCAGGTCGCGGCGACTGGTATTCCCATCTCTTTCAGAATTTTCCACAGTTTATTGTGATCCACACAGTCAAAGGCTTTGGCATAGTCAATAAAGCAGAAATAGATGTTTTTCTGGAACTCTCTTGCTTTTTCAGTGATCCAGCATATGTTGGCAATTTGATCTCTGGTTCCTCTGCCTTTTCTAAAACCAGCTTGAACATCTGGAAGTTCGTGGTTCACGTATTGCTGAAGCCTGGCTTGGAGAATTTTAAGCATCACTTTACTAGCATGTATTTTGAATTGTTGTAGCAAAAGGAAATAGTAAAGTGTTCTCCAGTATTCTTGCCTGGGAAATCCCATGGACAGAGGAGCCTGGTGGGCTTCATGGTCTTTCAGAGAGTCAGACACAACTGAGCACACAGCACATACCATTATCGAAGAACTCAGACTAAACCCCAAGGATTAAATTGCAGGGAAGCTATATTTAAGACTATACTGGCTATAAGTGAAACATTATTTATTCTAACTGAGGTATTAAAGAGATATTTCCAGAGTTTAATCCCTTGTATTAATCCATTCATGCAAGGCAAAGTTATTGAGCACTGACAGGCTCAAAAATACGCAGGCACATATCAGGCACAAAAATATGCACTAAAAAATAATATACAGTCTTTCAACAACTCACTCCATGCTAAACATTATGCAAAATAATGAGAACAGAGGCAGATAAGAATAACCTGTGCCCTCACATAGCTCACAATCAAAAGGTTATGTGTGTTTTTGTACTCAGAAACATACTCATTCCCTTAAGACAGTCCCAGTAGAATCCTTAAGGAAGATATTTAAAAAGATTAATTTGCTGGCTTCTTCTCCATTATTTGGCTTCACTTTTTGGAGCTGCTGCTGCTGCTGCTAAGTTGCTTCAGTCGTGTCCAACTCTGTGCGACCCCATAGACGGCAGCCCACAGGGCTCCCCCATCCCTGGGATTCTCCAGGCAAGAACACTGGAGTGGGTTGCCATTTCCTTCTCCAAGGGAGGTAGATACCCCAATTTTGGAGCTAGATACCTCAATTCCTACATGGGAATCCTACACCCGTATAGGAATTAGAGTCGTATGCCAAGTACCTAGGTGCATTGAAGAAGCCTTCACATGGGCATCCTCAGAAAATGGGTAGCACCCAGTAGGATGCATGGGAGCCATGCAAGGGGGCTGAGGAAGGTGGAGGAAGGTGTTCCAGACAGAAGGCATTGAATGTTCTAGGCATGGCTGTGTGAAAGTACATGATTGTTGAGCAGATTATTAGATTCCTAGGATCTCAGTGGTAAAGAATCTGCCTGAGATGCGGAAGACGCAGGAGACCCACATGTCCTGCATGACTTCTTTACCACTAGTGCCACCTGGGAAGCTAAATGGGAAACTTTGAACTTTGCTTTCCAAGGTACGGTTATTTAGAGTGCCCTTGAAAATTTCCCACCGCTAAAGTCATAGGTGGCCATGAGAGGCACCCCATGTTAACAGTTAAAAACATAAGCTGTATTTTGGACTTTCAGCTTTTTTACTTCTTAGCTATCTGACTGTCTGACTTGGGGCATTGTCTGTTAGTATATCTAAATTTGACTTTATCATCTTAAAAAAATAAGGCTAAAATTTCATAAGAAAATGCATTTAATCACTCTGTTAGATTATTTTTAAGTCACTAGATGTTTAAAGATAGAATAGATTTTTTCCAAGCTGCTTTTTTCCCCCTTACATTTGCAAATAAGAAGTTTTGTACTCAAACATCATTCTTCCACATTTTTAAAGGATAAAGATATATATTTTTGAAAGCAGTCATCTAAAATTTTCTTTCAGTTAAATATATTTATTCTAAAAATGTCATATCTCTGCATATGCTTGCATGGTAAAATTGAATATTAGTCACATTGTTTCTAGAGTGTGACATAGTGGGAATAAGACAATTATAGATAATTCTGGTAACAAAGTTGCCATATAAGGTTTGCGGATGACTTAGTTAGATTTGTTTATTTGTTTCAGGTAGTTGAGTTTATTTTTTCCTGGTTTTTACTTTCAGTTTCATCTTGAGGGAAACAAAGTACATCAAACTGCATGTACCTCAAACATTTCTTATTTATGTCTTCAGTATATAATCATAATGCTTGGTACATCTGAAATACCTGACATCTGACATTCATAAATTGCTTTATAAATGTGGATTTAGGCCTTGTGGACAAGAAGGCAAAAGCAGTCGATAGCATAAGAACATTTATTGGATACTAATGAATGTACTGGTGCTGGAGGGGTGCTGCAGGAACTAACAAAATTGGGAAAGAAATTTTTTTCTGTGCTTTCAAGTAGCCTACAATTTAGCCCTGGCAATCCAAGCACAAATACTTTTTTGAAGAGGCATAAAAGTAGTGCCCATGGGAATGTATTCAGTATTGCTTTGGTGATACGTTACTGAAGAAATGTGTTCTCAGAGCTGGAAGCTTGGAGATTGTTAAATGGAAGCTTTCCGGTTAAACTGATTTACTCATTACCATTAACTGGCAGCTGAAGATGGTTTGCAAACTCATTTTGTTTTGAATTTGAAATTCAAAAAAACTGAAACAAAACAAAAACTAATTTGGGTTTCTTATAAGCTCTTTTATCACAGGAGTTTTGTTTCAAGACTGCTTAGTAACCAAACCAAAAAGCCTGCTTTTTTTTAAATATGTAGTTGAAAACGTATAGTTATTTTCCATTTGACCATATTCCTTGAAAGAACAGCAACTGAAAAAGGAAAATAAAAAAGAAGCAGAGGGAAGACCCAGGACATTCTATCTTGCTGCTTCTTGGCTCAAAAGTCAGAAAGAAGATGTGTACAGTGGTGGTGGTTTAGTTGCTAAGTTGTTTCCAACTCTTGTGACTACATGGACTCTATGTAGCCTGTCAGGCTCCTTTGTCCATGGGATTTCCCAGGCAAGAATGCTCAATTGGTATTTCCTTCTCACTTTATATATATTTATATATATCTCATTTTTAATATTTATTTATACATATTTACATATATTTAATTTTATATATTCACATTATATATAATGTGTTTTTTTTAATATATATATATATATAATGGAATATTACTTAGCCATAAAAATAAATAATTCCATTTGCAACAACATGGATGGACCTAAAGATTATCATACTAAGTAAAGTAAGTCATCCAGAGAGACAGATATCATATAATATCACTTATATGTGAAATTTAAAATATGATACATACTCACAGATGTAGAAGACAAACTTATGGTTACCAAAGGGTAAAGGGGGGAAGGAAGGATAAACTGGGAATTTAGGATTAACTGATACACACTGCCATGTATAAAATAGATAAACAACAAGGACCTACTCTGTAGCACAGGGAACTATATGCAGTATCTTGTAACAACTTATAATGGAAAAGAATCTGAAAAAATGTGTGTGTGTATATATATATAAAACTGAATCACTTTGCTATACCCTAGAAACATTGTAAATCAACTATACTTCAATAAGAATTTGTTTTTTGGCTGCATTGTGTGGCATGCATGGGGTCCAAGTTCCCCGGCCAAGCATGGAACCCATGCCCCTGCAGTGACAGCACAGAGTCCTAACCACTGAACTGCCAGGGAGGTCCCTAAAAAATATTTCAAAAACAATGGTGTGACCAGTCGGACAGCTTTCCAGATTCATAAGCAGAAGAATGGACCAGTTGTTGTTCTCATTATAGAATTGTTAAAGAATTCTGAGGTGAAAGTGATATGCAAAGCAGCTCTGTTTTGGATAGTTGTTCTTAAGTTTGTATCATTTCATGGGTTGTAGTTTGACATACACAGTAATAACCATACGCCTGGACAATCCCAGTTGTTGAATTTGCAACTGCAATGGAGAGTTCTGCTCAAGCCCCCATCTAACTAAGGGGCCTCACCACCTATCATTTCTGTGTTCTGTGTTTCTCTGGCATGACAAATTGTTTTCTATTTGTACTGAAACAATTTCTCCTGATCTGGATAATAAATATCTTGGCATCCAACAGAACCTCCAACATAGCATCTTTGGCAGTTTTCAGAAGTGAGTTTATATGACATACTTTTTTCCACAGTTGTCAACACTTGTAAATGATTTGTTAAAGAATATACGTTTATTGAAGTATAAATATGAAGTACTTTTATTTTTCCAAGTCTAAATATTTAACCGTGCTATGTGAAATCCCTGTTAGCATCCCTTAACAGTATCTTGAATAAATTCTGTAGCTTTCTATTCATTTTCAGTTATTCGACTTAGTTCAGTCTGGTTTAAAATTCCACTCTCATATCTGAATCAAAGTTCCCACCTTCTACACTGAGGACTGGAGCTGTAACCCTTACTTTATTGTAGGGGTGAGGCACAGCTGTTTCACAGAAGCCTTCTCCAGTTTTTATTCCAAGGTTGAGCTCTTTTGGTTTGGGGAAAGGTGGGCAGAATGCAGGAAGGCTGAGATCTTGTGGTGTAGCTGGTTTTGTTTTGGTGATGCCATGAAGTGTCTTTGCACTCACTGTAGTCCATCTTGGACCTGGCTGATCCTGGTAGCCCATTACTTTGCAGGGATGTCTGTACCAGTGCTGTGCATGTGGTCTTTCTTTGGTACTTTATGTTTGTTCCTTTTATCCTCAAGGACCCTTTCAAACTGAGAAAGTCTTATCTTTCTTGAGTTCTACATCTCGCTTCTGTGGATGTGTATCCCGTCAGAAAAATCCACAAGAACCCTCAAGGTCCTCTCCAGTGCTTCTGATGAGCTTAGAGAATAGAGGGTTCCCTTCTAGTTCTTCAAAATGCAGTGTACCATCATGTCTTTAAGCTTTGCTACCCTGGCCACTTCAGTGGGTTTTCTGGCTTCAGAAATCTCTTTTCCAGGAAAAGGTGTCAGGCTGTATGGTCACCTATCCATGTAACTTTGGGGACTGTGTTCCCTATCATCTTGCTCAACTCTGTGGCAACCCTCAAGCTAGCCTGCCCATTCCTTGCTCCATTCAGCCAGGATGGATGTCAGGACTTCCTGATCTCTTGTTCTTCCTGAACAAGTCTCTGGGAGCCTCTCTTACTTAAACCCACAGGACAAGGAGAGGCTGGCCTATCTCTATGAACTCTGCACTCTTCAAAGCTTCTAGGGACAGATAGCAAGCATCAAGAGACTTGGTTGAATATTTAAATAGTTGATAAATCATATTTTAACAAATGGATATAGGGGAAGATTGTGAGATTGTAAATAGAGAATGGACCTTCAGTTGAGAAAGTATAGGACATGCTTGGATACAAAAAAATATTAATCATCCAGTTTGGTTCTGGCATAGGGAGGTAAGTTGTAGAAAGGAGAAATATTTGGGTTACATTGTCGACAGTCTCGAATGCTAGGTTGAAGAGCTTCAATTTAATTTAATTTAGGGAGAGTAATGAAGACTTTAGGCTTCCCTGGTGGCTCAGCCGTAAAGAATCTGCCTGCAGTGCAGGAGATGCAGGTTTGATCCCTGGGTCAGGAAGATCCCCTGGAGAAGGAAATGGCAACCCACTCCAGTATTTTTGCCTGGGAAATCTCATGGACAGAGGAGCCTGGCGGGCTACAGTTCTTGCTATCATAAAAGTTTTAGACACGGCTTAGCAACTAAACAAAAACAAATGAAGACATTGTTTTTAAGCAGGAGAGGATTAGAATTATGATTTTGTTTAAAAACTGTTATTTTGTCAACAATGGGTCCCTTCCTTAGCCTTCTTCTTACTGGATGTCCTTCATTGACTGACTGTAGCAGATGGGACATCTCTGAAGTGTGGGACTTGTTGAGGTGTCGTGGTTTTCCACAGTTCTCAGTAGCCTGTATGTGAGGGACACAGCTGCATTCCTGTCCCTGCTTTATTGTCATTCCCTTTCATGTAATTATAGCACATAGGACACTCAGAAAGAAAGAGTATTACCAGAAATCCAGAAAATGGACCTTCTTTCGTATGATGCTGTGCTCTGCTTAGTCATGGTCCGACTCTTCGGACTGTAGCCCGCCAGGCTCCTCTGTCCGTGGGATTCTCCAGGCAAGAATACCAGAGTGGGTTGCCATTTCCTCCTCCAGGGGATTTTCCTGACCCAGGTATTGAACCTGAGTCTCCTACATTGGAAGTCAAATTCTTTGCCACTGTACCACCTGGGAAGCAATATAATAACATCATTCAGTACCGAGTCCTTAGCTTTAAACATCTGAAAACTCATTTAATAAGAGTTTTGTCATATAATAAGAGTTGAATAAGCTCAAGGGGACAACCTCAATGAAATTGAATGAGCAGAGACTAAATTATTAACAAATTTTGGGAACTCATTAATTTTCAAATCAACTGTTAGGTATAATTTTTAAACAGCAAAATGGACGCACTTTTAATGTACAATGTGATGAATTTTAAAAGTGTGTAGAACTGTGAAAAATCAACCAGGGTTAATGTGTAGAACTTTCCATTATCCCTCAGAGTCCCTCTTGCCAAGTTCCAGTCACTTCCCACGCCCTACTCTCAGCCTCAGGCAACCACCGACAGGCTTTCTCTCACCAAAGATTAAATCTTCTTTCTAAAGTTTGGTATAAATGGAATCATGTACTATATACTCTTTTGTGGGTGGCCTCTCTTGTTCAACAAAATATTTCTGAGTTTCATTCATGTTGTTTGACATGTCGTTAGTTCCTTCACTTTTATTGCTGACAGTATTATATCAATACACTAAAATTATTTAGCCACTTCCCTGATGAGGAGGATTTGAGTTGTTGCCAACTTTTAGCTGTTATAAATGAAGCTACTCTGAATGTTTATGTGCAAGCCTTTTTGTGAATGTAAGCATTCATTCTTTCATCATTAAGTGTGATGTTAGAAGGAGCTTTTGATAGATTCGTTTTCTGTTGCTAGTTTTCTGACAGGTTTAAAACATTTTAAATCAGGAATCCTTTTTCCAGCATCTATTGAAATAATACCATGTATTTTATATTATTAATGTGGTGAATTACATTGATTGATTTTTGAATGTGAAACTAGCCTTACATTCCTAGGATAAAACCTTCCTGGTTATGGTGTATATCGCTTTTTGTATACGGCTGGATTGTGTTTCCAAAAATGTTTTGAGTTTTTTGTGTCTACATTCATGAAGGATATTGATCTGTAGTTTTCTTGTTTATTTTCTCTGGCTAGCTAGGGTGTCTGAGTTATGCTGGCTTCATAAAATGTGTTGGAAGTATTTCCTCGTATTCAAATATCTAAAGAGTTTTTATTGCATTAGTATTATGTTCTGCTTAAATATTTGACAGAAATCTTCAATGAAGCCATCTGGGTTTCTAATTTTTGTTGTTGTTAAGATTTTAATAATAAATTCATTTTGTTTAATTTATATAGGATAAACACAAGCAAAGGACACACATCTAAATTAAATTTTCCAAAGACTATGATAATCATACATACCTAAAAGCAACCAGAGAAAAATAAGACATATGTAGAGAAACAAATATGAGAATGATTACAAACTTCTCAAGCCAGCAGTAAATGGAACAACCTCTTTAAAGTGAAGAAGATAAGCTTTATTAGAACCTAAAATGCACGCATTTGTTATCCTGAGTACTGACTTCCTAATACCACTGGGTAGATTGCATTAACAATTGAAAGCTTTCCTGGTGAGCATGGAATCAATATCAACATATAGGGAGATGGATATTTTCAAGGGTTTGTTTGCTTCAGCCAAGAAAGTCTTGTGAACACAATCAGTTTTACAAGTATGCTCTTCCCAAGTTGCCCCATCTCAGATAATTACAGCCTTGCCTTGCCAGTAGACCATGCTAAATATCTTGGAGGCATCCTTGATATCTCACTTTCTTTTGTGTTATCACCTAATCTCTCAGGAAATTCTGTCAATTCGACCATCAAAATCATCCACTCTCTTATTATTTCCATCACCACGGTGCTTGTCACCATTAACGGTGCTTGTTATTATTATTTTGTGCCTAGACTATTGCAGCTCCCTGTTTTCTCTCCTTTCTCTCTTATAACCTGTACATACTCCTCTCCCCAATTTAATGTTGATGTAGTACCAAAGTAATGCTGTTAAAATTCAAGTCAGATCATATTAACCCTCTGCAATGATTTTCCATTTGATCCTGAGTAAGAGCCAAACTCCTGAGAATAGTCTATGAGGCCTATATAGACTAACCTCAGTTGCTTCTTTTTTCCCATCATATAAGCATTCCAGAAACAGCAGGTCCTTTCCATTTCTCAGACACACCAGGCATGCTTTCACTCCAAGGCTTTAGCATATCTGTTTTCCTTGTTCTTTGCTTTTTGCATCTGGTGTACACATTTCTCCTTTTGCCAGCAGCAGGTGTTTATTCAAAGCCACTTTCTTGGATGGACCTAAAATCTGTTTTATAGAGTGAATTAAGTCAGAAAAAGAAAAACAGATATTGTATATTAAGGCACATGTATGGAATCTAGGAATCTGGAAAAGTGGTACAGGTGAGCCTGTTTGCAGAACAGAAATAGAGATGCAGAAGTAAAGAGTAGACATGTGGACACAAGTGCAGAAGGGGAGGAAGGGATGAACTGGGATATTAGGATTGATATATATATACACTAACATGTGTAAAATGGCAAGCTCTGTAGCACAGGGAGCTCAGCTTGGTGCCCTGTGATGACCTAGATGGGAGGGCTGGGAGGAGGCGGTGGAAGGGAGGTTCAAGAGCGAGAGGATACATATACATATAGCTGATTCACTTCACTGTACGGCAGAAACCAACACAACATTTTAAAGCAACTATATTTCAATTTAAAGAAGTCACCTTCTCTGCTGGGTTTCCCTCATCAATCTATTTGTTAGTCACTCAGTCGTGTCTGACTCCACCTCATGGACTATAGCCTGTCAGGCTCCTCTGTTTATGGAATTCTCTAGGCAAGAATACTGGAGTGGGTACCAGTTCCTTCTTGAGGCAATCTTCCTGACCCAGTCATCGAACCTGGTTCTCCTGCATTGCAGGCTGATTCTTTACCATCTGAGCCACCAGGGAAGGTGGCACTAATGGTAAAGAACTCGCCTGCCAATGCAGGAGAAATAAGAGACTCAGGTTTGGTGCCTAGGTTGGGAAGATCCTCTGGAGGAGAGCATGGTGACTCACTCCAGTATTCTTGCCTGGAGAATTCCATGGACAGAAGAGGCTGGCAAGCTATATTCCATAGGGTTGCAAAAGAGTTGGGCATGACTGAATCAACTTCACAAGCACATCAATCTATTTAGAATTATACCCTTCTACATCATGTGAAACGCAAGCTGGAATCAAGATTGCCGGGAGAAATATCAAGAACCTCAGATACATAGATGACACCACCCTTATGGCAGAAACTGAAGAGGAACTAAAAAGCCTCTTGATGAAAGTGAAAGTGGAGAGTGAAAAAGTTGGCTTAAAGCTCAACATTCAGAAAACGAAGATCATGGCATCCGGTCCCATCACTTCATGGGAAATAGATGGGGAAACAGTGGAAACAGTGTCAGACTTTAATTTTTTGGGCTCCAAACTCACTGCAGATGGTGACTACAGCCATGAAATTAAAAGACGCTTACTCCTTGGAAGTAATGACCAACCTAGGAAAACTTATGACCAACCTAGATAGCATATTCAAAAGCAGAGACATTACTTTGCCAACAAAGGTCCATCTAGTCAAGGCTATGGTTTTTCCAGTGGTCATGTATGGATGTGAGAGTTGGACTGTGAAGAAAGCTGGGCACCGAAGAATTGATGCTTTTGAACTGTGGTGTTGGAGAAGACTCTTGAGAGTCCCTTGGACTGCAAGGAGATCCAACCAGTCCATTGTGAAGGAGATCAGACCTGGGATTTCTTTGGAAGGAATGATGCTAAAGCTGAAACTCCAGTACTTTGGCCACCTCATGTGAAGTGTTGACTCATTGGAAAAGACTCTGATGCTGGGAGGGATTGGGGGCAGGAGGAGAAGGGGACGACAGAGGATAAGATGGCTGGATGGTATCACTGACTCGATGGACGTGAGTCTGAGTCACCTCCGGGAGTTGGTGATGGACAGGGAGGCCTGGTGTGCTGCAATTCATGGGGTCGCAAAGAGTCGGACACGACTGAGCGACTGAACTGAACTGAACTTCTTTGTTAGTCTCCTTCTTTTCTCTTTTTTTTTTTTTTCAGTAGAATGGATCATCATCCAACATAGCCAAATATCTTATTGCTTTTTTGTTTGTTTTCTTTCTGATTGCCTAGAATGTAATTTTGGTCTGATTTCATCACTAGAATGTCTCTGTTGCCTAAAACTTCATTGAGCACATCATACACACTCAAGAGGTATTTGTGGAGTAAATGAATGTTTGAAGTCAGTTTTTTTAGTGCCCAGGATATTCATGCCTTGCACACTCAGTATTTCTTTTCCATTGGCTGAGTTTTACAAAAAACTTGCCAGGACCTGACATGATTCTCCACCCCACCTTTTAAGACTTTACTTTCTGTTTTTGAGGGCAGTTACACAATACCCATATCCAGGGTAGAGCATTCTTTTGTTTTCAGACATGTTTTCCTGGCTTTGTACAGTAGTTATTTTGCATACACTTGAAAGTGCCCAAATAGAATCAGGTATATACCTCTTGGAGTGTGTTATTTCTACTGAGCATTAATTCATTATTTGTAGTTTCTTTCTGTAGGTTTAATTCTCAGATGGCAACTTTAATTTAAGCTTCAGAACTCGTAGTCACCGATAACCTCTTTGAATGTGTTGAAATTGAGTTCAGTCCAGCTGTGAACATTTGAATTTATATAATCAGTGTTTATCCTTTGCCACCTCCTTGTTATAAATGGTGGTTAGGTGCACAGGCCAATCCACAGAAACCTATTTTATCCACATGAAGCTGAACAGTAGTTCTAATAATATCATTGTACCTATATGATTTTTAAGTTTTTTTAAAATGAGGACATCTATCCAGTTTCTAAGTGGCTGTGAGGTCTATCTGGCTACTAGTTCCAAGTACTTGATTTCACAAATATTTTTGAAATTAGCTTAATGGCATGTTGGGGATTACATTTACTTGGGATATTTCATTATCTTGGATAAAATGTGACAGTGTTGATTAAATGTAGAATACAGGAATAAGAAGTTCAGAAGCATGAAGTTGTAACATTTAGGATTAATTCTGTAGCTTTTTCATCCTCTCATACAAACATGTGGCCCTTCTTACCAGCTTGTATACAAAATTCTCTTTCTTTTGTGCCTGTATCACCTGGTTAGCAAATCAGACATTTGGATTGACCATTTTAATATTTGAAAGACTGGCAGTTTTGTTAACAGAAGGACAGAGAATTTACCACAAAATGGCAAAGGACCACTCTTGCAGTCCTAACTTACTTTGTCAAGCAATCTCTTAATGGAGGAAATGAGAGACAGGAGATGCAGTTAAGTTCTGAATTCTGATCTGGAACATTTGTGAAGACAATCTATGTTCCTGCCATCATGATACTTAGCAGTGGTCCCTTAGAATCACACAGTGATCTACAGACAAAAAGAGAACCATTCGTCCTCTGAAAGAAAGAGCAAACTTCTCGTCTCATGATCAGACTGAACTGTGCAATGTCACCGGGCTGATTCAATAACTCTGCAGTGGATTGTGTACATGTCCCTATCTTTATTCTCTTTAGCCTTCCTTCTAGTACCTAACAATCCCCATTCCGTAGTAGACCATTATTGAAAGAGATGAGAAGAGGGAGACGTTTACTCTCATTTTAGACATGTTCGCCTCTGGTGGTATGTGAATACTTAGTTTTCTCTGGAACTGTTTGAGTTTTACCACTTACTATACTGCCACACTTTATCATCCATGTATTTAACCTCAGATATTTGTGTGCTCTCTTCTCTGCTCAGTATTTCTGAAAATAACATTTACAGATACCTGGAACCTTGACAACCTAACGTTGGTTATCCACAATATAAGGAGAATGTTTAGATTTTATATTCAATGATGTAAAATAATTTATATAAAATATTTAAATTATCTGGATACTCATTTTCTGTTGACTTTTCATTTATGTTGGAGCAAAGTAAAAGTCAACTGACATCACAATAATTACTGTGAAAGTTTTGCCTTTGTTTGAATTGAGAGAATTGAATCTTCACAGGATAACACTATATAATGTCAAATACAAAAGAATATGTACCATACCATGTTTATCTTGCATATGAATGTGTTGGGTGATGGGTAGATTCTATCTTTGTACTATTGCAACATTCTTTCTTTATGGTTTTCAATTCAGTGAAGATATTTTCATAAGCTGTATTTAAGAAACATGGGTATTGCGTTTATGTTCTTTGTCACATAAAATGACCAATTGGTTGTCCAAAGGAGTTTGCTAGTAAAAAAGGGAAATTATGAAAATTAATCAATGATCAAAATATGCTTAAATCAATGGTAATCAAACCAGTAGTAATTGGTTTGAAATGAAATATATGAATACTGTAGATAAATAGAACTTTCTACTAGTTTACTCAGTTTTAGAAAAACATTATATATCATGTTAGCTTAATGTGGTTAAGTTGATTGGCAGTTGTTTTGTAATTTCAGTGAGAGGAAATTTCTCCACTTTCCTTATTTCTGTGTGGACATGTACCCATTAAAGAAACATTCCTGCCATCTTATTCCATCCCTCATTCTATCCACAGAGGTAGAGTGAATTGCCTTGTTGGAAGATAATAAGCATTGATTTATCATAGGTTGTGGCTGCTCAGTAGACCCTAACTTTCTTCATGTATGTTATCCTGAGATTTAGACTTGGAAGAACTGAGCAGGGAATGCTTGTCCTAATACTGAGCCAGGTTTTTAGTGCTTTATTAGTATGAAAAATGATGTGTCAATTTCCATCCATCTATCTCTTTCTCTGGACTGGTTCCTGCCTTGGGAGAGAGAGTAATTAATCATTATTGAGTATCTTAAACCCTGACAGTTTTTCTTTCCATTTATTTTGTAAATTTGTTTTATTTTTAAAGTTATATGGGAGCAAAATGCAAAGGATTTCATTCCTTTTTATGTTATATAAATATAAGTAAAATTATAATGAAAATGATTTAAGTCAACCCCAAGAATCCCTGATGATGGTTTTTCTTTCATGTGCATCTGTATGTCACTTAAGTTAGAAGAAATCTGAGATAAGAGAATTGTCATTAACATTTTCAAACTCAAAAAATACTAAGGCAATATCTCTTGAAACTTAAAAAATAAAGTCAGTTTTAAGGAATATTTTTAGAATATAGTAGTGATAATAGCTAGTTTTAAAATTTTCCTGAATTCACAATAAAAAAGCCCAAAAGCAGATAGGATAGCAATGCCACAAATCTGTAGAAAGTATTTGTAGCAAAATTAGCTGATGAGGTATGAATTCCAAAATATGATCAGGTTAGGTAAAACACCAACAGTAGTAACAACTACATCATAACAAGTTCTCCATGTGACTACTCATTTCCTGGAAATACAGCATAGGAATATGTTAAACCCCACTACAGGAACGCAATCAGCATGTTCTGGGTTATGGGGAGAAATTGTCTTGGAGAAAGTTGCCTTTAAAAAAGAACTGAAAAAATAAAAAAAGAATAGACTTAAGAGACTTCAGTGACACTGCAAAGTCTAGATTATGTTAGGATCTTGATTCAAGCAAATTATAAAAAATGAATATATTTGATTATATTAATGAATTATCATTAATTATATTTTAAAAGATGTGATAATGGTATTATGGTCATTTAAAAAAGAATTCCTAACTTTTAGAGATGTATAATGAAATATTTATAGTTAATATGTCTTTTGTTTTTGTTGTTTTGTAGCTAAATTCTGTCCAACTCTTTGCAACCCCGTAGACTGTAGCCCATCAGGCTCCTCTGTGAGATTTCCCAGGCAAGAATATTGGAGTGGGTTGCCATTTCCTTCTCTAGGGCATTTTCCTGACCCAGGGATTGAACCCTCATTTCCTGTTTTGCGGGCAGATTCTTTACTGAGCTACTTGAGAAGCCATAATGTCTGAACAGGAGGAAATAAAATGGTAGAGGAAGATTGGTTGTGAATTAGTAATTTTTGAAGGTGGGCAATTGAGGTTCATTATAGTGTTTTGTCTCTGCTTTGGCATCTGTTTGAAGTTTTTTATAAGGAAAATTTTTAAAACATCCACCAAAAGAACAAAGATGTTTAAATGAGACTATAGGAACTAGAGGATGGGCCAATAAGACTTTAGAGAACATGGTTTTCATAGTATAAAATGAAAGAAGGATAAAGAAAAATTTTAAATCTTGGATAGCTAGTAAAATCAATCCAGTTCTGTTCAAATATTATAGCTCCCTAGCAATCTATAATAGCAGATACGTGCAAAATACTTTCTTTTTTACTTTGTAATATATTTATGTGAATGTGAATGTGAAAGTTGCTCAGTCGTGTCCGACTCTTTGCAACCCCAAGGACTGTATAGTCCATGGAATTCTCTAGGCCAGAATACGGGAGTGGGTAGCCTTTCCCTTCTCCAGGGGATCTTCCCAACCCAGGGATCGAACCCAGGTCTCCCACATCTTACACTTAAAAAGCCCTGTTTGACAGATTGGCAGTTCCCACAACTTTTTACTAAATCCAAGTTTGCATGATGAGAATAGTTTACAGATTTGCTTCAGCCATTGGAGTGACTGAGATGTCTAATCTCCTGAACTAGGACTTTATCTGTGTCCAGCTGTAAGTAACATTGTCTTTTGGCTTTAATATATTATATAGAGATATAATTTCTTATTTATGTCATACTCTCCACATGCTTGGGAAACACTAGACTAAATCATAAATCTGACTTCTTATCCCCTTTACTTAGGAACTCTATGGCCTACATCATTGCTCAGAATTGGTCAATGTCATTTTTAAGCGATACACACTTCAGAAAGAAGCAGATGCCAATCTGTCAATCAACACATATTTATTGATTTTCTAGGCATAGTGGAGGAGGGAGACTACATACTTTGCTTTATCCCTTTATTTATCCACTGATTCTGATATTGCAAATTCCACTGACACTGATACTACAGCAGTCACCAGGCACTCAGTTCAGTTCAGTTCAATTCATTCCAGTCCCTCAGTCATGTCCGACTCTTTGAGACCTCACAGACTGCAGCGTGCCATGCCTCCCTGTCCATCACTAACTCCTGGAGTTTACTCAAACTCATGTCCATCGAGTCGGTGATGCCATCCAACCATCTCATCCTCTGTCGTCCCCTGCACTCACTTGGTAGTTATTTAGTAAACATTTCATGAGTGGCTAACATGTATTTGATTCAGAGCTGAGTCCTGGAAATTAAAAGCTGAATATGTGAGGCATGGTTCTTGCTCCCCTGTTCTTTCTTTTCTTAATGCTCAGTCTCTTAGTCTTCAGTGCTAAATTTGACATCAATGTCCTCTGCTTTATAAAAACTTCCTAATTCTTAAGGTTCCAGATGGCTCCCTAGACTCCCTCTGGTCTGAGCTTATTCCATCTCTTGGATAATTCACCAATTCCTGCTGCCTCTGATGAAATACAGCCCTTTCTATCATCATTTTCCATTCATTTAACAGTAGTTATTGTTGTTCAGTTGTGTCCTACTTAGTAAGACTACAAAATATTTTGACTACGAAAAATATTTGACTACAAAAAACTTTTTTCCAAAAAACCCTAGTTGTGTCCTACTCTTTGTGATCCCATGGACTGCAGCACGGTAGGCTTCCCTGTTCCTCACCATCTCCTGGAGCTTGCTCAAACTTATGTCCATTGAGTCAGTGATGCCATCCAACCATCTTGTCCTCTGTCTTCCCCTTCTCTTCTTGCCTTTTATCTTTTCCAGCATCAGGTTCTTTCCCAATGAATTGGCTCTTCACATCAGGTGGCCAAAGTGTTGGAGCTTCAGCTTGAGCATTAGTCTTTCCAATGAATATTCAGTAGTTGAGCATCCTACCCTGCTGTATAGTGAGAGACAGAGAATGGTGAACACTATAATAGTATGACAGGTTTCCCAGGAGGGGCTAGTGCCTGGCCCCTAGAACCCACGTGCCAATGCAGGTAGATGTAAGAGACCTGGGTTTGATCCCTGGGTTGGGAAGATCCCCTGGAGAAGGAAATGGCAACCCATTCCAGTATGCTTGCCTGGGAAATCCCATGGACAGAGGAGCCTGGTGGACTACAGTCCATGGGGTCACACACAGTTGGACACAACTGAAGCAACTTAGCATCATAATGGTATAAGAGTGTACAAGGAACAGAGGGAATTCTGAGTGACACTGCTTGGTAGCTAAGGAAGGACTTCACAGAGTATGAAAATTAGTTTGAGTTTCAAAGAATAACATACAGAATTGGGATAACATTTTCCTTCTACAGCCCCTCCCTCATCAACATAGTTGGGTTTAGCCATATAGCACTCATTTATTTGAGTCATTGAATAAATATTTATCAAGTACCTACTATATGACAGGGACTCTACTAGACCCTGATTCAGCAGGTGAACAGGGTGCCAATCCAACAAAGAGACAGGATGGGGAATACTGATAATCTGGGTCAAGGATTCGGAGTGGGATAGGATCAGACATTCACAGATCAAGTCCAAGTCAAGAGTACTGGGACTCTCAGTCTGATTCTTGGAAGATGCTTTTGTCCTCAGAAATTTGGGGTAGGCTCATAATCAGACAGCTTTGGAAGTGCAAGCGTATAATGCAGGTGACTCATTTTCCACTTCAGGTATAATCAGTATCATTTATGTGGGTTCAAATTGAAAATGTGTTATCTTGGCAAAGCTATTCATTTTGTGCCCTTGTTTCCATATTTTTAAAATGAAAATAAGTGTTACCACCATACAGATTCTTGGGAATATCAAACATAACTTATGTAACTCAAGAATGTTTGTCACTTGGAAGGTGCTCAATAAATATAATCATTTAAAATTTGGGGATCTTGAACCAATGGTAGTTACAGCATTTCCAAAAGGATGAAACAGCAGGGATCTGAGTGTGTGTGTGTGTTTGGTAGGTAGCTCCCACACACAGTGTAAGAGCGTACATGCTACAGAAAGAATTTGTGAGCCAGTGATAGTCACCAATCATCGTGGAATTAAGTTTCAGCTGTCACTTTTCAGTGGTATGAATTTACATCAAGGAGTGTTGGAACTCCATCTTATTTTTCTGAGAGTGAGGTGACATGGTTCTGGTACATTTTTCGATAGCTGAAATCTATTAAAATCCACTCTTTATAGTTTTTCAGGTGATATTTGTATGAGTTTATTTAAGTTTTAGTAACCAGAGTGCTTGGATAGAGCTGCACCTATTACTTGCCTTTATCACATTTTTTTTTTTAATGTGGAGTTTTGTGTATTTCAGGCTTCTTTGGTGGCTCAGAGGTTAAAGCGTCTGCCTCCAATGCGGGAGGCCTGGGTT
>NW_011494862.1:996100-1002154 GCF_000754665.1 Bison bison bison
CTCCAGTATTCTTGCCTGGAGAATCTCATGGACGGAGGAGCCTGGTAGGCTACAGTCCACGGGGTCGCAGAGTCGGACACGACTGAGCGACTTCACTTTCACTTTCACTTTTGTGTATTTCATATGAAAGACAATATCCCAGTTTAAGTTATAACTTGTGATTTTTTTTCATGATCTCACAGAAATGCTCCCATAAAGGCAATTAGAGCCTTTCGTCTTTATCACCAGAACTTTGACTGCTTTCATTAGAGATGTGAAAATGTGAGTATGGTGGTGGGAAGGATTTGAGAACTGAGACAGCTCAAGTATGTCATAAGATTAATTTTAGACTAGGTATTTTTTTCTATTCAGTGCTCACTTACTTTCTCAATTTTTATAGTATCATGCTAAGATTTAAAATATCCAAGACATTTTTGACCAGAGAGACAGAATTATTTCCCAAGAGGATTGATTCATTGTGCATTTGTATTCTTCTCCAAGCTGAATAAATTTCAGAGCTAGGCCAAGAAATGTGTAAAAGGTTTGCATAGTCTAACCATGTCTCTAGAACCAACATATTCATGCTCTTTGATGCTTCTTTGTTTTCAAGTCGTGTCCTGGAATGCCCACAATAGCACATTCTGTTGCTTATTGAGCACAAAGTTATTTTATCAAAGTATATAATTTCTCAATAGTTTTCTACCAATCCCTTTTCTCCCTTGCCACTGGCCAAAAACTGTAGCAGCAACAAAAACAGGCCAAGCCAAAACTAAACTAAAAATGTAAACAGTAGAGGGTTTTAAAAATCACTTTCTACTTAGAACACGTTAAAATCATCCAGATCATATTTGAGGTTTAATTAAAAAAAAATAAATTCCCATCTGGGGTCCTTGATGGCACTCCATGGTAAAATATCTTTGAGACTAACAAGAAAATTAGCAAAATTGTTTTAGTGCAGTAACTTATCTTTTAAACCACCAATAACTAAAGTTTTTAGTGAGAGGAGAGGGACTGCATTTTCATTTTTCCCATGTAGATCAGACGGTTTAAGTAAATTAACAAGACAAGTATCTTATTGTCACTAATGGGTGTGGCTAAGCCTGTCCTTGTTTAATTGAGAGCCATGAAAGATGATCAGAGAGTACATTAATAGATAGCAACATGTTGTGACCTAGATAGGTCAAAGTATAAATAATTTTAATGGTCTAAAAGCCAAACTGGTAAGAAAGAAACTCATCTGGGTCAAGACAGTTGTACTTTAGAGATGGCTCTGTTAGAGGAAGAACCATGCCTTAATCCTAATGACCAAGGGCAGCACTGCAGCCCTGAAATGTGATCAACATTGAGGTTCTGGGCAGACTATTTAGACCAGGAACTGTTTAGACCAGGGGGCTAAGGTTCGAGGTACAGATTTGCTGCCAAGCACATGATGAAAGCTTAGCTATTAGGGTGAGACCTACAGTCAGAGCCCTTCAGATGGCAGAGTAATTTGATGTACTTTGAGTATGCTTTACATCTTCACAAATTAAAGACAGAGTTGGTCCTGGACCTGTGATGCTGAGCAAGGACTTGCAGATGAGAATTAAGACCTAAAATATTCCTATTCATGATTTATCCCTTAGTGAATCACAGTTTCTCTCTGTTCCTAACTGGTCTGTTCATTTGACTGCTAACTAATATATAGGATGGTGGTTAAACAGCCCTTTTGGTTTAGGACATATCCCTTCACTAGATTTGGGACCCAGGTCAGGTTGTTTAACTTTTCAAAGCTTCTGTTTATTTATCTATAGTAAGAGAATAAGAAAATTACTTCACAATCTGATAGTTAGCATTGATGTAAAACAGTTGGTTTAATGCCAGGCACAGGGTCATTAGAATTTGCACTCTATTTTTAATTCTAACTAGTTTGGCTAAAGGGTTGATACACAGGCATCTGTTGATACACGGCCTTCCATCATCTGACCACTCATTGGGTTCCTCCTTCTACCTCTTTTCTTGTGCCTGTCAGCCTGGCTGAATTGTGTGACACTTCCATAGTAAGTTTCAATTAAAAAAAAAACCTGTGACCATGCTTGCTGAGAAACATAACATCTGAATCCTACCTCTAGAGGTCTGTTTAATAGATTAATCAATTTTGCCTAAGCTTTGAATATGATTTTTTTCTTCTGAATACAATATGGAGAGTTTTTTCCCCCCCCTCTGGGTATGATTCTTTTGTGAAAATGTTGAGCATTGTATTAAGAATAAGATGCAAATATGCTTTTAAAAAAGGGATAGGCGAGGTTAAAAATTGTTTTCTAAGTGGTTAATTGTTTTGGCTTCATGATTAATTTTATGGGGAAACCCTAAATATATACTATTAAGTTATTGTCCAATTTCTTTTTGCTTATCAAACGTGGTTTTTAAAGATTTATCCGGGCCAGATTTAGCCATATTTTAGAAAATGCAAATTTTTTAAAAAAGTTGCTGCCTACGCACAAATTATTTAAGGCTTTGTCTGAAATCATTTTAGAAAAATAGTTATGTTTATGAGTAATGAAATAATGAATGCTTATATTTATGAGTAATGAAATAACATGTACAATTTATTGAATAATTGTTAATAATTAATAACAAATAATGAAATACAGTCAAGAAATAGATTCTAGCCTTGAAAAATGGACAGTGCTTAAAATGTGATCATGAGAGATTTCTCTCAGTGAGGTTGGTGTTTCAGCTGACCCTGGGTTCCTGTGACAATGGGAAGTAAAGAAAGAACAGTGGAGGTTTAACTGTACCTTACTTAGTACTTAGATCAAAGAGTTACTAACAATTCAGAACCACAGCAGCTCTGTAATCCTCAGCACTCAATAAATAGATTGCTGAAGTAAAGGTCAGTTTGCTTAATGTCTAGAGAAAAAGGGAAAAAGGCAGCTATTTAGCCCTCACAGTTTTCAAAGTAGAAAAGAATGGAGGTGATAATGGATGTGGAATTTTTTTCCAGTCTTCAACCATTCAGCATGATTCATTGAATACTTATTGCATGCAAAGCACTTTGTGCAAAGTACTGTATGTTAAGCTTTGTGGAGGGATATGAAAAACGTATAATAAAAGCATTTATGTAGCACATTTCAAGTAAAGAAAATTTTTTCACATACATCATCTCATGTAACCTTGACAACATCCCTGTGAAGAAGAAATACAGATGTGATTGTTTTTCCCACTTAGAGATATGATAGTTTAAGGTCTTATGAAATTAAATGATTTGTCCAGTCACCTGTAGCATTGGCATCTGGATCCACATCTTCATCTACGAATATTCATTCATTTGAAAATATTTACTGTGGTCCTACTATGTGCCAAGCATGGTGCCAAGTATTGGTGCAATGATAGAAAGCCCTTGCTCTTCCAGAGCTCACAGTCCAGATGGGGAGATGGGAAAATAATAATTCCAAGTAGAAAATGCTGGGCTCTGTGTGGGTGGTACAGATGTCAAGTGAAATACACTGACAGTTTAGAGAGGGAAGTCCCTTTCACTCCAGCAAAAAATGCAGGGCCTTGACATCAATAGAAACATAGGCATAGAGAACAAACATGTGGGTACCAAGGGGTGAGAGGGAATGGGATGGATTGGGAGATCAGTATTGACATATATACAGCACTGTGATGAAACAGAGGATGTGAGGTGGTCTATAAAAAAAGCTGAGCGCCGAAGAATTGATGCTTTGAACTGTGGTGTTAGAAAAGCCTCTTGAGAGTCCCTTGGACTGCAAGGAGATCCAACCAGTCCATTCTAAAGGAGATCAGTCCTGGGTGTTCATTGATGGGACTGATGTTGAAGCTGAAACTTCGATACTTTGGCCACCTGATGCA
Source organism: Bison bison bison (assembly GCF_000754665.1). Taxonomy (NCBI): domain Eukaryota; kingdom Metazoa; phylum Chordata; class Mammalia; order Artiodactyla; family Bovidae; genus Bison; species Bison bison. The sequence continues at coordinate 999,932 of NW_011494862.1, forward strand.
AAGAGCTAACTTATTGGAAAAGACCCTGATGCTGGAAAGATTGAGGGCAGGAGGAGAAGAGGACGACAGAGGATGAGATGGTTGGATGGCATCACTGATTCAACGGACATGAGTTTGAGTGGACTCTGGGAGTTGATGATGGACAGGAAGGCCTGGCATCCTGCGGTTCATGGGGTTGCAAAGAGTCGGACACAACTGAGCTACTGAACTGAACTGAATGAGAACATGATCAACATTTTGAAACCCCATGGACTGTAGCCCGCCAGGCTTCTCTATCCATGGGATTTTTCAGGCAAGAATACTGGAGTGGGTTGTCATTTTCTTCTCCAGGGGATCCTTCAGACCCAGGGATTTAACCCACGTCTCCTACATCTCCTGAACTGGCAGGTGGATCCTTCATGGACTGGAAGTCCATGAAGTTAAAAGATGCTTGCTCCTTGGAAGAAAAGCTATGACCAACCTAGATAGCTTATTAAAAATCAGAGACGTTGCTTTGCCAACAAAGGTCTGTCTAGTCAAAGCTATGGTTTTTCTAATAGTCATTTATGGATGTGAGAGTTGCACCATAAAGAAGGCTGAATGCTGAAGAATTGATACTTTTGAACTGTGGTGTTGGAGAAGACTCTTGAGAGTCCCTTGGACTACAGGGAGATGCAACAGTCCATCCTTAAGGAAATCAGTCCTGAATATTCATTGGAATGACTGATGTTGAAGTTGAATACTTCAATACTTCCAATACTTTGTCCACCTAATGCGAAGAGCTGACTCATTTGAAAAAACCCTGATGCTGGGAAAGATTGAAGGCAGAAGGAGAAGGGAGTGACAGAGGATGAGATGGTTGGATGGCATCACCAACTCAATGGACATGAGTTTGAGCAAACTCCAGGAGATAGTGAAGGACAGGGAAGCCTGGCATGCTGTAGTCCATGGGGTCGCAAAGAGTCAGATACGACTGAGCGACTGAACAACAACAAGGAGAACATACTGTATAGCATAGGGAACTCTGCTTGATGCTCTGTGGTGACCTAAATGGCAAGGAGATCCAAGGAAGAGGGGGATGCAGGTATATGTGTGGCTGATTTACTGTGCTGTACAGCAAGAAACTAACAACATTGTAGAGCAACTATACTCCAAAAAAAAGACACACAAGGCTTTGAAGTTGTGTGTGTGTGTATGGTGAGGGGGTCAGGAGCGACAAAATAGACCCCAGGAAGTGTAAGATAAGGCGTTTTTAAGCATTAGAATGAGCTACAAAAAAATAATGAAGATAAATACGGTAAAGTGTGATGTGTGGGTTATAAAGTGTGAGATAAGAGGCAACAAACTAGTTTTTTTTTTTTTGATGATCAGTTTAAAGCATTTATCTTCTAAATTAACTATTTTGTATGAAGCAATTAGCATAATAGTTATCATAAAACTTTCCCAAATTGTTCTTTTAGAAGACATTTAAAAATATTTGGGGAATTAATTAGGAATTTGATATAAAAGAACTCAATTGAATATATGAAAATGAACAATTATCTTTTGTTATCAAGATTTTTTTTCATGAGTCAGTGACTAAGACTTATTTCCATAGAAGCACTGAGTTCTGCACATGTGTGCTGGGGCTTGACTTGATTTGATACTTCACAAATGGAGCTAGAGATTATTGCCAGTTTCTGATAATTTTCTTCTCCACACTTTATTCAAGGAGATTCTCTGTAATTTTTTTACATTTTTCTTTATATTATATTCTGATCTTCATCCTATTGCAGTTAATTCATTTTCCTGGACAAGTAGATTGGAAATTGACGCAAGGTGGAGTAACAGGATGCATTTTTTCAGATTTAAAGGACAATATAGATAAAAAAGTTTTATTATATATTCTAAACCTCCATCTTTAAACTGAATTGGTTACTAATTGTTTTATTGTAGTTTCTTTTCTGGATTTCCTCATTAGTTAGTTCAGTTAGTTCAGTCAGTCAATCGTGTCCGACTCTTTGCGACCCCATGAATCGCAGCATGCCAGGCCTCCCTGTCCATCACCAACTCCCGGAGTTCACTCAGACTCACGTCCATCGAGTCAGTGATGCCATCCAGCCATCTCATCCTCTGTTGTCCCCTTCTCCTCCTGCCCCCAATCCCTCCCAGCATCAGAGTCTTTTCCAATGAGTCAACTCTTCGCATGAGGTGGCCAAAGTACTGGAGTTTCAGCTTTAGCATCATTCCTTCCAAAGAAATCCC
>NW_011494862.1:1002272-1002614 GCF_000754665.1 Bison bison bison
AGATGGACCTTTGTTGGCAAAGTAATGTCTCTGCTTTTGAATATGCTATCTAGGTTGGTCATAACTTTCCTTCCAAGGAGCAAGCGTCTTTTGACTTCATGGCTGCAGTCACCATCTGCAGTGATTTTGGAGCCCCCCAAAATAAAGTCTGACACTGTTTCCACTGTTTCCCCATCTATTTCCCATGAAGTGATGGGACCAGATGCCATGATCTTCGTTTTCTGAATGTTGAGCTTTAAGCCAACTTTTTCACTCTCCACTTTCACTTTCATCAAGAGGCTTTTCAGTTCCTCTTCACTTTCTGCCATAAGGGTGGTGTCATCTGCATATCTGAGGTGATTG
>NW_011494862.1:1002714-1004064 GCF_000754665.1 Bison bison bison
GCCAACTTTTTCACTCTCCACTTTCACTTTCATCAAGAGGCTTTTCAGTTCCTCTTCACTTTCTGCCATAAGGGTGGTGTCATCTGCATATCTGAGGTGATTGATATTTCTCCCGGTAACCTTGATTCCAGCTTGTGTTTCTTCCAGTCCAGCGTTTCTTATGATGTACTCTGCATAGAAGTTAAATACACAGGGTGACAATATACAGCCTTGACGTACTCCTTTTCCTATTTGGAACCAGTCTGTGTTCCATGTCCAGTTCTAACTGTTGCTTCCTGACCTGCATACAAATTTCTCAAGAGGCAGATCAGGTGGTCTGGTATTCCCATCTCTTTCAGAATTTTCCACAGTTTATTGTGATTTCCTCAGTACTAGTTAGTAATACAGTATGTTTTTTTTTAATCACAAGCATTTCTTTATATAATTTAATGCTGTCCATCTTTACAAAAATTCAATTAACTAAAACATAGTCTCTTTTAAAAAGTGTATGTTGTTTAGGATCATCAATTTTCTTATGAATATCATAGAACGCAATGAAAAATACTTATCATTTTGTCAAGTGACCAAAGCAGATATTCACAGATATGTACATATATATAATATGTGTATAAAATTTTATTAAGTTGACATTGATTAAATTAGAAAAGTAAGGTGGATGTATATTTTCTTTACTATTAAATCTTTTTTATTAGTGTCAGTTCATAAGCCTAATCCTTTAGAGTCCTCTTCAGTAACTTATATAAATTATCGGTGGTCAGAGTTCCCAAAATATATGTTCTTAAAAGTGTTGATTAATACATATTTATAATTTATCACACATTGTGCTACTGCTGCTGCTAAGTCGCTTCAGTCGTGTCCGACTCTGTGCGACCCCATAGACGGCAGCCCACCAGGCTCCTCTGTCCCTAGGATTCTCCCGGCAAGAACACTGGAGTGGGTCGCCATTTCCTTCTCCAATGCATAAAAGTGGAAAGTGAAAGTGAAGTTGCTCAGTCGTGTCCGACTCCTAGCCACCCCATGGACTGCAGCCTACCAGGCTCCTCTCCATGGCATTTGCCAGGCAAGAGTACCGGAGTGGGGTGCCATTGCCTTCTCCAATCATACATTGTAGATATATAGAATTATTAATCATTATTGTCTCTATTGGAGAAGGCAGTGGTACCCCACTCCAGTACTCTTGCCTGGAAAATCCCATGGACGGAGGAGCCTGGTGAGCTGCAGTCCATGGGGTCGCTAGGAGTCGGACACGACTGAGCGACTTCACTTTGACTTTTCACTTTCATGCATTGGAGGAGGAAATGGCAACCCACTCCAGTGTTCTTGCCTGGAGAATCCCATGGACAGAGGCTG
>NW_011494862.1:1004164-1004303 GCF_000754665.1 Bison bison bison
TCTGGAGGTTGTAAAGACCTCATCAGACCTACTCTCATAATTTACATTTTAAGATAACACTGTCCTCAGACAAGATACATCCTTGTAAAGACCAGGTCTACTCCCATAATTAACATTTTAAGATAACAGAAGGTTTAAT
>NW_011494862.1:1004403-1009319 GCF_000754665.1 Bison bison bison
CGACAGGAGTCGGACGTGACTGAGCGACTTCACTTTGACTTTTCACTTTCATGCATTGGAGGAGGAAATGGCAACCCACTCCAGTGTTCTTGCCTGGAGAATCCCATGGACAGAGGAGCCTGGTGGGCTGCTGTCTATGGGGTCGCACAGAGTCGGACACGACTGAAGCGACTTAGCAGCAGCAGCATTGTTTCTATTCATAAAATTTGAAATATTTTCGTGGCTGGGAATCATAGTCTAAAAGTATGTTTCTGTGTAACAGTTTCAAATTAACACAATTAACAGAGAAGTTTTCAAAGAGTATAAAGTCATTATTAAAAATTTTAGAAAGTACTTAAATAATGAGAAAAACTAATTTGTTGAGGATTTACTATATGCCAGGTATTACCTGAACTCTTTTCGTACTTATCTTCATGTATATTCTATGAGATAACTATTATTATTTTAGAAATAAAGAAGTTGAAATGCAGAAAACTGATACACTGGTTTTTCTCTTCCTCTTGCCTTCCAATCTTCTATCAGTGTTTCTATTGGCTGAAACCAGCCATAAGCCATCTGTCAGGGCTTCTTGGGAAATAGAGTAGTCAAAGTTCAATACTCTGAAAGATACCCCAAACTAGGGAGGGGCGAAGAGTGGCTCCCAGGACAAAGAGGTCCAGAACTAACACATGCCTACTGTGTAGCAAGCACAGGTGTGTGCTGTTGTTTGCCAAGGTTGCATATGAAATACTACTTGGTCATTCATTTCTTTAGCAAATGTTAACTACCTGCTAGTGAGTGTGATTAAGATATATATAAAATAAACTGCTTAGTAAGGGAAGAGTTAGGTTCCTAAATACAGACAGAGCATAAATAATGAAAAGTAAATGTGTATGGAGAGTGTTCCAGAAGAACAGATGAAAAAAGATTTAATTCAGACCAGAGGAAGCAGAAGTGTGAAAGCTACAGAAAAAGAATGTGGTTTGAGCTGGATTTTAAAAGAAATGGGAAGATTGGCTGAAAGCCAGTTAGGTGGGCTTTCAGGCCCAGAAAAAGCATGAATAAAGACATTGAAAGATTTAAAGGGAGTTGTTTATCAAGTACAGTGTTTATAGCTGGAGTACAAAGGATATGAAAGAAACTGGAGAAGGAATGGTCAATTCCACTTTAACTCAAGGTCACTCTGTATTTGAAGAGTACTGATTCTTAACCAGACTTCAGGACTATTTACCCTTGCAGATTAGTTGCATCCATCTTTCTCTTCTCACTGCTTGCATAGACCAGCGTAGGTCTAATCCTGTTCTTGGTCTGAGTATCTTCCTTGCGTTGTATAAGGACTCTTAAATAGAAGAACAAAAGGGAAAAATGCAGATGGCTTGCCTTCCCCAAGCTTAGTATATACTGCTTCCCCAAGTATTCAACTATAAGACAGGAGACGGTGATGCAATGGCTATATGTGAGATCTGACCAGAAAAGAGAATCTGAACAATAACTCCAGCTATGCTGCTTCAATTTCACTCTGATACCTGGACAGAAGGAGTCACCTATGATAACAACCACTGAGGACACCTCTGATGACTTTTGACTAGCGAGGACTCAGAATTTAAAGAAAAGTGAATCAGGTCAGGACTATGTGGCCATCCAGACAATGTAAATCTGAGTAGCAAAATGTTTCCCTGACTATGCTTTTCTGTTTGCTCCTCCAAATCCATTCTCTGTTCTTCTCTGTGTTCTAGGAAGCTGACCTCTAGGTTTGCCTTTTAGGTGCTCCTATCCTTTGGAATCCTGTTGATTTTGCTCTTTGGGAAGCATTAGTGGAAGAGGAGAGGGAAGATGAAGAGAATAGAGGTGTTTATTGCCCCTCGTCTTCTCTCCCAGACCATAGTTTTGCAGAGGCTGTGTTCCTTTAGCTACTGTCAGATGGTCCCTCATTCTTGACTCTCTCTTTTATGAGATTTCAGTGGCGCTGTACCCTTCCTTATCCTTTCTGGTGGAGGGGTGATAACAATTCCCCACTGTTGCTAGTCTTCAGCTGCTTAACCATTCTTTGTCAGTTTCCTTAATCCTGCCTATACCTCTGTAAAAGGTCCCTTAAATTAATGGATACTGTGCTGTACCATTGTAAACCTTCCATCAGAACTGATGAATGGCTCTCAGTTCTCTCAGGAATTGCCCTTAGTCATGTGCCTTCTCCACAGTTCTGTTCCCTTCCTGGAGCAGTCTGCATCAAGGACTGATCACGTGGGGCACAGGACAGCCACCGGCTTGTTCAAGACCTTTGTTGGAACTACACTGAGACTCAGCTTCTGCCCCTTCCAGATCTGCTTTCTCTTCCTGAGTTTTAGAAGCATGGATCCTGAGAGTGCTCCCTAAAATTGACCTGGAACTCTGATCTCAGACTTGATATCTGCTTTCACAGAGACCCCAGTTTACAACACTCATTCTTAAAAAAGCATGTGAGCTGGCTGATTCCTGTAAATTATAATTGTCTTTTTTTTTTTTTGCCTGTAGTGATCAATAGGACCCACAGTGGGCCTAGTTTTTTCCTATACCTTCCCCATTCATTTCCATAGGATCCTTTATGGTCTTCTCATACTCATGTCAATCTGTGCCCTTAAAATTTATCTAAAACTAAGCATTGAAACTATCTTAAACTCCAAGTGTATGCCTTGTAAGTCAGAAGATATTTAAAAATATAATAGCATCCAGTATTGTTGAAATTGTTAAGGCACAGATATATTTATATACTGCTGACAGCACTGTTAATCAAAATAACTCGAGAAAAATGCATGCCATTACACGTCATTGTGCTATTTGCCTAATAGTCACTTTCCTGAGAATTTATTCTTAAACAATAAAAAGGAAAAACAAATCTGTATCCATAAATTATCATCTTTGTTGAGAGAAGAGACTACCTTTAAATATCTGAAACAAAATACTGAATTTCTACTACAAGGTTGTGAGAGCCTTGCATTTAAGGCTCAGCCCTTTCTGAGAAAATCATGCATTTGATTTCATGAAATTTTTGAGAAGCTTGGAGTTTAGGTATTTTCAGACGTAAAATAACACAGAACTGCTTAGTGATTGATTGACAATTTGTTGTAGAAGCATAGTTACTAGTGTATGTCTGTCGTTGACTGCCTTTCAAAAGTGTGATCACTGGCTTTTATGATCCTGCTGTGTGGCCTGGTTCCTAATGATAGCTTACGGTGAATGGTGTTGGATTCGTGATCTCCGAAGAAGAAGATTTATCTTTGGTACCAGGGACCAGTCTTGATCACTCAGGAGCTTTTGTGTAGCAGAGTTTTATTAAAGTACAAAGAGGGGCAGAGAAAGCTTCTGACATAGATATCAGAAGGAGGACAGAGAGTGCCCCCTTCTAGTGTTAGCAAGGGAGTTATATACTTTTTAAATTGGTTATTACAATAAATCAAAAGAATGTCTCAATGTTGTAAAGATCTTACTAGACCCACTCTCACAATTTACATTTTAAGATAACAGGATTAGAACTTAACAACAGAAAGATTTTACCAAACCCACTCCCATAATATACATTCTAAGATATCAAGATTAGTCAGAAGGTTTTTGAGAAGGGCTTCCCTTGTGGTTCAGCTGGTAAAGAATCTGCCCATGAATCGGGAGACCTGGGTTTGATCCCTGAGTTGGGAAGATCCCCTGGAGAAGGGAAAGGCTACCCACTCCAGTATTCTGGCCTGGAGCATTCCATGGACTGTATAGTCCATGGGGTTGCAAAGAGTTGGACACAACTGAGCGACTTTCACTTTCAAGAGGGAGAAACTGTCCTCAAGCAGGATACATTGTTTTTATATAATCCTTAGTACAGAGTTTAAACTAAGTTGTATAATCATCAGTTTTGAAGAAAAAGACGTTTTATGTGACTAAGGAATGTAGAGAAAAAAAGACGTTTGTCCTTTCCTCCTCCTTGAGAATTCCAGACCCCTATATCCTTCTTCTTTGAGAGCTCCAGACCCCTCTCTCTTTCTTGGGGATCCTGGACTTCTAATCAACCTGCCTAGAAATAGAGTTTCTCACTAACAGGCCATAGACTGGTACCATGAACACTCTTACCTAATGGGGTAAAAAGAATTAGATGAGATTCCTGTGTGAAAGGGCTTTGTAAAACTGTGAAATGTTATGCAAACTCTATTATTAATATCTTGCCTTTAACATCTTAATATTTATACAGTTGAGAATTTATAGCTAATTGCTAAAAAATATAAAACTAAATATAAAGTTTTTTGAAAAATAAAAATGCTCCATAATATCAAGTATGTTTAGAATTGAAACCAAGGAAGGCACATGCTGTTGCTGAAAATATTTATCCAGATAACTTGGCATCTGACTGAGAGTTGGCCAGGGGAGGGACAGGGACGTCTTCCTAATGCACTCTAGCAGGCCTCGCATTATGTGACTGCTGTGCTGGTGGGGGCCCTAGAACAGACATGGTGCATCAACATTATGGGCTATAGTGTTCCTTTGCTCAGAAGTTTCCTTCGGTTTGGGCCATTGTGTTCAGTAGACATCCTCATGGAAAAGCTAGAATTCTATGTTATTATATATTACAGAGTATACAATAACTATTGCTATGAATGATAAACGTAGTGCATATTCCTTCCTATTTTAGAGCCTTCACTGGATTCCTAACGCTGCCAAAGGTTAAACGTTCTCCAACTGAATCATGCTAAGTTTGAATAGCTATTAGTTTGGTTAACCCAATAGTTTTAAAGTTCAGCCATCTTCAGATTAAATAGCTAATCCATAGATTTAGAAAAACCTTATGGCTATCGTAAAAAAGGCCACAAATAATAAATGTAGACAATGTCATGGAGATACTTGCTCATACACTGTTTGTGGGAATTTAAATTGGTGTGGCCACTATGGAAAAGAGTATGGAGATTTCCACCCCCCCCCAAAAA
>NW_011494862.1:1009419-1016351 GCF_000754665.1 Bison bison bison
AGTATGGAGATTTCTCAAAAAAAAAAAAAAACACAAAAAAAACTAAAAATAAAACTATCATATGACCCAACAATTTTACTCCTGGGTATTTATCTTTAAAAAAAAATGAAAACTATAATTTGAAAAGATATGTGTACCCCAATGTTCTTTGAAGCATTATTTACAACAGCCAAGATATGGAAGCAATTTCAGTATCCAACAGCAGATGACTGGATAAAGAAGATGTAGTCTGCATCTCCTGCATTGGTAGGTATATTCTTTAACACTGTGCCACTTGGGAAGTCCCAGCATACACAAATACACACACAGACACACACAAATACTTATACAATACAATGGAATAGTGTACAACCATAAAAAGAATGAAATTTTGCCACTTGCAAAAATATGGATGGACTCGGAGGGTATTATACTAAGTCAGCAGTTGGCAACTTTTATGGCACCAGGGACAGGTTTCCTGGAAGACAGTTTTTTCACAGATGGGGGTGGGATGAAGTGATGGGAATCCCCTGTAAATATACATGAAGCTTCACTCGCTCACCTGCTTCTCACCTCCTGCTGTGTGGCCCTGTATGGTCTGTGACTCAAGGCTTAGGGACCCTTGTACTAAGTGAAATGAGCAAGACAGAGAAAGACAAAATATCATGTGATATAATTTACATGTGGAATATAAAGAATAAAACAAAATAATGAATATAGCAAAAAAAAAGAGATTCATAGAGAACAAACTAGTGGTTACCAGTGGAGAGAAGGGAAGGGGGAGGGGCAGTAAAAGGGCAAGGGATTAAGAGGTAAAAATTACTGTCACTCATGGTAAAGAATCTGCCTGCCAATGCAGGAGATGTAAGAGATGTGGGTTCAGTCCCTGGGTGAGGAGGATCTCCTGGAGGAGGAAATGGCAATCCACTCCAGTATTCTTGCCAGGAGAATCCCATGGACAGAAGAACCTGGTGGGCTACAGTCCTTGGCATCACAAAGAGTGGGACATGACAATATCTGAGCATAAGATAAATAAACTACAAGGAGATACAGTATAACACAAGGAATATAGCCAATATTTTATAATAACTATAAATGGAATATAACCTTAAAATTGTGAATCACTGTGTTGTAAACTTCACATTTACATAGTCTGTACATCGAGTATACCTCAATTAAAAATGTTTTAAAGCCTTAATTTGTACTGTTGAAAATACAAAATGGTTTTCAACTTACAGTGATTTGACTTAACTATTTTTCAACTTTACAATGGTGTGAAAGTGAAATATATTCAGCCAAAAGCTTACTTCTGATATTTACTTTTGATCTTTGCCCAAGCTAGCTGTATGCAGTAGGGTACTCTCATGTTGTTGGGTGGTGCCAGTGAGGTACAGATTTCACTCAGCCATGTGATCGTGAAGATAAACAACTGATACACTTGCAACTATTCTATACCTAGACAACTATTCTCTCTTTCACTTTCAGTACAATATTCAATAGATTACATGAGCAGTGAATTACATTTTATTTTTAAAATACGCTTTGTGTTAGGTGATTTGCCAGACTGTAGGCTAATGTAAGTGTTCCAAGGAAGTTTAAGGTAGACTGGGCTAAATTACGAGGTTCAGTAGGCTAGGTGTATTAAATGCATTTTTGACTTAAGATATTTTCAACTTACAATTGGTTTATTGGCACATAACTCCATTATAAATGGAGGAAGATCTGTATGAGCAATTTCGAATTGCTGGAACTGTAAGGGAATTTCTGTAATTTAAAGCTTATGAATTTATTTCCCCCCCCCATGGCAAAATCCAATATCATCTTTGCTTATTTTTCAAATTCAGTTTCAGTTCTTTTACTTAAATAAAACCAAAAAAAGTATTTGCTTTATGTTGGTTTGCATGTTCATGGAAAGGCCATTTCTATGTCCAATCATATGTAATTGTATATGTGAATATGTGTGTTTAAGTACATTGAGTTATATGTTTATTTTAATACAGTTAAAATCTAAACATTTTTTACTTTGGAAGCTAGAAAGTTCTGAAATTTAAATCAATGGATACATTAGATACCATAGCAAATGCAAATATTCATATCTCAGTATTATTTCTGCCCCCACTCTGGTAACTCAAGTATCCAAACCAACTTAATTTAAAAAAACTAGACATTGTAAAAGATTGAAAAATGCATGTTTTCACACACTTAGTTGGAGACAGGGTAATATTGATCAATTAAAGAAGAATGAAAGTCTTGTGGCTCAGGATGGTAAAGAATCTGCCTGCCACCTGGGAGACCCGGGTTCAATCCTTGGGTCCCGAAGATCCTCTGGAGAAGGGAATGGCAACCCAGTCCAATATTCTTGCCTGGAGAATCCCATGAACAGAGGAGCCTGGCAGACCACAGTCCATAGGGTCGCAAAAATCAGACTCGATTGAACCGACTTAGCATGCACGTACGCTGTAGTCAGCGTTGAGAGAGGCATAGAGTCCCCTGAGAGAGATGATATTTAAGTTGATTTTAAAGAATTTGGATATATGGAGGAGGATGGACATGCAAAAGAAAGAAGTGTATGCAAGTATCTTGAGGGGATTTCCATCTACTAATGGACACCACTTAGATTATTTTTATAGCTTATTGTAAATAATGCTACAGTGAACATGGGGATGCATATATCTTCTTGAATTAGTGTGTTCATTTTCTTCAGATAAATACCCAAAGTTAAAATTGCTGGATCATATGGTATGGTGTGCTGCAGTCCATGGTGTTGCAAAGAGTTGTAGATGACTGAGCGGCTGAACTGGACTGAACTGAACTGAATAGTAGTTCTATTTTTGATTTTTTGAGATACTGTTTTTCTACAGTGGCTGCACAAATTTACATCTCCACTAACAGTGTACAAGGGTTCCTTTTTCTCCATATCCTTGCCAGCACTTATTATTTCTTATCTTTTTGGTAATAGCCATTCAAATAGGTGTGAGGTGATATCTCATTGTGGTTTTGATTTGCGTTTCCCTAATGATTAGTGATATTGAACATCTTTTTATGTACCTGGTGGTAATCTGTATGTCTTTTTGGAAAATATCTATTCAGATCCTCTGCCAGTTTTTAAATTGTTTTTTTTTTGCTGTTGAGTTGTTTGAGTTTCTTATATATTTTGGGTATTACCTCCTTATCAGATATATGATTTACAAACATTTTCCTTCATTCAGAAGGTTGTCTTTTCATTTTGTTGATGATCTCCTTTGCTGTAAAGAAGTTTTTTAGTTTGATGTAGTCCACATTGTTTATTTTTGCTTTGGTTGCCTTTGTTTTAGGGTCATATCCAAAACTGATATGAAAGAGGTTACTGCCTATATTTTCTTCTAGTTTTATGGTTTCTGGTCTTATATACTCAAGACTTTAATCCACTTTGAGTTAATTTTTGTGTACAGTGTGAAATATGAGTCTAGTTTCTTTAGTTTCTTTTTTTTCCCTTTTTTTCTCATGTGATATTTGGTTTTCCTAACACCATTTATTGAATGTGTTGTTCACTGTATATTCTTGTTTTTTTTTTTTTAAATATTAAAGTACCATAGATGAGTGTGTTTATTTCTGGGGTCTGTACTCTGTTCCACTGATCTATGTGTCTATTATTGTGCCCAAACCACATGATTTTGATTACTATACCTTTGTAGTATAGTTTGAAATCAAGGAGCATGATTTCTTCCAGCTTTGTTCTTCTTTCTCAATATTGTTCCAACTATTCAGGGTCTTTTATGGTTTCATGTAAATTTTAGGATTGTTTGTTCTGTTTTTATAAAGAATGCCAATAGAATGTTGGTAGGGATTGTACTGAATATGTAGATTGCTTTCAATAGTATGGACATTTTAATAATGTTAATTTTTAAAATCCATGAACACAGAATATCTTCATATTTGTTTGTGTCTTTTCAGTTTCTTTCATCAATGTCTTATACTTTTCAGTATACAGGTCATCTACCTCCTTGGCTAAATGTATTCCTATGCATTTTATTCTTTTTTATGCAATTGTAAATGGGAGTGTTTTATTAATTTTGCTTCTCATGGTGTTGCTGTTTAGTTGCTGAGTCATATCTAACTCTTTTGTGACCCCATGGACTGTAACCTGCCAGGCTTCTCTGTTCATGGGATTTCCCCGGCAAGAATATTGGAGTGGGTAGTCATTTCCTTCTCCAGGGGATCTTCCTGACCCAGGAATTAAACCCAGGCCTTCTGCATTGCAGGCAGATTCTTTACTACTGAGCCACTGGGGAAGACCTTTGCTTCTGATAGCTTGTTATTAATGTATAGAAATCCAACAGATTTTGCATATTTATTTTGTATCCTGCAACTCTTCTGCATTATTTAATTGGTTCTAACATTTTTCGATAGTCTTTAGGATTTTCTATATACAGTGTCATGTCATCTGCAAATAGTGACAATTTTCCTTCTTCCTTTCCAATTTGGATGACTGTATTTTTATTGCCTAATGACTCTGGTTTGAACTTCAATAATATGTTGAATAAACAGTGAGAATTGGTGCTCTTGTCTTTTTCTTGATCTTAGAAGAAAAACTTTCAGCTTTTCACTGCTGAGTATGATGTTAGCTGTGGGTTTGTCATATATAACCATTATTATATTATGTTTTCTCTATAATGACTTCATTGAAAGTTTTAAAAATTATAAATGGATGTTGAATTTTATTTTTCATTGTATAAATGCAGTGCCCTAGTTTTTGGTTATCTCCAGAACCTTTGTGATTATCTGAAAAACTTGTTTAATTTTTAATAGCCCCCAGTTTTTCAGGTTCTGCCTAGACTTTTCAGTGTCCCACAGAGGAGTATCTTGGTCAGCATCTAGATTTAGACTGATTGACAGCCAGACACTCAGCAGCTTTTAAAGTATGCAGATATATATACTGTCCTGTGAAACCATAAGAATTAGCCCTGATGGCCAACAGACCAGATCACCTGGAGCTGTCTCTTGTGCAGCGGTGATAAAAATTGAGGTTCCAAGTATGGAACCCTATGTAAGCTTCTCTTGGAGGGAATCAGTGCTGTAGTGGGGCAGAGAGAGAGCACCAGGATGGCGTCCCTGGCCTATGTTTACTGAGAGCCCCTGTGTAGACCTGCAGATGTGCACTATACCTGAAGCTTGCCCCTCGGGCCAAAGCTCCAGATTAAGCAAATAGGAGTCTTTCACACAAAAAAACTGGAGATGTGTTTCAGTCTGTGGTTGAGTTTGTGCCCTGAGGGTGGTAGGCTGCCAAGAAGTGTCTTTTCTGTTGTTGCAGTCCCATGGGACCCAGAAATCCCTGGACACAAGAGCCAGGCATTCAAAGACAATCTCAGCTACAAAAACTGGGGCACCAGATATAAATACTGAGGCACAAGACATGGAAGAGCTCCCTTTCAAGAGGTATTGGCACTTTAGAATGCAGCAGAGGGAGACTGCAAAGGTAGTGCCCACCTTCTGAGGTCTCTGGAAATGTTTACAGTCAGCCCTCACGTTTCGGTTGCCCCACTGGCTGTGGCTATGGTGATTAGCTAATAGTCCTCCTTTACAGGAAAACTGAGCTCCTGGATCTGTTGCTTCTTTTCTCTTTCAAAATTGCTAAACAATTTTGAAAAAGGAAAATAGAATTAGAGGAGTTATAGTAACGGATTTTAGGACAGTGTGATGTAGGGATAGATACTAAAGACCACTGGGAGTTCATGCATATATGATAAAATAGTTTTTAGAGTACAGCACCTAAGTAATTCAGTGAGGGAAACAATACTGTTTTCAACTCTTAAGTGCTGGATATTTTAACTTGCATATGGAGAAACATAATCTGGATCATAATTCATGCCATATATTTAAAAAATTCAATTTCGAATTTAGATTTATACAGGAACTGAAATATATATATATAGTTTCTAGTAGAAAATGTATGATAATCTATGTGACCATGGGTTAAAGATTTCTTATAACACTAAAAGCACACAAAATAAATAAATAAATTGTAAAATATAAAAACTTAAAAGAATTGCTTTATGAAAGACACTATCAGAAAATAGAGCTACGTACCTTAGCTTTAGAGGAAATATTTGCAAAATACATGTCTGGTATAAAATTAGTTTTTAGAATACATAAATAACTTCTACACATCAGGAAAGAGAAAAATAACCAGATAAAATTATGAACAAAATATTTGAACACATAACTCATGAAAGAAGATATATAAATGAAAAATACATGAAAATATGCTCAATTTGGGGGAGAATGGCTATGTGTATACATACGGCTGAGTCCCTTCACTGTACACCTGAAATTATCACAACGTTGTTAATTGGCCATACCCCAGTACAAAATAAAAGGTAAAAAAACCCAACAAAAATGCAGAATCATGCTGCTGTACACCTGAAACTAACACATATTGTAAATCAATTATGCTTCAATAAAAAGATGCACCATATTATTGGTAATTAGGGAAATGTAAATCCAAACCATGATAAGATATCATTACACTCCCATTGAATGGTAAAGTAAGAAAACAAACAAATGAAAAAGTCCTGATAACAACAAGTTTTGACAAGGATGCAGAGCATTTGGAACTCTCATTCACTGCTAAGGAGAATGCCAAATAGTTTAGATTTAAACAGCTTGGTAGTCTTTTTTTAATGAAGTTGAATATACATTTACCCAATGACTCAAATATCCTAGTCCTAGGTATTTCAGTTCAGTTCAGTTGCTCAGTCGTGTCTGACTTTTTGCGACCCCATGAACCGCAGCATGCCAGGCCTCCCTGTCCATCACCAACCCCTGGAGTTTACCTAAACTCATGTCCATTGAGTCAGTGATGCCATCCAACCATCTCATCCTCTGTCATCCCCTTCTCCTCCTGCCTTCAGTCCTTCCCAACATCAGGGTCTCATTCAGAGTCAGTTCTTCGCATCAGGTGGCCAAAATATTGG
>NW_011494862.1:1016451-1018635 GCF_000754665.1 Bison bison bison
TTTAGTCATGTCTGACTCTGTGTGACCCCATAGACAGCAGCCCACCAGGCTCCCCTGTCCCTGGGATTCTCCAGGCAAGAACACTGGAGTGGGTTGCCATTTTCCTTCTCCAATGCATGAAAGTAAAAAGTGAAAGTGAAGTTGCTCAGTCGTGTCCGACTCTTAGTGACCCCATGGACTGCAGCCTACCAGGCTCCTCCGTCCATGGGATTTCCCAGGCAAGGGTACTGGAGTGGGGTGCCAGTGCCTTCTCCGATCTTAGAGTATAAATGATACCAAATGTAGAAGAAAAAAATTTATAGTGTGAGTTCAGTAATTCACTAAAAATTTCTCACTACATAACACTTTTATTAAACTGAATAGGCATGCCACAAATGGGAGGAGATATATCTACTGAAGGATAAATATCAATGTATAATGAATGCCTACAAAAATTAATAATGAAAACACAGATAACTAAATTAAAATAGTCAATGCATTTGATTAGACACTTCATAAAATATGATATGCCAAAGGCCAATGACACTTGACAAAGTTCTCAACATTACTAATCTTATCTGGCAAATGAAAGTTAAAACCACAATTTGACACCATTTCAAACCTTGTCAAAGGTCTAAAGTTAAAAAAATAAAGCTGACATTACCAAATGCTGGTGAGAATTTGCAACTACTGGAATTTTCATATTTTGCTGTGGGTTATATAAAATATTAAAACCACTGTGGAAAACTGCTTAGTAGTTTCTTTTAAATTTAAACATACTCTGTGACTATATTCAGAAATTTCACACCTAGGTAGTTACTAAGAAAAATGAATATATGTGAACACTTAAAACCTGTACAAAACATTTTTAGCAGTTATTCATAAATACCCTCGAATGGTAGGAACTCAATTGTTTTTCAGTAGGAGAAAGGATAAACAAATTTTTATATATTTACAAAGTGGAATACTAATCAGCACTATACATTAAAAAAAGAATGAAGTACTGGTGGATGTGACAAAACGGAACTCAGTGACGTTAAGCTGAACAGAAGAAACTAGAAATAAGAAAATAGACTGTACAATTGCATATGATACACTGATAGAAATTTTTATTTTTAGAAGTTTTATTACTGGCTTATATTTTTTATTAGAATCTACTTTTTTCTAGATTCTTTTTTCACTTTTGAGTCCGTTAACTTTACCAAGAGATGAATGTTATCGGTCACTTTTTCCTGGACCACACTGTAACGTTCTTCAGTGTTCTTTTATTTCTAACCAAGCTGTCTTAAATCATATCTTTAGATATTTGCTTCATATTAATGCCTTTTTATTTTTTGGTTCCTTTTTCAGAAATATTAATTATATGTTGCTTGCTTCTTTTTTGTCATTATTTCTCCAGCCCCTTTAAACTCTTTGTTAATTTCCAATTTACTTAGTGTTATTTATGTTTGTATGTTCCCTAAATATATTTCAGCATGACGTATTTGGCTTTCTGTTGCTTCCAATTTGGCCTTTTTTTTCTATGTTGATTTTACTGTGTGCTTCACTTCTTCATTAAATTCTGTGAATCCATGTATTCATGTTTATCTTCTTTTGTTGTTTTATAGGTCATTCACTTGACAGTTCATTATGGAATGTCTTCTACCACATATTAGACATTTCTCTCAATTGCTGTGTCTCTTTTATGTAATCTTTTTGTGTGTGTGTGTGTGTGTAATAAAGTTTTATTAAAGTATAAAGGAGATAGAGAAAGCTTCTGACATAGGCATCAGAAGGGGGCAGAAAGAGTACCCGCTTGCTAGTGTTAACAATGAAGTTATATAATCCAAAGACTATCTGGAGGTTGTAAAGACCTCATCAGACCTACTCTCATAATTTACATTTTAAGATAACACTGTCCTCAGACAAGATACATCCTTGTAAAGACCAGGTCTACTCCCATAATTAACATTTTAAGATAACAGAAGGTTTAATCCAAAGACTGTCCTCAGGCAGGATACATTATTGTTATATAATCCTAAGGAATGTGGAGAAAGAAAAAAAGTTTGTCCTTTCTTCCTCCTTGAGAATTCCAGACCCCTCTCTCCTTGGGGACCCCTAGACTCCCTATCAACCTGCCTAGGAACTGACTCTCTCATTCCCCCCTTTTCTTTTAGGAGAATTATGTTGCCTAGGGAAAAGGGGCGTCGTTCTCATTCCATAACT
>NW_011494862.1:1018735-1020315 GCF_000754665.1 Bison bison bison
CTTTTGAATATGCTGTCTAGGTTGGTCATAGCTTTCCTTCCAAAGAGTAAGCGTCTTTTAATTTCATGGCTGAAGTCACCATCTGCAGTGATTTTGGAACCTCCAAAAATAAAGTCAGCCACTGTTTCCCCATCTATTTGCCATGAAGTGATGGGACCGGATGCCATGATCTTAGTTTTCTGAATGTTGAGCTTTAAGCCAACTTTTTCACTCTCCTCTTTCACCTTCATCAAGAGGCTCTTTAGTTCTTCTTCACTTTCTGCCATAAGGGTGGTGTCATCTGCGTATCTGAGGTTATTGATATTTCTCCCAGCAATCTTGATTCCAGCTTGTGCTTCTTCCAGCCCAGCGTTTCTCATGATGTACTCTGCATATAAGTTAAATAAGCAGGGTGACAATAGGTATATACCCATGATAAATTAAAACATATGTTTTTAACAAATGTTTTATTATATTTGAATGTTTACTGTAACTTTTTTCATGGTAACCCAAACCTCAGAACAATTCAAATATCTATTAATCAGTTAATGGATAAGCAAATTGGTACATCCATATCATGAAATACTATTCAGCAGTAACAGTAAAACTCCTGATACACATGACAACATGAATTGATCTCAAAAGCATTATCTTGAATGAAAGAAGCTACACATGAAAGATTACATGGTATATTATTTTATTCATATTAAATTGATGATGAAGATGAGGGAGGAAAATATTCAGTTGTAGAAAAGGCAAGCTTATGGACAAGAAGCATATTGGAGGTTGCAAGAGCTAGTTGTAGGAGAAGGGATTTATTGCAAATGGGCAAGAGAGTACTCTTTGGAATGATGGAAATATTATATATATTGATTGTGTTTATGTTATAGAAATTGGTACATTATTTAGCTTAAAGTTAGCAAATTTCAATAGGTTATTTTTACTTCAGATATGTTAATTTTTAAAATCACACTTTAACAACTGGATAAACATTGGAACAACATGACCATTGGTCCTGTCTCCCATCACATATAAACATTAATTTCATACGGACCATAATATTTAACATAAAGAATAAGATTATAAAGTCACATCTAACTCTTTGTGACCCCCTGGACTGTACCCACCAGTCTCCTCTGTCCATGAGATTTTTAGGCAATAATACTGGAGTGGGTTGTAAACATTAATTTCATATGGACCATAATATTTAACATAAAGAATAAAATTATAAAATCACATCTAACTGTTTGTGACCCCCTGGACTGTATCCACCAGTCTCCTCTGTCCATGAGATTTTCTAGGCAATAATACTGGAGTGGGTTGCTATTTCCTCCTCCAGGGGAACTTCCCGACCCTGCGTTTCTTGTGTCTCCTGCATTGCAGGCAGATTCATTACCATTGGTGTCACCTGGAAAGATTATAGTATTTAACATAAAGGATAAGATCATAAAACTTTTAGAAGAACAAATGTGAAAAGCTCTTTGTGACTTTGGGTGGGCAAATATCTTAGAGTATGCTGCTGCTAAGTCACTTCAGTCATGTCTGACTCTGTGTGACCCCATAGACAGCAGCCCACCAGGCTCCCCTGTCCCTGGGATTCT
>NW_011494862.1:1020415-1049184 GCF_000754665.1 Bison bison bison
AGAGACGAGGCTTGATCGCTGTGTGTGTGTGTGTAATAAAGTTTTATTAAAGTATAAAGGAGATAGAGAAAGCTTCTGACATAGGCATCAGAAGGGGGCAGAAAGAGTACCCGCTTGCTAGTGTTAACAATGAAGTTATATAATCCAAAGACTATCTGGAGGTTGTAAAGACCTCATCAGACCTACTCTCATAATTTACATTTTAAGATAACACTGTCCTCAGACAAGATACATCCTTGTAAAGACCAGGTCTACTCCCATAATTAACATTTTAAGATAACAGAAGGTTTAATCCAAAGACTGTCCTCAGGCAGGATACATTATTGTTATATAATCCTAAGGAATGTGGAGAAAGAAAAAAAGTTTGTCCTTTCTTCCTCCTTGAGAATTCCAGACCCCTCTCTCCTTGGGGACCCCTAGACTCCCTATCAACCTGCCTAGGAACTGACTCTCTCATTCCCCCCTTTTCTTTTAGGAGAATTATGTTGCCTAGGGAAAAGGGGCGTCGTTCTCAT
This sequence comes from Bison bison bison, assembly GCF_000754665.1. Classification (NCBI taxonomy): domain Eukaryota; kingdom Metazoa; phylum Chordata; class Mammalia; order Artiodactyla; family Bovidae; genus Bison; species Bison bison. The sequence goes on from NW_011494862.1 coordinate 1,020,931, forward strand.
TCCATAACTACTTTCGAGCTGACAAGGGGCGTTGTCCCTAAATTGGTGAGGCAACATATTCTCCTAATCTTCATATTGAGGATATCTGATCCAGGGGCCCCAAATATCTCTCTTTCTTGCTCTCTTTCATCCGTATACTCTCTATTTTTACACACACATGTGTGTCTGTATTAAGCTGTTTCAGTCGTGTCTGACTCTTTGTGACTGTAGCCCTCCAGGCCCCTCTGTCCAAGGGATTCTCTAGGCAAGAATGCTGGAGTGGGTTGCCATGCCTTCCTCCAGGGGATCTTCCTGACCCAGGGATCAAACCCAGGTCTCCTGCATTGCAAGCAGATTCTTTACTGTCTGAGCCACCAGGGAAACCCATCTTACATTGATGATTGTATAATAATTTTTCAGTATTGTTATTTCCACTTGTCATTCATGAATGGATTGTAGTTTAAAGGACTTGGGATTAATGCCATTTCAGATACTATATTCTCTCATCTTATGGTTTGCCCTTTTGTAATGTTTGTAATATTTACCTTGTCAGATTCATCTTGACCCCCTGGTTGAATCCTTGGAGACTTTGCCCTGTGAAGCAGTTGTTATATTCTCTTAGTAATAAAATTCAGGCATAAATAGCTCTAGAGCACAGTTATATAAGGTTGTGTTATTTCAGTTGTGTGTTTTTTTAAAGGAAAGAAGTTGAAAGAGGGCATCTTTGTGGTGAGGTGTCAAGAGATAAGACTTAACTGAAATGTTTTGATGGGATTGTGATTCAGCAAGCCACTTAATGAGGATCTATTACATTCAAGACCCTGCAAGGCATATCTGCCTATTTCATTTAATCCTCACGATAACACTGTGAGATAGGAGGCATTGTGCCTGTTTTTATAAGGAAGAACGAATCTCAGAGAGGTCATGAAAATTGCTAAAATCCCCCAGTATTGTACACGATAAAGTTGGTTTCTCAACCTAGAATTGAATCCAGTTTCAGAGTGCTTTCCTTATAAAACTACTGGCTTGCACTGAATGTAGTTTATATTGGAGAATCTATAAATGCTTATTGCTAAAATCAGAAATATTAACTAATGTCTTCATTTTAAAGCATACAACATTTTAGCCATGTTTAATATTGATCATATATGGTTGCAACCACATCAAAAATACGTACAACAAATCCCCGGTTTTCCATCGATAGACATACAAGATTAGAAGGATCAAATGACTTGTTAAACATTCTGTAATCATTCATTGGGCTCTTACTAGTAGCTGAAGATCAGTGAGATAAAGTCTTGTTTTATTTGGGAATTGACTACTGTCCTTTACATTCCTGATAAAATTTTAGTTATCCTACAAGAGCACATTTCTGATTTATCTTCTCTATGAATCCTTTCCTGGTTCTCCTTTGCAGTCTTATATAACCTTCCGGTTTGCTGTTACTATTTCAATAATATATCAGTAACTATTTACATCAATTGTTCAATCCCATTCTGCTACTCTGCTTAGACTGTATAGTCCTTGAAGACAGAGATCATGCCTTTTCATCGATGTATTCTCAGGGCTTATTCAGTACATAGCCCTCAATAATGCTCAGTGAATGATTGTCAGGTAATTGGTAAGTGAATAAGAGTATTTGAGTACATTGATATATGAATTCATAAATGAATTGCTTTGTCCTAAACTCTTTTTTGCATGAGTTTTAGCATGATCTTTAAAGTGTAAGTACAATTTTGCTAAAACAAAAACAAACAACATCCTTTCTGACAGTGCATTCAATGCAAGCCCTTAAAAAAAAAAAATGGCTGAAAATTCTCCCAGATTAGAGGAGGCTTCCTTGATAGCTCAGAAAGAAAAAAAAAAAAAAAATCCTTTAATTTAGAGGTAGCAAATGTAAGCACTGTAATTGGAACAACATTTGGACTAAATCCAGGTTACCAGAATTTTAGTCCTTGTTATGCCATTGTGAAGTGGGTGGCAAGTCGCTTTGTTTAGGACTCTATATTTCTTCTGTGAAATGAGGGAACCCCATATGGCAAGTGTTACAAAATGACACTTGAATAAACTTCGAAAACCTCTGCTCTAAGGAACTGATCGAGGAGGGGTATTATAGGCAGTACTGGTTTTCAAGCTTTTCTCTAACTGACAGAATATCTTGTCAAATAAAATCTTCCATGCGGCCCCCAAATATAAAATAGGTAAAAATTGAGATTTTATGACTGCCAGCATCTTTGTCTTCTACCTGCTCAGTCTGTTCATTCATTCCATATATATATCAGATATGTTAAATACTTTTCAAATTCATGAATGAGTCCATTCTTATGATGAGGTCTAATCTTGCATCTTTAAAAATAAGCAAAGAAATTATAGTTCCTGAATATGATGATAGTTAAAGACCAGTAAATATATTTCTGTATGTTCCTTTATGCTCTATCACAACAATGTTACAAGCATTCTGGTATATTCAGCCTTCTGCTCTTGAAAGATTTCCTCTTTTTTCATATGTCCACCTCAATCTGAACCCCCAGTCTTTCAGTGCAGCTGGAATAGACTGTTTGGCCCCAAATTAAGTGTCTGCTTCTAAACAGGCGGTAATCATGGGCAGAGTTCATATCCCATTTATTCAGTCAAGTCAGAAAATATCATGCCATTGGTTCATTTGAGGTCCTGGGAAGATTCCTCACATTTTTGTCATCTTCCTCATAAGAAGTCTGTAATGATGTGGTATTAGTATTTCTGAGAAAGGAGCACACAGAAATTGTGTGTGTGCCTGCTTGCTTAAAATAATAATGAGCTTTGTTACTTCAATCTTCTTCCCAAGAAAAGAAGAATTTTACATTGATGATGAGTGTGTGAGTATTTGGGGGCTTCCCTGGTGGCTCAGATGGTAAGGAATCTGCCTATAATATGGGAGGCCCAGGTTCAATGAAGAAAATCCCCTGGAGAAGGAAACGGCAATCTGCTCCAGTGTTCTTGCCTGGAGAATCCCATGGACAGACAAGCCTAGTGGGCTACAGTCCATGGGATTGCTAAGACTCCGACATGACCTGAGTGACTAGCACATTCACACTTTTTCTTTTCATGTAAGTATTTGGGGTCTTTGATTAAAAAAGAAGACTTTGATCAAAACCAGAATCTCCCACGTGTCACACAAAACATATATGAAAAGCATTATACTGATGGACAATTCTAAAAAGCCAAGAGACTAGGTCTTGTGAACCAACATCAAGAGTCTTCTGTATTAACTTAAAATTATTTTTAGATATTAAAGCAAATACCTAATTTAGAAGAAGAAACTACTTGTGAATCCTTGCTCAAGCACAAGAGAAAGTAGAGGCAAATTATTATGCCATTTTAGCTGTTTTAGATCTACAGTTGTTGTATAGCCTAAGTTTTTTAATTTGATGTAAATTTGTATGAGATTACATAAAAGTAGCTTTTCATAGGCTCCATATGTTCTGCAAACAGCAAACTCTTATCTCTTTTTTGTTTCATTATTTTAAAAAATATGGTTTTTTTCTTGTCCTGAGATCCCACTTTAATGCCCCATTATCCTCTGTATTTTGGTCCTAGACCATCTTCATTTGCTGCTTGTTCTATAATAAATAATTGTTTGCTGCTTCCAAGAGGCAACAGAGGATAATGGTTAATTGTGTGAACTCTGCAGGCATATTGCCTGGCTGTGAAATCTGTCTCTATCCTTTCCTAGATGAGTGAGCTTGGATGAGTCATTTACTCTTTCTGTGCTTCAGAATTCTCACCTGTAAAATGGAGGCAAAGATAACTGTGAGAATTACATGGTATGCTGTATTTAGATATCATAGAATGTGCCTTTGTGTGGGCTAAGTCACTTCAGTCGTGTCCAACTCTTTGTGACCCTATGGACTGTAGCCTACCAGGCTCCTCTGTCCATGGGATTCTCCAGGCAAGACTACTGCAATGAGTTGCCATTTCCTTGTCCAGGGGATCTTCCTGACCCAGGGATCAAACTTACCTCTCTAGCCTCCTGCGTTGGCAGGCAGATTCTTTACCACTAGCACCACCCGGGAAGCCCATAGAATGTGCCTAACACAAAGCTAATGGGGTCCCAATCACAAGAGTAAGAATATATTTCCTGTCAATATTGGTTATTTGTTAGCTGGTATTTGTAGTTTACCAGGCATTCTGTTTCTGTCTCTTCCCCTGCTCCTATCTGCTGCCTTTGGATTATCACAGTTTTAGTGGATCCAGGGAGAGGCAGAGAGCATGCCTATTTTATCCACTCAAACGCTTTCCAGTAAATACTGATTGCTCTGCACAGGGAGTAAAGTGACTAGCAATATTCACAATGAGCTTCTGTGAACTATGCATTCTTACAAATAAATACATAACTTTAATGAATAGTGTAAATAAGGAAAAAAGTAATGATGTGATAAGACCTTGTGACATGTAGGGGAAGTCAGGAAAGGCTTTTCAGAAGAAATAATATGTAAATTAAAGGCTGAGGAATGAGTTAGTCAGGCAAAATGGATGGTTACAATCCTTCCCAGGCAGGAAAGGCATGTTGGTAAACCCTAAATGCACTTTGGCTGAAGCTAAATGAGTTACAGGGGACAGTGGTGTGGGATAAGGTGGAGGAGCCAGTAGCAGCCAACATAGGAAGCTGAGGCTGAAAGGGCAACCTGGGACCAGATCTGAAAGTACTGATGTGTCATATTATCCCAAATGTTACAGGAAGCCAAGGAGGAATTTTGCATCTAAAATAAATTTATTTTTATTTTTGGCTGCATCTGGGTCTTCCTTGCTGCGAGTGGGCTTTCTCTCCTTGCAGTGAGCAGGGGCTGCTCTCGAGTTGCAATGTGTGCCGTGGCTTCTCTTGTTGTGGGGCACGGGCTCTGTGGTGAGCAGACTTCAGTAGCTGCAGCACGTGGGCTCTGTTTTGTGCAGCTCTCAGGCTCTAGAGCACAGGGTTAGTAGTTCTGACGTAGGGTCTTAGTTGCCATGTGGCATGTGGGATCCTCCCAGAGCACGGATGGAACCTGTGTCCCCTGCATTGGGAGGTGGACTCCCAACCACTGGACTACCAGGGAAGTCTGGAATTTTGCATTTTTAAAAGATCATTCTGGAAAATGCAGAGAGAGGGAGTAGAAGAACTTCTTTCTTTGTTCCTTAGTTGCAGTGCCTGTAAAAGGACTGGAACCTCCTCTTTGAAGCTTTCCTTGATGATTTTTGCCCATAGAGGTGATCTTTACTCATTTGTTCACCTAATGAACCCATTCTATTCCTGTCATAGCAGTCATCACACTGCACTGTGAGCCTGACCCATGCCAAGGATGACTATGTATTGTAGAGTGAATAATAACTGATTCATTCCTCTGAAGACTAGACTGTGAGCATTTTAAGGTCAAGGATTATGTCATTCATCTTGTATTACCCACAGCATCTAGCAAGTCTCTTGTCACACAGCAGGTTCTCAATGGTTTTTGTTGCTGCTCTTGGGAAACCGAAGGAAAAGAAGTGTCAATATTCATGATGGATGGAAATGGGAATTTTGGATCATAGATGCAATTTAATTTTTTATACCATCATTGAAATTTGGTAACATTAATTGGGGTCCTAGAACAGCTGTGATAGGTTTATGGAAGTTACTAAATAGCACTGAAGGTGGAATTAAAATATTTCAGTTTGAGCCTGAATAGGTACCCTGAAAACACTTAATTGAGTTAAACATTTTTCATCCATACTGGCCCTTTACAACTGTCTGTAGGCTTTCTATGGTTCATTTTAGAGAGTAAGCAGAGACATTACTTTGCCAACAAAGGTCCATCTGGTCAAGGCTACGGTTTTTCCATTGGTCATGTATGGATGTGAGAGTTGGACTGTGAAAAAAGCTGAGCGCCGAAGAATTGATGCTTTTGAACTGTGGTGTTGGAGAAGACTCTTTAGAGTCCCTTGGACTGCAAGGAGGTCCAACCAGTCCATCCTAAAGGAGGTCAGTCCTGGGTGTTCATTGGAAGGACTGATGCTGAAGCTGAAACTCCAGTACTTTGGCCACCTCATGCAAAGAGTTGACTCATTGGAAAAGACCCTGATGCTGGGAGGGATTGGGGGCAGGAGGAAAAGGGGACGACAGAGGATGAGATGGCTGGATGGTATCACCGACTTGATGGACATGAGTTTGGGTGAACTCTGGGAGCTGGTGATGGACAGGGAGGCCTGGCATGCCTCGATTCATGGGGTCACAAAGAGTTGGACACGACTGAGTGACTGAACTGAACCGAAATGAACTGAAAAATTCCTTCACCCTTTCTAAATCTTCCCTGATCACATCATCACTTTGGTACAATGATAACTCAGAGATGTAAACCCTCAGATGCTGAGAGAGCTTACAATATCAAATTGTTCATTATTTAAATATATGGGTTGAATTTAATAACGGACTTCTTTGTTCTTTCCCTCTTGTTGAAAATGGAACCCCAAATGGATGAAAAACAAAGCAATTTATATTCTGTCTTATGGCATTTTAAACTATAAAAATTTAATCAGTGTACTAGTTACTTTTTTTAGAATAGGAAAAATAATTCAACCCTTAAAAAATTTTCTACTTAGATACTTTTTATTGGAGAGAAACTCACTAATAATCCCATTAAGACATATATGAGTGGAAACATGGGAACTGTTTGTTACTTTCTTGTTCTATTATTGTCAGGAATTAACATCCATCCAAACAAATTATATAATAAGAATTGTTTCTTTTTTTCTTGTCAGCATCTGTATTGATTTCAAGTTTGTGTTCTATTAGCAAATTATAAAAACACATTTTATAGTAGAAACTGGTTTTAAGTGGCTGTTTGGGAAAGATGCTTTACTCAGAGTAGAATTTAGCCTAGCTACTTTGCAATCTGATGACTATTAAAGGATGCCATTATCTCTCTGTTACTTATAATTCTCTCAGGTTTAGCTAGTGATTTAAGTTCATATTAATTTTTAATACTTTTCAGTTTTTATCTCAAAATCTTTGATGCTTATTGCCTCACTAAACAAATGGATTTTTCTCCCCCAGAAATGGCTACATCTAAATGTTGGGTGCTTATAGTTTTAAGAAGTTTTACACAGAATATCTTTTTGGATTACATATATCTTTTTGCTCTCCATTATTTGTATCCCATTACAACGGTTTTGGGGAGGAAGCGCGTTTGTCTCTTCCCAACAGTCAAATCCCAAATCATACCTAATTGGGCACAGTAGCCCTGAATTTCTGAAAGTTTGATGAGGCTCAGTAGATACAAACTTCATCTCCTTTTGCCTTCAATCTTTCCCAGCATCAGTCTTCTCCAGGGAGTCAGCTCTTTCTATCAGGTGGCCAAAGTATTGGAGCTTCAGCATCAGTCCTTCCAATGAATATTCAGGATTGTACTTTATGAATTAGTAAAATTTCCAAAGAATTAGAGGATTGACATAGAAATTGCCAACTTCTAACTCTCCCAATTGAGACCATTAAGAAACAAAAGAAATGCTCAGGACTTCCCGGTGGGTGGTCCATTGGTTAAGAACTTGCATTCCAAAGCAGGGTACATGGGTTGGATCCCTGGTGGGGGAACTAAGATCCCATAGGCCAAGGGGCAACTAACCAACCCTACACAGGGAAACTACTGATCAATCCCACACACCACACCTAGAGAGAAGCCTGCTCCTCACAATGAAGATTCCTTAAGCAGCACCTAAGACCTGATGTAGCCAAAATAAAATTATATAAAAAAAGAAATGCTCATGTTCCATTTTGTCATCTCAAAAATGGACATTTTTATATCTGAAAGAATGATGAGTAGGTCTTCTGTTGAAAAAGAAATGGGGACTGTAATCCCAAACAGAGGACCAAGAAGCATCCAGGTATCCCACATTCTCCAAGGAGAGCTGTGTATAAAAGTGCTCAGGCAACTCCCTCTGAGAGGGAACCAGGTGGGTCCTGACATCAGTTGTCACTCCAGCAGCCTCCCAATCCTCATATAAACTGCCTCTGGGTGAGGGGAGGATGGAATGTGAAGGGGTGCTGGAGAAGTGAATTACTGACCTACTGAAGAACCACATCTAGAGATGTGGGATATTTTCAGTGAAAAGAAGGTCAGCTTCTGTAGCCCTTAGGAAAACAAAAGTGATTTAATACAAGAAACTGATTATATAAATATGAATGATGCAAATGAAAGCAGACGAGTGAGATAATCCAAAGATTAGTGAAGCAACTACCATTCCAAGTGCAGAGGGAGAAAGGGATGGTGGTATTATGAGGGTTTAGTGGTGCAAAGGAGGGGTCACCACCATAGGAGCTGGTATCACCAAGGGGTCACTCTGAAGCTAGTGAGCAGACATCTGATAGGGTATTGTGTAGCTGCTTTGGGGTATGCCAGGATGGAGGGCCAGTGTTGCCTATGCTACTGAAATAGGGAGAGAGTTCCTTCTCTCTAATTTTCTTCTTCCACTTTCTTCTTCATGATTCCTGTTGTCAACATCTAAAGGAAGCCAGCCAGGGAGAGAATTTGTGAAATGCAATTTGCAACGTCTCAGCCTGCACATCACACAGCAGAGTTTAGAATGGTTGGCTTGGGTCTGGAAGACATTGATAAACAACTGAGACAGTATCTCATTTCTCCATTGATCATCTATGCAGAAGACATCCTGAACCATTTTTTTTTAAATTAATGAATTAATTTATTTGGCTGTATTGGGTCTTAGTTGTGGCATGGGGGATCTTTCATTGTGGTACACTGACTCTCAAGTTGTACTTAGTTGTGGAATCTTGGTTCCCTGACCAGGGATCAAACCAGCATTCCCTGCATTGGAAGGTGGCCGCTTTCTGATCTGTTCTTTATGTCCCTTGAGCTAAGAAGAAGAAATGGAGAAAGATATCAGGAGAGAGAGAAGAGATAGCAGCAAAGCATCTTAACCTTCATTACTTGGGTTAACAAGAATGCTTGAACTTATTCTGGATAAATGCACTGTGGCTTGAGCCATCTCATTTTTACTTCAACCACAAGAATAGACTTGTTCAAGGGGACCCTACCAACAAGAGTTTCAATGTGTATCAATGGGAATGGCAGCTGAGGAGATGAGAAAATTTATTTTTTTCCTACTTATCCTTAAGAAGAGAGCCACTATTTGGACACCTGCCTTAGAGAAGGTGTCAATATATAGTCTCCTTTTGTTAGAGAAGCAGTGACACTCAACAGAGGACTGCAATTAAAGGCCCAGTTATATAACAGGGCTTTCTTTTTATTAACTCCTCCACTCTGCTGTAGTGTGGAAGCAGGTAGAACCTAAAGAAGAGAGGGGAGAGAAGGAATGAATGAATAGACTATTCCCTCTTCCCAGTCTAAGTCCTACACACTGGCCATTGAGTAGCTCCGCAGGTTGTGAACACTGAACTGAGAAAAGGGAAGGAGATGTGGTGTAAAGCTGTTAGTTATGTTATGTACTCAATTTGAACTGTTGTTAAGGAAGAGGATATAGATTTAACATTGCAAATGGAAAGCAGTTATTGGAGAAAAATGAAAACATATACAAAATGTTCAATAGATCAATTATACAAAAAACAAAATTAAACTCCTTTGAATATCATCTCAGAATAAAGAGAAATCTTTAAATTGAAAAAGATAACTTTATTCAAAACTCAAAGTATTACATTATTTTTTTTTTTCATTTCTTCAAGGTTTGGTTGTTTCATATATGGTTTCTATCCATAAAGTAGGATTTTAGAATGACTGCCATTATTTATTGAAATTTCTATCAATCAAGAATTACTACTGGTAACTGAAACCTGCTGAAAGAGAAATTTACATGATAGCTGTATCAGTCAGTGTCTTCTCCCTTGTTTTAGATTGTATAAAAGAAGGAAATAACATATGATGAATACTATAGTCTTAGAAAAATAACAGAATGTTGTGAAAGATTAATATGTTTAAAAGTACCATTTAAGTGATGAAAGATAAAACTACAGGAAAACTATTCATACATGCCAATATGGAATTTATTGTCATCATACTTGCTCATAACTTTAGGAATTCTTAGAAATACTTCATTTTAATGAAGCATATGGCATTCTATGTATTGAGAAGCAAATTTTGCTGACAGAAGAATAGTTTCAGATTAGGAGAACTTGACTTCTTCTCTCTGTTTACATTTGCCTTAAATTTGAGGCCTTATAAAACATCAGTATCTTTTTAAAATTACTCTTTTTTGTCCTAACATGATTAGGGAGCATGATTCCAGAAAACTGATCAATTTAACTTGTAGTCCAACATCAGAAAAAGAAATAAAAATCACTTTTCTATCTTGAAAAGATGTGAATAAGCCCCCAATGAGTTGCATAGTGATTGGTGAAGAGTCTTGGCTTAGAAATAATGTCTTAGTCTGAAACAACAGAGCATGTGACTCTGTGAGTATTTCATTACTGCTCTGAGCCTTTATTCCCTCACCTATCATGAGAGTTGTGCCCACCTCATTTGGCTAGCGGCTCTAATGAGACATAATTGGACTCATATATGTGTAGTGCATATACTGGCACAAGATGAATTCTCTATCCATGTTAGTCCAAAGGATAGGCAACTGACACTCAGTTCAGTTCAGTTCAGTTGCTCAGTTGTGTCCGACTCTTTGCAACCCCATGGACCGCAGCACTCCAGGCTCCCCTGTCCATCACCAACTTCTGGAGCTTACTCAAACTCATATCCATTGAGATGGTGAGGCCATCCAACCATCTCATCCTCTGTCATCCCCTTCTCCTCCCGCCTTCAATCTTTCCCAGCATCAGGGTCTTTTTCAGTGAGTCATTTCTTTGCATCAGGTGGCCAAAGTATTGGAGTTTCAGCTTCAGCATCAGTCCTTCCAATGAATATTCAGGACTGATTTCCTTTAGGGATGGACTTGTTGGATCTCCTTCCTGTCCAAAGGACTCTCAGGAATCTTCTCCAACACCACAGTTCAAAAGCATCAATTCTTCAGTTCTCAGCTTTCTTTATAGTCTCAACTCTCACCTCCATACATGACTCTGGGAAAAACCATAGCTTTGACTAGACGGACCTTTGTTGGCAAAGTAATATCTCTGCTTTTGAATATACTGTCTAGGTTGGTCATAGCTTTTCTTCCAAGGAGTAAGCGTCTTTTAATTTCATGGCTACAGTCACCATCTGAAGTGTTTTTGGAGCCCCCCAAAATAAAGTCTGACACTGCTTCCACTGTTTCCCCATCTATTTGCCATGAAGTGATGGAGCCAGATGCCATGATTTTAGTTTTCTGAATGTTAAGTTTTAAACCAACTTTTTCACTCTCCTCTTTCACTTTCATCAACAGGCTCTTTAGTTCTTCGCTTTCTGCAGTAAGTGTGATGTCATCTGCATATCTGAGGTTATTGATATTTCTCCCAGCAATCTTGATTCCAGCTTGTGCTTCATCCAGCCCAGCATTTCTCATGATGTACTCTGCGTTTAAGTTAAATAAACAGGGTGACAATATACAGCCTTGACGTACTCCTTTCCCTATTTGGAACCAGTCTGTTGTTCCATGTCAGGTTCTAACTGTTGCTTCTTGACCTGCTTACAGATTTCTCAAGAGGAAGGTCAGGTGGTCTGGTATTCCCATCTCTTGAAGAATTTTCCACAGTTTGTTGCAATCAGCAATAACATGGCACTTATAATCTCTCTTTTTCTATTTTATAATGTATCAATAATATATAATGTAATGCTAAGTTATATTGTATGTTATCAATATTATATGGGCTTCCTTGATGGCTCAGACAGTAAAGAATCTGCCCGTAATGTGGGAGACCTGGGTTTGATCCCTGGGTTGGGAAGATCCCCTCGACGAAGGCATGCAACTTGCTCCAGTATTCTTGCCTGGAGAATCCCCATGGATAGAGGAGCCTGGCGGGCTACAGTCCATGGGGTTGCAAAGAGTCAGACATGACTGAGCAACTAAGCACAGTACATTAATATTATATAGCAATAGTATAATACAGTAATATAACAGTATAGTATTAAACATAACATTTCTCTGATTTCCCAAACAGAACTACTATTGCCAACCCACGAGTGATGACATAGAACTATTTCTGCCTTACAAAAGCAACTTTAAATCTTGCCTGCTGACCTTCTTTTCTAAAAGCCATAAAACCATTCTAAAACTCCAACTAGATTTTACTTACTCTTTCTCTAACAGTTGTTTATTGAGACCCTGCTTTGTATCAGCCACTGTACTACACGCTGAGGGGGTAAATTTGAAACTAGCCCTCTGGCTTTGTAAATTTTTTGGACAAATCTGTTTTCAGTCAGGGTTTCCATAGGAAATAGATTGCATTCCCACAGGGAATGAAAGAAAATTTAATGGAGGTCCTATTTACAATGGAGTAGGAGATGGCAACTCACTCCAGTATTCTTGCTTGAGAATCCCATGGACAGAGGAGCCTGGCGGTCTATGGTCCATAGGGTTCCCAAGAGTCGGACACTACTGAAGCAACTTTGCATGCACGCACTATATTTACAAAAAGTGTGGACAGGGTTGAGGATGACCCAAAGGGATAACCAAGCACTATAAGAATAGCAACAGTGGAAAGCTGCCATCAGCTTTATGTTTGAAAGGTGAAGTGGAAGCAGTAGTTAATGGAAGTTAGGGAAACCTGTCTTCTTAGAGATGGGTGATTATAGGAGCTGTGATCTAGAGAAAGGGCTTTCATTACTGTTGCACTCTGGCCAGTAGAGAGGACCCTTTCTTTCCTCCTGCCTTCCCGCTGTACTTCTCAGGAGTCAGACAGCTAGAGAGCCCATGGACTCAGTCTGTGAGGACCAGCCTCCTGTGACACAACCAAGATGGAGAAGGTATTGGAGTGGATCTCGAGGAGACAGATGTAAACTACTTAGAAAATAATCTCCTCTTCCCTCCTTTATCTTGTTTTTTGTAACAAGTGCTGGTTTTTATTTCTGAGTGTAAAAGTAATATATTTTATATGTAGAACATTTGAAAAACTGCCTTGTAACTTTTGTAACTTGAGATCTTGCTTTTTCCTAGCCAGGACATGCTCCCAGTTGAAGGCACATGAATCTGTCCAGTCAGCTTTCACACTCAGAGTGTTATAAAACCTAAGTTTATTTTCATGGCTAAGACCTCACAAAAATACTGTTGCATGCCCCAGATCTACTGATGTTACCCTGGAACATGTTGTCTTTCTGCCTGTCATAAACTTCCTTAGCATGGCATCCTCTTGCATAGTCACAGTCTTAGTACATTAGATTCCTTTCCATATTTTTGCACACCATATTTTTTTCCACTATCTCTGCTAAACAAATTCTACTCATTATTTAAGGCTAAAATAAAACCTCATTTATTTCCCAGAAACCCAAAGATTTTAATATTTAATTATATTATTTGATTCAGTCATTTTACAAATATTTTTGAGAACCTATGAAGTGCATATTTAACATATGTAAGTCTTTCCTGCCTGACTAGACCTAAAATTCTTGAGAGTCATATTTGCGTTGAGCTTCATTTGGATCCTATCACAGCTTTGCTCACTTCTAAGAAAATATAGCTAAGGTCTTACCTTCATTTCTGCTGGGGAAGCTTGATCACAGTTCCTTCCTGCTGAAGACAGCCTCAGAATTTCTATTCCAGTTGTGCTGTTTTATCCTATTTTTAAGTGCATTTCCTGCCAAGCAAAATGGATCACTTTTTTTTGGCTTGGAAAAGAATATCACAAAAGTTTGGAAAAGAAAGAAAAATTTCTATGCCTCTTACATAATGTTCGCTGTTACAACGTTACACAGCTTCTTTAATATTTTTCTGTGCTTATATTTTTGAGAATTATAATCATTGGCTATGTCCAATTTTATATCCTACATATAAAACTTACATCTTGAATCTTGCTTTTTCTTTTAACATAGGGGTATAAACATTTTTTTTTTTTTCAGGTTCTGCCTCAGAGAGGCACTCAAGATTGAATATAACAGAGATAAAATATATCTGTTATTTGTTGAATCTTTGCTAGGTTTCCGGAGAAGGCAATGGCACCCCACTCCAGTACTCTTGCCTGGAAAATCCCATGGATGGAGGAGCCTGGTAGGCTGCAGTCCAGGGGTTCACTAAGGGTCGGACACGACTGAGCGACTTCATTTTCACTTTTCACTTTCATGCATTGGAGAAGGAAATGGCAACCCACTCCAGCGTTCTTGCATGGAGAATCCCAGGGACAGGGGAGCCTAGTGGGCTGCTGTCTAGGGGTCGCAGAGAGTCGGACATGACTGAAGCGACTTAGCAGCAGCAGCAACTAGGTTTCAAGCAGGTTTTGAGTAAGAGCTCTAAATTTCTGCTTATTCCTCTTTGGTCAGTGTTAGAAAAGCTCAATAATTGTAATTATGCCTCGGTGTATGATGAGGAAATTCTTTTCTTTGTCATATTGAACTGAACACCTGGAAAGCCTGTGGGGTTCTCTCCTTAGAAGACTTACAGAGGTGCAGTTTCTCCCTCCCCCACTCTCCTATCTACTCTGTCAATTTTGCTGCCAACCTCTGCATAATATAGTCAAATTATGTGCGAGAAATTCAACCCTGGTTTCCTGGGTGATGGTACAATGCCACTACTTAGTATTCCTAGTCACATAGCTACAGTTCCATCACTCTGTTAATCTATATATATCTTCATGTTCGAGAAGCAGACATTTCAAATCCAGCATGTATTAAGGGTTTTCAATGTACCAAGTAAGAAAACATAGGAGCTTCTGGATCTCAGTATTGATGAAGCCATTTTTTTATTACTAAAAATTATATTTATTTTTTAAACTTTTTTCTTACGGAAAATCTTAAACACACAAAAGTGGGAGGTTTTTGATATTAAGATTTGAGAATCCACTGTCTGGACCAATATTTTTGGATTCAATGATTTCTGCAGTATATCTTTTCCAGTTCAATTTTGCAAAGTCAAAACTCTTCATATTCTTTTTTAGACTATTGTATGTCTGAACTTTAAATTTTGGCCTGTTTTAATAGCCTGAGTTTTCCTATTCATAAACCAGTGACTCTTTTTCCTCTGGAGTTTGCACAAGTATGGTGCACCCTTAAATTTTGGAAATGTTATTGAGGTTCTTTGTTTCTGAAGTGAATTCTAGTGCTCTACACAAAACAAATGTCATGAACTGAAGTGTCTTGCTTCAGAATGGCCAAGTTTGTGTGATTTAAACCAGGAAATTCTAGCTCTTTCTACCTCTTGGTTGCTAAATTCTCTGTGATGAGTATTTGCATACGTACATATAAGAAGTTTAAACTAATGGTAAAATTGAAATTAAGATTTTTTGGGTCACGCATATTTTTTGTATTGGTTTAGTTTTCCTTTTTATTGACAGTAGCATCAATGGATCATGGAGAAGGAAATGGCAACCCACTCCAGTATTCCTGTCTGGAGAATCCTATGGACTGAGAAGCTTGGCGGGCCACAGTCCATAGGGTCACAGAGTCGGACACAACTGAAGTGACTTAGCATGCATGCATGCATCAATGGATCATATACCTTAAATTCTAAATCTGCTATGTTTTAACTGTGTTGGTGGTTTAGGCACTAAGTCATGTCCAACTCTTGCAACCCCATGGACTGTAGCCCACCAGGCTCCTCTGTCCATAGGATTTTCCAGGTAAGAATACTGAACTGGGTTGCTATTTCTTTTCTAGTTTTAGATGTGTTACTTTGGCCAAATCAATTTTCTGATCCTCTGTTATCTCATTATTTAAAAAAAGATGAAAGCAATTTCACAGATTGTTATGGAGATCAAATGAAATACTGGTTGGGAAGATAATTCATAAGTATAAAGCCTTTCACTAAAACCTAGTATTTCTATAGTCTTAAAGATCGTTGATAATTTGGGAGCCTAATTATTACCCGCTATTCCTTTTCTCTCCCTTTAGATAGCTTTTCTTGGACTTTTGCATGTTGTGAACCTCTTTTCTCACAGCTCAGCTTTAGTTAGCTTGGTAAATTGTGATATTTGCTTATCCACATGCATTGTATACCATCAGATGTTAGTGCAGAGAACTCTGTGTATTTGTATTTAACTAAGGATACTGAGCTGTTCTTTTTTTGTGTGTCTTTTTTCCCTGTAGGTCTTAAAAATTGACAGCAAAGCTGCCCTGAATAACAGACATCCTGAGAGGGGCTGTTTTTCACCTGTATAATGAAGAAAAGCAGGAGTGTGATGACGGTGACGGCTGATGATGTAAGTTCCAAAAGCCATAGAATTGCCGATTCTACCCACTCTTTGTCTGCCTAATAAAGAAGGCATTCCATGATTCTGTTCTAAGGGCAGGTAACGTTGTTTAGAAGTACCACTCCATCACTAGGTATTTCTATGACACGGGGCATTGCCAGCCCTTGGACCCAGAACTCTGCAAGGTAGACAGTAGGCATACCACCCTCTTTACAGCTTGGAAATAGGCTCAGTTTGAGCTTTGTGGTTTTTATTTACAAAATACCAGTCTGGAAATTTTTCTTTTCACCATTTCTTGATGACTTTCTTGTACATTTTTATCCATGTATAGCTAGTCCTTGAGTCACCGCTTGAGGTGGGGTCTTTGACAGCTGTTTGTATTTAGAAGAAATTTGTGAGGTACACATCTTCTAGGACTTAACTGCTCAGTGTGGGCCTCAGACCAGCAGTGCTAGCATCATCTGTGGATTTATTAGAAATGCAGACTCTCAGAACCATACCTTAGACCTATTGATCAAACTTTGTATTAACAAGTTCCCAGGGAGACCAGTTATGTACAGTATATTTGAGAAGCCCTGCTCTGGGTCCTTTGAAGAAGTGAAGAAGTCTATAGACATTATTTTCAATAGCTTTGCATCTTGGTCAGCTGAGATTATCTTTTTTGCTTTCAATTGATCAATCCCCCATTCATGTCTCTTAAAGAAAAAACGCTGGGATTTTCCCATAGTACTATTTGTATAAGGTATGCTCCAGATTCTATTTCTTTGGAAGAGTAAAACTAAGCAATACAATCTGTCTATAAAGGATGATCAATTATTTTTTCTTTTCATTCTATCATCGCAGTGATTATCCTAATCCTCTCTGAGGTAATGGTTGACACAATCAAAAGATAGGGAAGTTTTCTCAGAAGAATGTGCAGGAAAGAAATGCATGTTTTAAGAATACAAACCCCACCTGGAGAGGATTGTTTTTACCTAGATTTGCACTGTCCAGCATGGTAGCCACTAGTCACATGTGACTCTGAAGCACTAGTGTGAATGGAGAGGTGCTGTAAATGTGAAATACATTTTGGATCTTGAATTCATAACAGTACAGATAGAAAAGAATATAAAATATGTCATTAGTAATTTTTGATATAGATTACATGTTGAAATGTCAATATTTTGGACAATCTAGGCTAAGTAAAATATATTATTAAAGGTAATTTCATATTTCTTTTTTTTAATGCGATTACTAGAATATTTAAAATTATACATTTAGCTCCCATTTGTGGTTTGTTCTTTATTTCTAGTGAACAGTAATAATCTAAAACTTTTCACTATGTACCTCAACTTTTCAAATATAGTACAGAAGATCATATCAAATGTTACACACAGTATCTCTTCCCTAACAATGAAAGCAACTTGGCAGATACTATGTTTTATATGCCACACTCTGAAGAAAGATTCACCCTTAAGTCAAGGATATTTTATTATATTCTTCATTATTTCAGCTCAGCAAACAGTTACTCAGTGATTTAAATGTTCACTTGATATTATTTAGCACCTCTTATGCACCAACCACTGGTTAGTTCTAGGGATTAGTGTTCTTGTCCCTTTGAAGTTTATATTACAGAGGGGAGGGCATAAATAAATCAATAAATTATAAAATAAGTCCAGCTATAATAAGAGCTGTACAGAAAAATGAAGTTGGTCGGGTGGGGGGGAAGAATAACTGGATGATGACTATAAGTGTTTATAGAAGGATGACATGAAGAGATGACATATGGACAGTGAAGACATATGAACGTTGAAGGAATGAACTCTGAGAAGATCTGGGGGAGGAGCATTTCTGGCAAAGGGAACATGTGATTTCCAGAAGTAACATTCAAATTAATGTTTTTTCCCTCTGCAAATCTTTGATCTGATAAATGATACAGTCAACCAATATCGTGCTGGTTAAAATAGGAAAAGAAATCCAGGATCACAAATTCAGTAGTTTAGAATTGACAGAATTAGATTTTGCCTTTGAGGGTGTTAGCAAATTGGGGACAGTAATTATGAGTATGAATTAGAGTTTGAGGTAATTATATTGATAATGCAACACGGGTTAATGAAGTGTTTGTAAAACAGTGTTAATGTTTTCAACATTTAACGTAATTTCTAAAAGGCTATTCCATTATGTTCTTTTGTGGCAATGCATGTTCACATTAATTGGAGTCTTTAGAAGAAATTCTTAAGACTCAAAGAATGACTCCACATCTCTATTTCAAGTATGTTCACAAGTCAGTATGGGAGATATTTTGTGGTAGGTGGTGACTTTGTTACCTTTCAAGTAAGTATCATGTAAGTACCCATTTAGTTTATTCACTGCACTTATACCTGGTTGGTAATATTTACTTTCCTAAAAGAGGAAAAAATATCCAATAACTTTATTATAAGACCATTGTGATTTGTGGTTTAACTAAGTAACATTCTCATTTTGGTTCTTTTGTACAGTATTTCTTGTATAGGTGGTAAAATATTTGCTGAAGACTTTGGTTTCCAGATAATTGGTACTGTCTTTACGTGTATATTTGGAACAAACTGATATATAGAAGTTCTGACTTTTAGTTTGTTCCTGAATCTCTTTAGGAAGACTTTGTCTCTTCTAAGACTTTCTTTCTCCTCTAGTCTTTTTGAGAAAGAAACTTACATATGCTATGTTTTCTTCTCAGCTCTTATTTCTAACACATACAAATACACATACATACATACATACATACACACACACACACACACACACACACACACACACACACACTCATGAGTAAGTGCCAAGCCATGGTAGATTTAATATAATCAGTTTTTAAACCAGTTTGTTTGTTTAAACCAAAGGTGGCCTAGTCCCAATTACTAAACAGTTAAATCCTGAGCACATTCCAGAATATTTCAAACTCTGGAGAATTCTAGATTGTTTGAGCTTCTTCCTGCTACTGAATTGTGGTTCTACTGAATTTTAAATAAGTGGTATTTGAAAACCTTAAGTCAAACAGAAAAAAATATGATGACATCCAATTTCCAGGTGGAGAGAACGGGGCCCCTGAAAATTGTCAGGCCTATGCATGCCAAGATTTTCATCATGAAAATGTGGCTTTGTATAGATGAGATAAGCATAAATAACTAGAACATAAGTCCTGCTGCTTTTTGCTGTTGTACCCTCTCAAATTAGGACTGTACAAGATTCTAATACGTGTGCTACAAATATTTGTTGAATGATCCCAGCTAGGCCCTTAAACTTGAATTAATTATTCTTATGTGAGCTAGTATAGGGATGGGTAGAGGAGTGGTGGGTGGAGAAATTCTGTTTGTTTAAAGGCAGTCTAGTACCAGGCTCTCCTAAGTCTATTTTGAAGGGCAATAGGAAGTACCTGTCTTTTAAGAGCTACTGAATGACTTCCAGGTGAGAGATCTTGGTCTGATGTTAGGACTTCAATTATTGCTTAAGATACGAGTGGAGAGTGACAGATAGAACTTTTAAACTCCAAGTGGCTATCAGTGGCTATTTGCATTGCCGCAACATTTGCTGTCTAGCTCAGAGGTTAAAGCGTCTGCCTGCAATGCAGGAGACCTGGGTTCGAACCCTGAGTTGGGAAGATCTCCTGGAGAAAGAAATGGCAACCTACTCCAGTATTCTTGCCTGGAGAGTCCCATGGACGGAGGAGCCTGGCGGGCTACAGTCCACAGGGTCTTAAAGAGTCGGATACGACTGAGCGTCTTCACTTTCACTTTCACTTTCAAGCCAGTATGAGTGGTGAACCAGGCAGAGGCTCTTTGGGGTCTTCTACTCTCCACAGTACCAGGAACCAGAGTCACCAAGAGATACAGGAAGAATGAATAACTCTTATTGTTGGTTATAATTCAATGCCCTTATCTTCTCACAAGTATTTCATTTCATGTCAGCCTTAGGGCACATATTGAACATATGGCAGTTCAATTCAGGACCAGATAAAGTATATTCTTTTTTTTCTGAACTCTTATATATTTAACTCCCTCCCCCTATTGACCCCTAAACCCCCTCAACTCTGAGGAGAACTTTTATGAGAAAAGGAAAAGTCAGGTACCCAGTCACCCACAATTATGGGTATCTCCCTGGTCTGAGATAGAAAATATTTTTCCTTCAAAACATTGGGCAAGAAATGTTATACTTTAACTAGTATAGCTTATTCCCATGTTGCAGAATGATAACATCAGTATCCAAAATATATTTTCAGTGAATAGCTTTTATTTTAGCAAGTTAAAAGAGAAAGAAAAAAAAAAGAATAATTAAAAAAAGACAAGATATCCACAGTCGTAAAGATCACCATGACTATGCAACTGATATGTTTAAAATTTGAGCATTAGCCCCCATGCCTATATGTCTTCTCTTAAGCTTTTGATGTCAGTGTTAGATTCTGATTGTGAGATACTGAATAAGGACTTTATGAGTGACAGCTTGATCATTTAGTTTCTTATTTTACTACATTGTGCATCATTTTAAACATTTGAATCTCACTTTCTTTTTCCTCTTTTTTCTTCCCCTGTGGTTCCTCTAGAATGTTAAAGATTATTTTGAATGTAGCTTGAGTAAATCCTACAGTTCTTCAAGTAACACACTTGGGATCGACCTCTGGAGGGGGAGAAGGTGCTGCTCAGGAAACTTGCAGTTGCCACCACTGTCTCAAAGACAGAGCGGAAGGTCAAGGACACCTGAGGGAGATGGCATTTCCAGACCAACCACGCTTCCTCTGATGACACTGCCAAGCATTGCTATTACAACTGTAACCCAGGAGTGGTGAGTAGCCCCCAGTGTAAATGTCAGCTGGAAGTTTTATTTTCCAGTTACTCCAGATACAATTTTCTTGTTACTAAAATGTTAGTTATCTGTGGAATAACTAAGGCTTTTGACATTTTGAGAATTTGTTTCCCTTTGGGTAGCAAAATGAGATCTTTTAAACACTGGAGATACTGGCTGGGAAAGCAAAATTACTGCCTATGATCTTTTTTTTTTTTTAACTTCAGTGAATGTTGACATGTTTAATTTAGAAAAGAACAATCATATAGGAGTACCTAAAGGAAATACATATATATGATATATATAAATCATCTATATTATATATATGAATGACAAGAGATATTCTTATTGCTATACTCAAAATATAATTATTCTTAATTTCTTTTCACTATAATCCCACTTTAATAATTTCAGTTTATGATTAGATAGTAAATAAAACACTTTTGTAAATCAAAAGAGGAATGAAAATTGTACTATGGGAGATGCTTGGACTTTTTGCAGAAGCTATGTGAAAGAGACTATAGTGTTGAAACATTAATCAAGTACATATAATTTATGACTGTGGTTAAAATTGTGCCATGATATTTCTTCAAATATGTGTTTTTATCACATATTTAGTATTTAGCACTTTCTCTGATTTTTCTTTTTCCTTTACATAATCCAAATATTTTTCCAAGAATAGCCTGCGTATATAACATGGAGTCCTGTTCAAATGAAAAATACTTTCTCTATATTTTATATAATTTTAAATTATAATAATGTGGTGCTTTTAAAATGACTTTTAAAGTCATTTTTTAAGGAAAATAACTAAACATTAAATCACTGCGCAATATCATTGCTGTAAATCCTTAAAATCTGTGAGCTTCGTTGAGTGCCACATTCCATGACCATATACTGAGCTGTGCAGTGCTGATGAGTAGTCCCGTGTGTGCTCACTGGGTGATGCAGGAAAGCTTTTAGCTGGTGGTTATCAAATACACTAAGAATTAGATCCCTGAGACTTCAGGTATCACAGTTACTAGCACGAAATGCTTCACCAAGCAGTCTGTATATGATAGACAAGCATGTAAAACATTATAAGGGGAATGGGTTAAAGTTTTGAAAAGTAGTAACTGGCATCTTCTCCTTAGCTGAATTAACATTACAATAGTCATAACCAATCACTGAGAACTCAAATGGGCATGTGGCTCCCACATCGCTTACTCAGTCACATAGCCTATGTGATCAGTCTTGGTTTGCTTCTATAATATGACAGATTTGGAATCTGAAATGTAAATCTATACAGGTTTATATTTCAGCAAGTTGGCACCAGTGCGGTAGTACCAGTTGTTACAAGATTGAAATGCTTCCTGATGTTGGTAAATACATGCTTTCCTGGGCTTTATGATTATCCTTATTACTATCCCAGGCTCTTCCCCAGAAGGAAATTCTTCACAAACCAACAGTAAAGAGGTGATCAGTTGACGACTAGTACAGGAGGAGCCCAGTTTCTTTGGGCATTGGTGCTTTCTCTGTTAGAATAACAGTCTGGATAAAATGTACCTTGCAGTGTTGTAGTTCATTTTACCCAAAGACCCTTTGGGAGTTATGGAATTGTTCTTTCCTTAAAGTATTGAATCCAGACTCTGACATGTTGGGCACGCTTCTTTACCTCTCTAAGTTGAATGTGTTCATCTGTACATACAAAGAGAATAATTGTACTCAATCTCATGGGCTATTGTAAGGATTAGATATGGTGATCTCTATAAAATGCCTAGTTTAGTAAAAAGCACATATTAGGCAGTCAACAAGCATTAGTTTCTCTTCTCTTGATCATTATCCATTAAAGCCTTTTGAACATGAGAAACCATGTTTCAAGTATCAGTAGCCTCAGGCTGAGCATCAGTAGTTTAGAATGAAATGGAGGATTTACCCATTATCCAGTTGGTCTTGCAGTCAGCCAGCACCACATATGAGTAATTAACTTATAATTTTCTTTTTTTTCCCAATCACCTGGATACTTTTTAAAGTGTGAGAGTATTCAGTCATTGACTGCAAATTTATTTTTAAGTATAAGCAACTAAAAGCATTTCAATGCATCCCTTAGAAATATTTCTTTTGTAATATTGATAGAGACTGGAGGAATTCTGGCAGAGGAATTTTCATTGAAAGACCATTTGATTAGAAGTGAGAAAGTAGGGTTCAGATATCATCAGGGCCATCACTTGATGAAAGGTCCTAGAGATAAGGAATGCAGCCTACAACCCTGTGTGGGAAAGAATTATACTCACCACTTAGAGTGTGGAGAATGTGGAATCAATCTACAAGCCTAGATGATGGGTCAGTAAACTTTTCTTGCCAGTTAGTAAATATTTTTGGCTTTGTGGGCTTTATAGTCACTGTTGTGACTATTCAGCATCACCAGTGTAGTATGAATGTGGCCATAGACAGTGCATAAATGAATGTAGCTGGTCTCCAGTAAAACTTTATTTACATAAACAGGCAGGAGGCTAGATTTTGCCTGCCAGTCAGTTTGATGACTTCTGTTCTAGACTAGCAAATATCCCCAAGATATGATACCCTCTCTGATGATTGCTTTGACAGCTGTAACTGGGTGAAACTGACCTTGAGTTCCTGGTTGGTGTTCTAAACGTATCAAAGATATGGGAATATGTGCTATATATCAAGTCTTTAAAGCTAGTGAAGGAATTTGAATGAGAACAAATAATAATTACTACCCAGTGTATATAAAGTTAAATATTGGGTTGGCCAAAAAGTTCGTTTGGGTTTTTTCTATAAGATGTTATGGAAAAACTTGTACAAACTTTTTGGCTAACCCAATAGAAAAGATTGCTGTAAATTTAGCTCTTGTTTGGGGAGAATACATAGGATGAAGGGAGTTGGGCGTCATCACAGGCAAAAGGCCTGGAATAGAAGGAAAGTGACTTGATTTACTGTGGAGAAAGGAAGAGTGAGGACCTGAGCCCAGTTGGGTGAACATCCATCTTGCTACCTTTTGGGTGAATTTCATCATTCCACAAAAACTCAAATGAATAAACAGAGATAAACAGAGATGATATAACTTTTCAGAGTTGTGGTGAGAGAGAAAATGTTTTTGGTGTATGTAGCATAGTAACTAGCACTTTAGTGGTTATTTTGATATTATTGTTATTTTATTGTTAAATATTGACTAAACAGCCAGTATTATGCATTTTTTTTTATTGCTGGGGATTCCGGGGGAATTTCACCACCTGCGTTATTAGAACCATCTTGGAAATATGATGAAAGAAGAATTCATATATGAAAGCAGGATGCTATTTTTATTACTGATAAAGTTGATACTGGAATATGTACTCTATGTCTGTGGGCAAGTAGATGTCTAACACTGTGCACCATAATTATACAGACTTACCACGCAGTAATAGGAAGTGCTGGTGCTGGCCAGGCAGATCTTGTCCTCAGAGAGAGAATCTAACTCTAAAAAACTTGAACATGAAAGAGTTGTAGAATCCTGCCCAGGTGAGACAGTAGGAAGGAAGGACTGATTTCTGCATGTCTGCTTTCTCCTCTGGAAAGACCAATGCGGATTAAATTATTCCTTCTCCCTATGGAAGGCTGAGTGAAAAGGCAGAAGGTGGTTAGAAATGTTAAGACAGTGGCATTTGACACTTGGAAGACATGTCCAAAGTGGAAAAAATACGTTCTTCCTGACATTCCCCAACCTTTCCCCTTCTTTTCACTTTTAGTCTGGGGTTACACTAGGGACATGGCTGATGCCACATATCTGGTGGTCTTTATTTTTTTTTAATAGTTCAAGGAGTTTACTGACCTACCAAATTTATTAATGTCACTACAGTCACCACAACCAAATTAGGAAAATAAGTCAATACTCAGCCTTGACTGTCTATAGTTAAATCTTTAATTTAAACTTTCCTCCATGAGGCTCTTAGAACTCTTTGACTCCTTCTAACACTTCCTTGTTTGTAATTGTTAATTATCTGTTTTTTAACCTGAAAATATACTAGCTCTCTGTTTGGGATCATTTACCTTTTTGCTTGAAGTAAGTCCTTTAGAATTTACTGTCATTTTTTTTCTGTTTCTCTGAAAATTTCCTTATTTTGTCTCATGCTTGAAAGTGTTTTCTTTTTCATTATGTAGCAGTCTGTTTAATTCAACACTTTCCCCTTGCCTTTTGGCTTCCATTACTGTTGTTGGGAAAATGGCTCTAATTGTTTTACTGTGTAAATAAACTGCATTTGGGGTGGGGGACCCTTGATTTCTGAACTCCATCTTTGATGTGTCTATGGGTGGATTTCCTTTTATTTATCCTCCATGAGATTTACTGGACTTCTTGAATATGTTTTTTGGTATCTTTTATCATTGGATCTGGAATATTCTTTGTCATTATTTCTTCAAATATTTTCTCTGTCAGCCTTTTGCTCCTCTGCTATTGGACTTTGTATTTTGGATCTATTGGAATGTATTTTGGATCTACTTCTTTATCTTCCATTTCTTTTAATGTCTTTCACACATATATGGTTAAACCGTATTTGTCTTTGGGGTTGTATTCTTGTAATTGCTTTTGGCCTGCTTCTGGTTTGCTAATTCTCTTTTCAACTATGTTTAATTTGCTGTTAAACCTATTATATTGCATATGTCAATTTTGATTATTATATTTTTTATTTTTAAAATTTGTATTTATTTAGCTTTTAAGTGTGAGGTAATTTTATGTAGTTTTCTTTTCCCTACATGTATTAGTTAACTATTATTGCATAACAAATAACCCCCAAATGTAATGGCTTAAAATGACAAGCATGTTTTATCTACTTTCTGTGGGCCAGGAATCTAGTTGTGATCTAGCTGGGTCCCTCTGGCTGGGTCTGTCACAAGGCCAGAGTCAAGTTACTAACCAGTGATACCATCATTTCAATGGTTGACTGGGTGGGAGGGACAGCTTCCAAGCTCACTCACATGGTTTTTGACAGGTTCATGTCCTTGTTGCCTGTTGACTGAAAACATCAGTTTTTGCTATATGTACCTCTCTCTTGGGCTACTCACGACATGGCGGTTTGCTTTGTATGGAACAAAGGCTTTTGATAGAGAAAGATCGATAGAAATAAAAAAATTTTTAGTGATATCACATCACTTTTGCACATTATATTCATTAGATCTAGCCCATACAAAGGGGAGGAATTGTGCAACTCCTGAATATGAGGAGGTGGGCATCACTGAGGACTAAGTTGGAGGTTGCCTATCATATTGCTTCCCAGGTGGTGCTAGTGGTAAAGAACCTGCCTGCCAACGCAGGAGACTTAAGATATGCAGTTTCGATCCCTGAGTCAGGAAGATCCCCTGAAGGATGGCATAGCCACCCACTCCATTCTTGCCTGGAAAATCCCATAGACAGAGGAGCGTGGCAGGCTACAGTCCATAGGGTCACAAAGAGTGGGACAGGACTGACGTGACTTAGCACACACACATCGTACTGCAGATGTCTACAGCTTTTAAAAAGTTCTCTAAATAGAGCAAGAGAAAGGAGAATAGACAAATCCACTATTAAGTTGTAGACTTCAACACTGCAGAAAACTGATAGAGCAAACAAGGAGAAAATCATTAGAAATATATTTGACCTGAACAGCATTATCAATCAACTTTATGTAATTGAAGTTTTTAGAATACTTCATCCAATAACAACACAATATGTATTCTTCTCAAGATTGCATTGAATGCTCACCGAGATGCATCTATTCTGGGCTATTACCCATAGCTTAACAAATTTAAAATAATTAAATGGTCTGTGCTCTCAGACATAGTGGAATTAAATAAGAAATCAACAACAGAAACATAAGTGGGAAGTTCCAAATATTCAGAGATTAGAAATCCAACTATAAATAATAGACCAAAATAGCCAAAGAGAAATCTCAAGAAAAAATTAAAAGTATTTTGAACTAAGTAAAAATAAATGTAATATTTACTATAATTTATAGAATGCAAAAAGCATTGCTTAAAGGGAAATTTATTTCTATATCTATATCTATCTATATATCTGTTTCTATCTCTTCCTGTGTATATATTTGACAAGAACAAAGAACTAAATCAATAAGCCTTCTGTATAAGAAAACTATAAAGAAAAGGAACAATTTAAGACTCAAGTAAGCAGAAGAAAAATAATAATTAGAGCAGAAATCAATGCAATTGAAGACAGGAAAATAATAGAGAAAATTAGTGCAATCAAAAGATGGTGCTTTGTAAAAGTCAATACACTGATAAACTTTTGATCAGCTTAGCCAAGAAGAAGAAGAAAAGACATAAATTACCACTTTTAGAAATGAAAGAGAGAACATTACTATTGATTCCCTGGAGATGAAAAAAATAATAAAGGAATACTGTGAGCCACTCTCCCACATATTAGAAAATTTAGTTGAAATGGACTAATCCCTGTACTGTGCGTGGGAAGTTGCTTCAGTCATGTCTGACTCTTTGCAACCCCAGGGACTGAAACACACCAGGCTTCTCTGTTCATGGGATTCTTGAGGTAAGAATACTGGAGTGGGTTGCCATTTCCTCCTCCAGGGAATCTTCCTGACCCAGGGGTTGAACCTGAGTCTCTTATGTATTATGCATTGGCAAGCAGATTCTTTACCACTAGCGCCACCTTGTAGGTGAACTGGTGAGTTGTGATACATACACACAGTACAATGCAGTAATTGATATAAAATATAGTAGGAGGTGCACAGAGAAAGATGAATTTTAGACAACATTAGAAATTTCTTCTTTTGAGACATGTAAATTCAGTGCAGAAAAGAAGGAATGTATTGGAAATGACAAGGAGAGAAATAGGAAAAACTCATTTCCAAAGGTGGAGATAAGTTCAGTTCAGTCGCTCAGTTGTGTCCGACTCTTTGAGACCCCATGAATCACAGCACGCCAGGCCTCCCTGTCCATCACCAACTCCCAGAGTTTACCCAAACTCATGTCCATCGAGTTGGTGATGCCTCCAGCCATCTCATCCTCTGTCGTCCCCTTCTCCTCCTGGCCTTAATCCCTCCTAGCATCAGGGTCTTTTCCAATGAGTCAACTCTTTGCACGAGGTGGCCAAAGTATTGGAGTTTCAGCTTCAACATCAGTCCTTCCAATGAACACCCAGGACTGATCTCCTTTAGGATGGACTGTTTGGATCTCCTTGTAGTCCAAGGGACTCTCAAGAGTCTTCTCCAACACCACAGTTGAAAAGCATCAATTCTTCGGCACTCAGCTTTCTTCATAGTCCAACTCTCACATCCATACAT
>NW_011494862.1:1049284-1074017 GCF_000754665.1 Bison bison bison
CTCTCACATCCATACATGACTACTGGAAAAACCATAGCCTTGACTAGACCGACCTTTGTTGGCAAAGTAATGTCTCTGCTTTTCAATATGCTATCTAGGTTGGTCATAACTTTCCTTCCAAGGAGTAAGCGTCTTTTAACTTCATGGCTGCAATCACCATCTGCAGTGATTTTGGAGCCCCCCAAAATAAAGTCTGACACTGCTTCCACTGTTTCCCCATCTATTTGCCATGAAGTGATGGGACCAGATGCCATGAGCTTAGTTTTCTGAATGTTGTTTTAAGCCAACTTTTCCACTCTCCTCTTTCACTTTCATCAAGAGGCTCTTTAGTTCTTCTTCAGTTTCTGCCATAAGGGTGGTGTCATCTGCATATCTGAGGTTATTGATATTTCTCCCGGAAATCTTGATTCCAGCTTGTGCTTCTTCCAGCCCAGCATTTCTCATGATGTACTCTGCATACAAGTTAAATAAGCAGGGTGACAATGTATGGTGTAGATCAGTGGTTTCCAAATGTTAGAGTGATTCAGGATCACTTGGATAACTTACTGAAAAACACATTGCTGAACCCCAACCTTAGAGCTGGGAGTTTGGGATAGAGATGGTGATCTGTAGTTCTAAGAAGTTCCTAGGTGATACTGAGGACATTGGTAAGTTACTGAAGGACTTTAAAAAATGAAATAAGACAAATGTTCTTATTTTAAATAGCTCGCTTTGATGACAGTATGGTATTGATATTGAGACAGAAAGGTAATGTAGACTTGCTTTAGTCCAAGTGAGCAATGATGATGGCTGAGTCAGGACAAAGTCTAGGAAAATGGTCAGAGGACACATGTGCTATAGGACACTGTTCTAGGAGCTGAGATACAATGGAATGTGATGGAGAAATTCTCTGTTTTTATGCAGTTTCCATTCTAAGGAGGTATATGGAGCTTCCCTGGTGGCTCAGATGGTAAAGAATATACCAGAGTGCAGGAGATGCAGGTTCAATCCCTGAGTCAGAAAGATCCCCTGGAGAAGGGAGTGGCTACCCACCCCAGTATTCTTGTCTGGAGAATTCCATTGACAGAGAAGCATGGCGGGCTACAGTCTATGGGATCACAAAGAATTGGACATGACTGAGCAACTAACACTTTCACTTTTTCATAGAATAGAACTAATATCCATACTTTCCTTCTTTCCAACAACAAGAAAGCTAGCATTGTAACTGAGCACATGGTTCCCCAGAAAACAAACAGTTCTTTCAAAGCCATTCTTGCAGCTTCCTTTTAGTCTAGCTAGAACCTATATACACTAGGTTCTGGGAGATCATACCAAAAATCAGAGGGTGTCCATTCACTTCCATTTCCCCCATCTCTGTGGACTGGAGTGGGTGTGCAGTGCTGAGATTTATTGTACTGTGTGGCCAAGGTAACACCGTGGGCCTGATGGAACAGCAAAACTGAAGGGCCCTGAGCATGTGATAGCTGCATGGAGAGCTACCACCCACGCTGGGTTTTCATGGGAAGTAAATACAATTCTTTTGTTGTTTTGGGCTTGTCTCTGATACAGTAGCTGAACCTGTATCATAAGTAATACTGGGGGAAGTATATAATTGTAGTGGAGGTTTACATAAAGGGGACGCCCAGATCATGAGTCTCACAAAGGCAGTCATTTAAAAGTACAAATAAGTTACATAAATATGTTGTTTACAGCTGGATCTGTTAAACTTAACCTATTATTCAAAATGACTATTAGCTATACTTTGCATGCAAGGAAGAGTTTTACAGAATGCCCAAGCCAGTCAGTTGGTTATTACTCAGTCAAGAAAGATTCACTTGTACAAGGTACTTACATCTGAGTGTGCCAGCCAGTGTGATGACTGCTGAATATCCCTTCATTATGTCTTCTTATTATGTGGTATACTTACTAATCCAATACTAAGTAAAGTGGGTAATTAATTGATAAAGGCATGAGTCTGTTCATGGAGGTGCCATCTAATTACAATAGTGATTTAAATAAGTAGCAGAACACTATAGAATGAAATAATGTGATAACAGGAAATAAGCAGGGTGATCTGACAGAGTAATGTGAGCTGAGCCAAAGAATGGTACTTAGATAAAGTAACTATGAAATACTTCCAAGAGGAGATGATATTTGATTGATATCTAAATGATAAAAAGCAGTTAATCTGTTCAAAAAGTGGATACAGGCTCTTAATAGGCAGAGGGAATAGAACTATAAAAGCCCTGGGTTGGGAAAGAGCCTAGTATATTTGAATAGGAGAAAGGAGACCAGTGTGGCTGGAGCACAGAAAACAAGGGAGAAGAAGATAGAAGTTGGGATTTGAAAGGAGCGGTTAGATTAGATACTCACTTGTAGTCTATTACAAGGAGTTTTGTTTTATTCTAAGAGCAATGACTAACAACCTCAGATAGGCAGATGATACCACTCTAATGACAGAAAGTGAAGAGGAACTAAAGAGCCTCTTGATGAGGGTAAAAGGGGAGAGTGAAAAAACTGGCTTAAAGCTCAATATTCATAAAACTAGGATTATGGCATCTGAGCCTATTACTTTATGGCAAATAGATGGGGGGAAATGGAAACTGGCAAATTTTATTTTCTTGGGCTCCAAAATCACTGTGAATGGTGACTGCAGCCGTGAAATGAAAAGACACTTGCTCTTGGAAGAAAAGCTATGACAAACCTAGAAAGCATATTAAAAAGCAGTGACATCACTTTGCTGACAAAAGTCCATCTAGTCAAAGCTGTGTTTTTTCCAGTACTCATGTTCAGATGTGAAAGTTGGACTATAAAGAAGCCTGAGTACGGAAGAACTGATGCTTTTGAATTGTGGTTCTGGAGAAAATTGTTGAGAGTTCTTTGGACTTCAAGGAGATCAAACCAGTCAACCCTGAAGGAAATCAACCCTGAATATTCATTGGAAAGACTGAAGCTGAAGCTCCAATACTTTGGCCACCTTATGCGAATAACTAGATCATTGGAAAAGACCCTGAAGCTGGGAAAGATTGAGGGCATGAGGAGAAGGGGACAACAGAGGATGGGATGGCTGGATAGCAGCACTAACTTAATGGACATGAGTTTGAGTAAACTCAGGGAGATAGTGAAAGACAGGGAAACCTGGCATGCTGCAGTGGGGTCACAAAGAATTGGATATGACTTAACAACAAAGAGCAGTGAGAAGTCTTAATAATGTTTTAAACAAAAAATATGACAGGATCTGACTTTGAAAGAATAATGTTTTGGGTACAGGTATAATGAATTGTAGGGTCAAAGTGGAAGCAGAGATGAATGCAGAGAAGTCATTTGAAGCAGGATGAGGCCAGAAGAGATGGAGAAAAGTGAAAGAATTTAATTGATGTTTACAAGTGTGTTGATAGGGCTTGCTAGGGGATGCATGCAGAGGTCTGGGAAAGGAAGGCATCAACAACCAGTTCTATGCTTTTTGCTTGGGTTGATATTGGTGTCATTTGTTGAAATTAGAACTACCGGGGGAAGATTTTAGGGGGTTTAATCCAAAAGACTCATTTTGGACAAGTTAACTATGAAGGTGCTGATGATTTGTGATAGCCATTAGCAGTTAGAGGTATATGGGTCTGGGCTTCAGAGGAAAGAGAAATTTAATAACTTATCAGAATAAATATAACATTAATGTTTTAACAGTTCATTTTGTTTATACATGCTTCAAACAAACTAAATGTATAGAAAATAATTCAACAAACATTCACCATCTATTGATATACCTGCTACCTAGACTTAACAAGTGTTGACACTTTGCCTATTTGCTTCAGCCCTCTTAAAAATATGATGTTGCAGAAAAAGAATGAGAGAACATTTCTAAAGATGCTGGGAAGACAATGGCTTAAATACATTTCATTTCTCATCCTCTCTGAGCTCTTCTTCTTCTGCCAGTAGACAGATCCTGGAGGATGAGAAAGAAGCCTTGAATTATGTCACAGTCATGCCAAAGATAGAAGGAGAGGAACAAGGAGAAAACATGTAGCAGGCTCCTGTGAAGTGGAGTTATTAGGGAAGACAGACAAAGACTTAAGGCAATAACAAAGTACTTGACATTCAAGTACAGCATAAAGGAAGACTTTTTGAAACCAAAATCATTTCATATATTCAGCATATAAATTAAAAAAGAGTACAATCTTTGATATTAAAAGTAGCAACACAGAGAGACATATACAAACACACAACTCACACATACAGAAACTAATGGTTCTGAAAAATGAAATGGTAGAACTATCTCAAATGTCAGAGAAAAATACAAGGACATAAAAATCTTTTAAGAAAAGAAAAAATACTGGAAATTTAGCTCAGTAAGCCCTAATATGTAAGTGATGAGTTCAGTTCAGTTCAGTCACTCAGTCGTGTCCGACTGTTTGCGACCCCATGAATCACAGCACGCCAGGCCTCCCTGTCCATCACCATCTCCCGGAGTTCACTCAAACTCACGTCCATCGAGTTGGTGATGCCATCCAGACATCTCTGTCGTCCCCTTCTCCTCCTGCCCCCAATCCCTCCCAGCATCAGAGTCTTTTCCAATGAGTCAACTCTTTGCATGAGGTGGCCAAAGTACTGGAGTTTCAGCTTTAGCATCATTCCTTCCAAAGAAAACCCAGGGCTGATCTCCTCTAGAATGGACTGGTTGGATCTCCTTGCAGTCCAAGGGACTCTCAAGAGTCTTCTCCAACACCACAGTTCAAAAGCCTCAATTCTATAAGGAGTTCTGAAAGAAGAAAAAGGAATAGATGGAAGGTAGGCAATAGTTTAATAATTATCAGACAAGTATTTCCCAGAGTTTAAGAAAGACTTGAGTCTGAAAGCTGAGCAGGCTTTCAATCTTGCGTTGCCTTACAATTTAAGGCAAGATTGATGAAAACAGACTCACATCTTGATACACTGTAGTAAAGTACCTGCATTTTTAAGTACATATAAGAAAAATGTCTTTAAGCTTTCAGTGGGAAAGAACAATTCAGTTACAAGAAAAAATGTAAAATGAAATTTGATTATTGATCTTCAACATGAAAAACTAAATAGTAGAAAGGGATAATGTACAGACTACTAAGAAAAAAGACTACAACCTAGAATCTTGTATCCAACCAAGATGTAATTCACAACTGTGTTAGGGAAAACAGTAGGTTTGATTAATATGAATGACCTTGAGATGGAAAGATTATCCTGAAATATTTGTTGTTTTGTTCAGTTGCTCAGTTGTGTCCTACTCTTTGTGGCTCCATGGACTGTAACCTGCCACGCTTCTTGGTTCATGGAATTTCCCAGGCAAGAATATTGTAGTGAAGTGCCATTTCCTACTCCATGGGATGTTCCTGATGGGGTCTGAACCCATGTTTATTATTTCTCCTGCATTGGCAGAGGGATTCATTACCTCTAGTGCCATGTTAAGTTAAAACTAAGTGAACAGTTGTGGACTATAAGGGAATGTGTAATACATATAATAAATAAGAATTATGGATGGGCATCCACTATGGAAATAGTATGGGAGTTTCTTAAAAAACTAAAAATAGAACTACCATAAGGTTCAACAATTTCACTCTTAGGTACTTATTCAGAAAAATGAAAGTACTAATTGGAAAATATGCATATACCCCAATATATGATCATAGCAGCACTATTTACAACAGTAAAGTTATGCAAGTAACCAAAGCCTCCATCAACAGACAAATAGAGAAAGTTGTGGCATACACACACACACACATAAACATGTTATTGTTCTGTTGCTCAGTTGTGTCCAACTCTTTGTGACCCACGGACTGCAGCATGCCAAGCTTTCTTGTACATCACCATCTCCCTGAGTTTTCTCAAACTCATGTCCATTGAGTTGGTGATGCCATACAAACATCTCATCCTCTGTCGTCACCTTTGCCTCCTGTCTTCTATCTTTCCCAGCATCAGGGTCTTTTCTAATGAGTTGGTTTTTTGCATCAGGTGACAAAAGTATTGGCACTTCAGCTTCAGCATCAGTCCTTCCAGTGAATATTCAGAACTGATTTCCTAAGGATTTACTGGTTTGACCTCCTTGCAGTCCAAGGGACTCTCAAGAGTCTTTTCTAACACCACAGTTCAAAAGGATCAATTCTTCGGTACTCAGCCTTCTTCATGGTTCAACTCTCACATCCATACTATTGGAAAAACCATAGCTTTGACTGTACAGACTTTTGTCAGCAAGATAGTGCTCTGCTTTTTAATATGCTTTCTAGGTTTGTCATAGCTTTTCTTCCAAGGAGCAAGCATCTTTTCATTTCATGGCTTCAGTCACCATCTGCAGTGATTTTGGAGCCCAGGAAAACAAAGTCTGTCACTGTTTCCATTGTTTCCCCATCTATTAGCCATGAAGTAATGGGCCTGTATGTCACGATCTTAGTTTTTTGAATGTTGAGTTTTAAGTTTTTTCACTCTTCTCTTTCACCTTCATCAAGAGGCCCTTTAGTTCCTCTTTGCTTTCTGCCATAAGAGTGGTGTCATCTGCATATTTGAAGTCATTGCTATTTCTCCCGGCCATCTTGATTCCAGCTTGTAATTCATCTAGCCCAGCATTTCACATGGTGTACTCTGTACACAATTTAAATAGCAGGGTGACAATATACAGCTTTGACATACTCCTTTTCCTATTTGGAACCAATCCATTGTCCCATGTCCATTTCTAACTGTTGCTACTTGATCTGCATATAATCTTCCTAGGAGTCAGGTAAGGTGGTCTGGTATTCCCATCTTTTTAAGAATTTTCCACAGTTTGTTGTGAACCACACAGACAAAGGCTTTGGTGTAGTCAATGAAGCATAAGTAGATGTTTTTCTGGAATTCTCTTGCTTTTTCTACAATCTTAAGGATATTGTCAATTTGATCTCTGGTTCCTCTGCTTTTCTAAATCCAGCTTGAACATCTGGAAGTTCTCGGTTCATGTACTGTTGAAGTCTAGCTTGGAGAATTTTGAGCATTACTTTGCTAGTGTGTGAGATGAGTGCAACTGTGCAGTAGTTTGAACATTTTTTGGCATTGCCTTTCTTTGGGATTGGAATGAAAACTGACCCTTTTCCAGTCCTGTGGCCACTGCTGAGTTTTCTACTCAGTCATAAAAGGAATGAAACTGCCATATGTAAAACCATGAATGGGCCTGGAGGGTATTATGCCAAGTGAAATAAGTCAGACAAAGACAAATGCTGTGTGATATCACTTATATGTGGAATCTAAAAAAAAATAGTACACATGGATATACATAGCAGAAATGAAACAAACTCACAGATACAGAAAATAAGCTAGTAGTTACCAGTGGGGAGAGTGAAGAAAATTGTATGTAATTAAGTGATATAAACTACTCTGTATAGAATAAATAAGCATCAAGGGTATAGTACATATAATTTGGGAATTAGAGCTTTTATATTTATAATAACTATTAATAGAGTAAAATTATAAACATATGAATCACTGTATTGTATGCTGAAACTAATATATTATTGTAGATCTACTATACCTAAGTAAAAATAATCCAACCAACCAAAGAGCCAACCCAGGCTTATCACAAAGGCCAAAAAAAAAAAATTATGGAATGAAAATGACATGATGAAGGGAAAACTAATAATCAGGAAATAAATGTAATAACCATTTTATCATAGCCTGGGAACTAGGGGCTTCAGTGAAAGCCCTGCAAAATTTGCTTCCAAATAGTTGGAAGGACAGGAAAATATTATAAAAGACCAATCATATCTGGGGGAAGTGAGGGAAGAGAACCTCACTATCTTCCCTAATGGTAAAGGACATACTAGATATCTTATAGTCACATCATAGTAAAGAAGTTGGTTTGATTATGCGTGCTTGTGCTCAGTCGCTTAGTCCTGTCTGATTCTTTGTGACCTCACAGACTTTACCCACCAGGCTCCTCTGTCCATGGGATTTTCTAGGCAAGGATACTGGAGTGGGTAGCCATTCCCTTCTCCAGATCTTCCTGACCTAGGGACTGAATCCGGGTCTCCTGCATTGCAGGTGAATTCTTTATTGTCTGAATGTGTACTTACATAATGTATTTTGCTACCACAAGTAATTCCAGTATGATGGTTGATGTAGCCCAAGCAACCATCCAGGACCTTATGCAGAACATTTTTTTATCCTGGGCTCTGCTCAACAGCTTTCTGAAGAATGGATCAAAGCAGTATCCTCAAGTGTATTATGGGAGAAGGCAATGGCATCCCACTCCAGTACTCTTGCCTGGAAAATCCCATGGACAGAGGAGCCTGGTGCGCTGCAGTCCATGGGGTCGCTAGGAGTCGGACACGACTGAGCGGACTTCGTTTTCACTTTTCACTTTCATGCATTGGAGAAGGAAATGGCAGCCCATTCCAGTGTTCTTGCCTGGAGAATCCCAGGGATGGGGGAGCCTGGTGGGCTGCCGTCTATGGGGTCGCACAGAGTCAGACACGACTGATGCAACTTAGCAGCAGCAGCAGCAGCAAGTGTATTATATGCTGCCTCTCAAAATTAAAGATGCCTGTTAAGCATTATAATTATTTTTCCTGCTAAGAGATGTAAACTAATAACTTATCTTTTACTTTCAAGTGAATATTGCAGGGTTCCCATAACACTTGACTCCTAGAAACTTCACCTGTGTGCCAGACTCCTAAATCTTTCTGAATTTTATCTTCTTCTGAAGCACATATGTTTTTCTGAGGCATCCAGGAAACTTCCTGCTTCTTGCTCATTGGGTGCAATTAACATGGCATCATCAGTAGAGTGGAACGGAGTGATAATTGGCAGAACATTCGTAGAAGGCTCTTCTGGTAATATTATTACAGAGGGCAGGGGGATTAAAACAGACCCAAGGCGGCAAGACGGTGGATGTACACTGTTATCTGTCCATGTGAATTGGAGCTTCTGACTCTCCTTCCTGATAAGAATGAAGAAGAAAACATTTGTCAGGACTGTGTTCATCTGCTCTGGTAAATATACAGCAGGACACAACAGCTGCCATTGAAGTGACTGCTTGATTAACTTGTGCTTAGTGCTTAGTTGCTCAGTTGTGTCCAACTGTTTACGACCCCATAGACTGTAGCCCACCAGACCTCTGTCCATGGAGATTCTCCAGGCAAGAATACTGGAGTGGGTTACCATTTCCTTCTCCAACTTGTTGTAGTCCATTGTAATCTTCTGAGATCTAGCTAACTTTTGCAGAGGCCAGACCTAGTGTATTAAATAAGGTTATATTGGGGGCTACCACTCCTAAGTTCTTTAAGATTTTGAGGGTGCCGCTGATTTGAGGTCCTGCCTGTGAACATACCTTATTTGGAAATAGAGTCATTGTAGATATAATGAGTTAGTTCAGTTCAGTTTAGTCACTCATTCGTGTCCAACTCTTTGTGACCCCATGGACTGCAGCACGCCAGGCTTCTGTGTCCATCACCAACTCCCAGAGCTTGCTCAAACTCATGTCCATTGAGTTGGTGATGCCATCCAACCATATCATCATCTGTCATCCCCTTCTGCTCCTGCCTTCAATCTTTCCCAGCATCAAGGTCTTTTCCAATGAATCAGTTCTTCACACCAGGTGGCCAAAGTATTGGAGTTTTAGCTTCAGCATGAGTCCTTCCAATGATTATTCAGGATCGATTTCATTTAGCATTGACTGGTTTAATCTCCTTGCAGTCCAAGGGACTGTCAAGAATCTTCTTCAACACCACAGTTCAAAAGCATCAATTCTTCGGTTCTCAGCTTTCTTTATGGTCTAAATCTCACATAATGAGTTAAGATATACTCATACTAGAGTAGGATGGGTCCTTAATCTAGACTTGTGTCCTTATAAGAAGAAGGAGACTCAGACACAGATACAGACACAGAGGGAAGATAGCTCGAGAGAAAACAGAAGGAGGCAGATGGAAGTAGTGTTGTCACAAGTCAAGGGATGTCTTGGGGCTCCCAGAAGCTGGAAGAGGCAAGGAGAGGTCTCCTATAGAGGCTTTGGAGGGAGCATGACCCTGCTGACCCCTTGCTTTCAGACTTCCAGCCCTCAGAATGGTCAGAGAATAAATTTCTGTTGTTTAAAGTCATCCAGTTTATAATTATTTGTTACAGTAGTCCCATGAAACTAATAGAGATGTGGTATCAGTTTTATATAATTATTATCCTTGTGAAGCACTTCCAGGATCTTCTCTTGTCTTTCCTACAAAACTTTACAATCCAAGGAATAAAGATATTGTTCTACCAGTTGCTAAGTATGCTCATCCCAAATGTGCATTTGGAAACCAGGAGAATGACCACTGTGAGACAAACAGGGTTAGGATGCTATTTATCAACTGACGTCCACACACCTCTGCTCTTAAAGCAGAGTTCAATAGCTTTGAGAGATCTGAACAATCCAGAGGGCTAGCTGTAGTGTTGCAGGGGCTTTCCTTTAGATGATATGTTCTGGGTCAGAGAACTGGACATGTGAACACAAGTTTTCGTTGGGGGTGGCTGACATCAAACATCTCTTCAGTTCTTAATCTCTATTGTGTATGTGTGTGTCTATACCCTTTTGCACTGCCCATCTATCTTGTCCCTGGGTTTTATGAGCTATTTCCATATATTCATGTGGGTTAGGCCTTGCTGATATTCTGAACCTGCTACATTTTTTACCTCCCTTCTACCTCCCTTCTACTGGTTATGTGCTGCCACCTGGCCTCTGCCATTTCCAGATCCTATTGCTATTAGGGAACACAGTACTATCACAGATATTCCCAGCTGTCTCTTAAAATTATCTTAAAATCCCTATAAAAGGAGTGTCTTCTCTGACTTCCTAAGAAGAGCTACAGGGTTTTCTGTCTTATAGAGGACCTTATGTGTGCTTCTCTCTGCTTTTTAAACCCTTCCCCCATGTTTTGTTACAACAATTCTAGCATCTCTACTTTGTTTGGGCTTCTCTAGTGGTTCTGATGGTTAAGAATCTACCTGCAGTGCAGGAGACCTGGGTTTGATCTCTGGGTGAGGAAGATTACCCGGAGAAGGGAATGGCTACCCATTTCAGCATTCTTGTCTGGAATATTCCAGGGACAGAGAGCCTGGCAGGCTACAGTCCATGGGGTTGCAAAGAGTCGAACATGACTGAGTGACTTTCACTTCACTACTCTGATTAATATAGGGTTTTTTCTCCAGATTTCAAGGGCCTTTGCAACATCCTGTTACAACTCCCACCAGAGCCCATGCTAGGGCATTGAATCTTGTATCACTGGAAAATACTACCATATTGCAAAACCCTCCCTAATCCAGCTTGATTGATCTGTCCCCTCTTGATCTAGCCCTATCAAGGACTGTTCCTCGTTCCTGATGGTAATATGTTATCCAAGTCCTAAAGCTTTTTGGGCATATACTTTATCCTCTGCCTTAGCTGGCTCTGCATTTCCTGAGTTAGGTTATGCTAAGATTTGGTTCTAGTTATGAGCCTAGAGGAGGTAGAGCCAATCTTGAGAAGTGCAATAAATATCTTCCAAGGCACTTGCCACATTTAAGGCCTTTATATAACTTCCAAGTGTGTGTGTGTGTCTGTGTGTGTGTGTGTGTGTGTGTGTCTGTCTGTCTGTCTGTCTTCCAATGGGGGAGGGGGGGATTGGTGATTTCTTCAGGCTTCCCAGGTGGCTCAGTGGTAAAGAATCATCTGCCAATGCAGGAGATGTGAGTTCAATCCCTGGGTCAGAAAGATTCCCTGGAGGAGGGCATGGCAACCCACTCTAATATTCTTGACTGGAGAATCCCATGGACAGAGGAGCCTGGAGGGCTATAGTTCATGGGGTCCCAAAGAATCAGACGTGACTGAATGACTGAACACACACACACATGGTGATTTCTTCAGGCCCATAGGATTCAGGATAACTTCAGGATTTGAGATTCTTAACCATGTCTTCACAGATATCTCCTTCCCAGTGTCAGGATGACTCTCCTTCCCTGCAAGGCTCTGAGTTTGTGTAAGAGACTTGCCTAGGCTGAGATTCA
Source organism: Bison bison bison (assembly GCF_000754665.1). Lineage (NCBI taxonomy): Eukaryota > Metazoa > Chordata > Mammalia > Artiodactyla > Bovidae > Bison > Bison bison. The sequence goes on from NW_011494862.1 coordinate 1,061,261, forward strand.
GCCTTCTCTGAAGCTCTGCCAATAATTAAGTTCTGTCCCTATTTTACTATTGATATGACTGCTGCAGGAGCAGAAGGTCTCCTTGAATGCTACCCAAGAATCCCTCCTGCTCTCACACTTTGATTAAAATTAACAAATCCAAGCCTATCATTTTTCTCTCTTAAATCAATGATGCTCAGCAACAGCCAACCAATTCCCCAGTTTTATAGTTAGTGTAATAGTAAGTCAAGTGGGCCTTAGGAAGCATCACTATGAGCAAAGTGAGTGGAGGTGATGGAATTCCAGTTGAGCTATTTCAAACCCTAAAAGATGATGCTGTGAAAGTGCTGCACTCAATATGCCAGTAAATTGGAAAACTCAGCAGTGGCCACAGGACTGGAAAAGGTCAGTTTTCATTCCAATTCCAAAGAAAGACAATGCCAAAGAATGTTCAGACCTCCCCACAGTTGCACTCATTTCACACTCTAGCAAAGTAATGCTCAAAATTCTCCAAGCTAGACTTCAACAGAACATGAAATGAGAACTTCCAGATGTTCAAGCTGGATTTAGAAAAGCAGAGGAACCAGAGATCAAATTGACAATATCCTTTAGATTATAGAAAAAGCAAGAGAATTCCAGAAAAACATCTACTTCTGCTTCATTGACTATGCCAAAGCCTTTGACTGTGTGGATCACAACAAACTGTGGAAAATTCTTAAAAAGATGGGAATACCAGACTACCTTACCTCACTCCTGAGAAACCTATATGCAGGTCAAGAAGCAACAGTTAGAACTGGACATGAAACAGTAGACTGGTTCCAAATAGGGAAAGGAGTACGTCAAGGCTGTTATATTGTCACCCTGATATTTAAATTGTGTACAGAGTACACCATGTGAGGTGCCTAAGCTGAAATCAAGATGGCCAGGAGAAATATCAATTACTTTAGATATGCAGATGACACCAGTCTTGTGGCAGAAAGCAAAGAGGAACTAAAGAGCTTCTTGCTGAAGGTGAAAGAGGAGAGTGAAAAAACTTAATACTCAACATTCAAAAAACTAAGATCATGGCATATGGGCCCATTACATCATGACTAATAGGTGGGGAAACAATGGAAACAGTGACAGACTGTTTTCTTGGGCTCCAAAATCACTGCAGATGGTGACTGCAGCCGTGCAATGAAAAGATGCTTGCTCCTTGGAAGAAAAGCTATGACAAACCTAGAAAGCATATTAAAAAGCAGAGCCATTACTTTGCTGACAGAGGTGTCTAGTCAAAGCTATGGTTTTTCCAGTAGTTATGTATGGGTGTGAGAGTTGGACGATAAAGCTGAGCGCCGAAGAATTGATGCTCTTGAACTGTGGTGTTGGAGAAGACTCTTGAGAGTCCCTTGGACTGCAAGGAGATTAAACCAGTCCATCCTAAAGGAAATCAGTCCTGAATATTCATTGGAAGGGCTGATTCTGAAGCTAAAACTCCAATACTTTGGCCACCTGATGCAAAGAACTGAGTAATTGGAAAAGACCTTGCTGCTGAGAAAGACTGAAGGCAGGAGAAGAAGGAGACGACAGAGGATGAAATGGTTGGATGGCATCACTGACTCAATGAACATGAGTTTGATTAAACTCTGGAAGTTGGTGGTGGACAGGGAAGCCTGGCGTGCTGCAGTGCATGGGGTCGCAAATACCTGGACACAACTGAGCAAGTGAAATGAACTGAATTGATAGTGTTTCCTCAGATCACTGGGCTTCCCAAGTAGTGCTAGTGGTAAAGACCCTGCCTGCCAGTGCTGGAGACATAAGAGAGGTTGGTTGATCCCTGGGTTAGGAAGATCCCTTAGAGAAGGGCATGGCAACCCACTCCAGTATTCTTGCCTGGAGAATCTCATGTACAGAGGAGCTGGGTGGGCTACAGTTCATAGTGTCGCAAACAGTTGAACACAACTGAAGCAACTTAGCATCACACACGCACACAGACCACTAAAATGCTGAAAGTGTTGCTCCAGCCATTGCATCCCCTTCCACCTGTCATCATGGATGACCACTGGTGGAAACCAGAAACATGCCCTAGCATTCCAAGGACTATCCCCACTTTTATCTGTCGGCAGTGATGGGTTCTTACTGATTTCCAGCAGGAAAATGGTCTAATTCCAAATTCCTATCTTTAGAGTCTGCTTTCCAGGAACATTTCTGGTATCAACTGTCTTAGATTGAGTTCCTCAGGGCAAAACCCGAAGTAGGAACCCATGCTTAAGAAATTTATTTGGAATGAGCCCTCAGTAAGTGAGGAAAACATAACAGGGCAGGGGAAAATTGCCAAGCGAGAATGTGGTCTTACACAATGAACGTATCTATGAAACAGAAACAGACATAGAGAATAGACTTATGGTTGCCATCGAGGGCAGTGGGGGAGGTAGGGATTGGGAGTTTGGGATTAGCAGATGTAAAATATTATATGTAGAATGGATAAACAAAAAGGTCATGCTGTATAGCACAGGGAACTATATTCAATATCCTATGATAAACTATAATGGAAAAAAATATAAAATTATATGTATATATCACTTTGCTGTACACCTGAAATGAACACAATATTGTAAATTAACCTTACTTCAATTAAAATAAAGAATGTGGTCTCAGTAGAGACTGGCTTCAGTCTGATCCCACAAGGTACTCTAGAACATAAGTGACACGACAGAGCTCGTGTTCAGGCAAGGGGACTGGCCTTCTATATTTGATGCCCACAGGTCACTGACGAAGTCAACCATGTTGGAGAGTGGAGGGAGGTATAACCTCCCAGACAAGGTGCTTCCATTTGGTTCAGGAGAATTCTCCGTGTTGTTCTCTCCACTTACAGCAAGTGGGAAAGAGGTGCACCAGCCTGAGGAGGGGATCATCCACTGTAACAGCATAGCGCTATCCTGAACTGTAATGATCAGTAAACTCTTTGAGTTATTCTGTACACAGGGTAAGAAATATATTTCTTTATTTGGAAATCTGCTCTATGTTTGGGTAAGAAGGTTGTATTTGTCTTTCCTTCCTTTTTGTGAAATTACACTCAATCTCTTTGGCCATAAATCCCAAATGACTAATTCACCGACTTTGACTAAGGACGCTCATGAAAATGAGATATCCTCTCCTGATCTGCTATCAATTCACCATCTTCAAATTGAGACTGTTATTCCTCCCTGTGACCCTTGGTTGATTTAATAATTTGCCCCCTCCTTCTGACCCTTACTTTTACTCTGTGGTTGCTAGAGTGAGAGCTTATGAGGACATTATCCCACTTGGAATGGGACGATGTGGTGTGAACACTGCTTTCCCTGTTCCTTTTTTATGTGCAATTGAAAATGTCTCTGTACTGGTATAAAGTATGTATGAGAAGTGGACAGAAAGTGAAAAAGGAAAGAGAAAATGAAAGATCCAAAGGTAATGTACAAACAGATGAGAGTGAGATTTTTATTTTCTTTTTTTGCAGTTTGAGTTTGGGAATTTTTACTTTTTTGCCAGAAAAATGATATATAACCTCACTCAGAACTTCAGTCTTCTTGAAGAGTTTAGAAATATCATTGTCTTCCAAGGTGACACAAAGTGGTTTATGGTTAAAATTCTCCTGTTCTCTACTCTCCAGAACTTACAGTATATGGTGTACTGAGTAGTCTGTGCTCCACAAACACTTAAAAAACGGTGGCGCGTGCTAAAGTACTTTGAAAGCTGTCAAAATTCATGTTAAAATAAGGTGTTATGGTGTTGCTTTAAGTGACCTTCTCCAAGGTCTGCACTAAAGTTGTCTTTCAACCTATTATACCACTTACCCCCATACGTAAATCCTTTGTTTTAGCCTGAGATTCTTCCTCCCACTTGCCACACCCCTTTTCATTTTCTCCTTCCTCGCTATCAAAATTCCATTCATAATTCTAAGCTTGGTTTAAACCCCCAGTCTCAGGAAACAAACCATGATACTCCAAGTTTTGGCAACAGAGAGTGAATCTCCCTGGGAAAACCACAGCAGAGACCTGTTCGTTTCACTCTTGTGTACTGAGATTCTTCTTCCTCGAGGGAACTCTTTTCCTTTGGATGGTGTTCTCAAAGTGTGGTCTTCAAGCTAGAGTATCAATGTCAATGGAGAATTGGTTAAAATGAAAATTACTGGCTCCACCTCAGACCTATGAAATTAGACATCTAGGGGTATGACCCACAACCTGTGTTTTTAATAAAACTTCCAGGTGATTCTGAAGTCTGCTAAAGCTTGATAATCACTGTCTGAGGGAGTCTCTTACTGATCACCTTTGGTGCATCCTGCTGACCTCAGGCAGTACTCCTCCATGTACCATGCAAGCTAAATAAACCCTTAACTGCCATGGCACAGTTGTAACATTTAAACTACCTTTCCTAATGGCTCATCATAATAAAAGGAAAATTAATTTTGCCAGTTATGTGTAATTAGATACAGTGATTCATCAAGTATGGAAATGTATTATAGTGGCTAAAAGCAGAAGGTTTATAGTCAGATGAACTAGACCTTGAATCCAGCTTGTCACTTAATCATGTTGACATGAAAGCTCTGCAGCCATAATAATAATGTTGTGAAGATTAAGTGAGATGATGAAAGTAAAGCAATTAGCAAAGCACCTGACTCATAGAAAGTGTTCAGCAAAGAGTAATAAGCTGGATTTTGCTTAGTCATCATCAATGCATAGCCCCCTCTTTGCAGTGGATATCAGCAATCAACTCTCTGGCCACCTCTACAGGGCTTGGGACATTTTTCACCCTTGGAATTCCAAGGCACTCTCAGCCTTGACGTCTAGGCCGAAAGAGATATAGGAATTCACTCTTCCATATTGACTCCTATAGCCCAATTCCTAATTTATCATCTCGGTGCCGTCCTATCATCTTGGCTGTCATTTTGGGGGAACATCAGGCCCACTCCAACATTTGCAGAGTTTAAGACAAGAGTATAACTTGGAGTCCCACAGAACATACACTTATAATTTAACAGAGCAAGCTTAAAAAAAAAAAAGAAGTCATCGTATCTTTGTGGGCAGAATAGCAGCCCCTACAATCCCTGTAACCTGTGGGTACATTACCTTATATGATAAAGAGACTTTGCGAGTGTGATAAGTAAAGACCTTGAGATGGGGAGATTATCCTGAATAATCAGTCGTGTAATCATCAGGATCCTTTTAAGAGGAAGGCAGGCAAGTCAGAGAAGGAAATGTGGCAACGCGCAAAAGTCAGAGCAGTAAGGAATGCAGGCAGACTAGAACAGGGGTTTCCAACCCGGGCCATGGACCGCTACTGGTCCTCAGGCTGTTGGGTACCCGGCTGCACAGCAGAAGGTGAGTGGCAGGTGAGCGAGTGAAGCTTTATCTGCTGCTTCCTATCGGTCCCCATCACTCGAATTACCACCTGAACCATCACTCCCACCCCCTACCCACGCCCTCCCACCTCACTGTCCGTGGAAAAATTGTCTTCCACAAAACTGGTCCCTGTTTCCTAAAAGGTTGGGGACTGCTGCTTTAGAAGATAGAAAAAGAGAGGAAATAAATTCTCCCCTAGAATCTTCAGGGAGACCAGAGCCTTGCTGACCTATTCTGGATTTCTGAACTTCAAAATTGTTCAGTAACACATAGGTGTAATTTTTATAGCAGCATTCTGAAACGAATAGCCCTTCATAACAAAGAAATTTTTAAAAATGTGTACAAATGCTTTTACAATACTGAAGATTAGCAAAATATCAATGGTGATTAAGCCTAATGATTATTTTGCATAGTAAATTATCCAGTGACATTTAAATGAATAATACAATTAGTTTTTATTTTTATTTTTATCTATTTTCCTTGCCTTTATTTCAGCGTACTTATGAATTACATTATTCAGGTAGTTTGCTTTTAATAGAAAGTATTGCCACATTAGATCACCTTTTAAAAATTATTGTAGTTATTAGATGATATTTTTGATTACTTACAATATGGAGAAATTTGGCTTTATGAAGGCATCGGCTACTGAATTGTCATTAAAACTCTTAAAGAATAGTTAGATTTAGAAATAAACCATTAATTTACATATAATGTTTACACATTTTAAGGGAACTACATATAATAAATTATCATGATCTTGGGAAAAAGCCTAAATATTTAACTTAAGAAAATAATTCACTGTCAATTATAACTGTTGTTATTAACATCTATAAAGCAGTATCTAGTTGTATAGAACTTTGTCTAAATTCTTTTTCTCTTATTTTTTTTAATGCTGATACTTAATTTTTTTCAAGCCTCCCACTTCAGTTGAAACAATAGCAAGACTTAAAATGGTTAGAATGAGTCTCAAGTTTATTTTGTATGCAAATCTTATCCTTCATCATCATGCAAGTGTTTTCATTTTCTTTTTATAGTTTCTTTGTATTTTATTGGAATGTCACTTGTTGCATATTTTGCAGGCAATGTATTTCGATTTAGAAACATTTTTTTTCTAAAAAGTAAAAAATGCTTTTTATAATTTTCTAAATGAAGTAACCAGACTCATATCTATTTGTGTTTTTGTTGGAAATACTGCACAAGTTGTGAGTACCTCAAGACCATGAGCAGGGACACAGAGAGATGTAAGACAGCGGATGCTTGGCACTACTAGAAAATGAATGTTATAAGAAAATCTATTGCATTCATTTTATAGGCGAGGGCATATTTAAGCAATTTGTGTGGTCTTTCCCCTAAATCATTCCCCAGACTCTGAAGCCTTATCTGTCTCAATGTCAGTTATACCACAGAACATATATCGTCAGGTTTAAGACACTGATGTTACAAGTAGCAGATTTATTAATCACCTACTGGATTACATGCTAGTCTACTGATCTCTGAGTTCCTTGAGGACAGGAATTGTGTCTTATTCATTTCTGTATTTTGGAGACCTCACAGCATGCCTGGAATATGTTAGGAACTGAACAAAGAAGTTTTGATTAAATTAAATGGAATAATAAGGTTATTATTGATCAAAAAATAGATCATTATTATTGATGATCAAATTATTGATCTAAAAAAAGAAATCTGCTTCTCCTATAAATTCAGCAAATAGAGAAACATAAGTATGAGCATGACATGCCGAAGTTACTGAAATGTCTTTAGGTTCCAGACTGATTAGCCCCAGGGATATTTTAAGAGAGATCCTGAGAAGATTCCCCAGTTTTTTTCAAGGCCCTTCCATGCTGTCAGCAAATTCTTCCTGATATTTAACCTGAAGCAGTACTTTCTAAATGATGTGCTGCAACTCAGAGAGAGCTGCTGTAATTGCCAAAGTTTCAATCTTACCACTGGGGCATATTTAAGGTATGAGAACATCTTAACTCAGCAGATTTTAAAGAGCGGTATTTTTAGTTTCTTGGCTGGATGGTCCTGTTTTAATTCAGGAAACAAAAGGTGTTGGTTTAAGTAACAATGATAGCATCTCACTGTTTTTCTCTCTGAGGTATTTCCATCAACTGTTTTCCTTTCCAGACCCAACTGTTCGCTCTTTCTCCGTGTTCTCAAAGCCATTTCATTTAAAACATGCATACATTCCTGCTGACACAAACATATGCAGAGTATTACATTATGTATATATGCTATTTTACATGTGTTAATAGATATATAAAGCAATAAATAGATTGTGGTTCCTTGATTTTCTGAGAGTTTCTTCCTTGTGCAGTTCTACAGTGAGAGCAGAATTTCAGTAAATGTGAAATACTGGAATTAATAAGTGAGATAAAATGAAGTAAGGATTGAAGTAATCTTGCTACCTTTGTTTCTGTTGCTGTATTATGTATACATGTCTCCCTGCGAGATTTTGTTGGAGAGATATGTACTGATGACAATGCTGGCATAGAGTGTGTACACCCTGAACTTTTCTAGGAAACACAAATTGTTTTTCAAAGAGGTTGAAAATGTGCAGTCCTACCAGCAGCGTGTAAAAATTCCTATTTATCTATTCACTCTATGATCCTTGATATTTTCAGACATCTTGGATTTTACCAACCTGGTTGGTTTGTAATATCTCATTATGACTAATTTGTGTTACAAAATTACTAATGAATTTGAGCAAATTTTCAAATGTTTATGTACCATTTTTGACTTTATTTTTTTAGAACAGTTTTAGCATTACCACAGAATCGAGAGGCCAGTACGGATTTCCCACACATCTGCTCCCCTGCTCCTCACATGCATAGTCTCCCTCATTACCAGCATAACTCTTCCGAAGGGTACATTTATTTATTTATTTATTTTTACCACGGATGGACCTACATTGACACATCATAATCACCCAACATCCAAAAGTCCCCTTAAGGTTCATCTTTGGTGTTGTACATTCTATGGATATAAATCCATCACTATAATACACTACAGAGGTTTAGTCCTAAAAATTCTCTGTGTTCTCCCTATTCACCCCCAGCCCACTTCAAAACCATTGATATTTTTATTGTCTCTATAGTTCTGCATTTTCTAGAAGTCATATAGCTGGAGTCATAAGTATGTAGCCTTTAAGCTTGGCTTCTTTCACTTAGTTATTGCATTTAAAGTTTCTTCATGTCTTTTTATGACTTGAAAGCTTGTTTATTTTTGTGTTGAAAAATATTCCATTGTCTGTTGTCCATATTTATTTATCTTTCTACTGGTAGGAGTCTTGGTTGCCTCCAAGTTTTGGTGATAAACATCTTTGTGCAGGTTTTGAGTGGACATAACTTTGCAAATCTTTTGGGTAGATATCATTTTGCTGACAAAGGTCCGTATTGTCAAAGGTATGGTGTTTCCAGTAGTCATGCATGGATGTGAGAGTTGGACCATAAAGAAGGCTGAGTGCTGAAGAATTGATGCTTTCAAATAGTGGTTCTGGAGAAGACTCTTGAGAGTCCTTGGACAGCAAGATCAAACTAAATTCTAAAGGGGAAATCAACCTTGAATACTCATTGGAAGGACTGGTGCTGAAGCTCCAATACTTTGGCCACCTGATGTGAAGAGCCAATTCATTGGAAAAGACTGAGGGCAGGAGAAGAAAGGGGAGACAAAGGATGAGATGGTTGGATGGCATCACTGACTCAATTGACATGAATTTGAGCAAACTTTAGGAAACAGTGAAGGACAGGGAAACCTGGCGTGCTGCAGTCCATGGGTCACTAAGAGTTGGACATGACTTAGTGATTTAACTACAACGGGGAATATAATTGCTGAATCATGTGATAAAAATATGTTTTGTTTTGTAAGAAACCGCCAAACCTTCTTTCAAGGTGTACCATTTTGCATTCCCACCAGCATGAGAGTTTCTATAGCCTCATTAACACTTTATTTTGTAAGTGTTCTGGATTTTCTCCATTTTAATAGATGTATAATGGTATCTTGGTTTAATTTGCATTTTTTCCTGATGACACTTGATCCTTTAATATGCTTATTTGCCATTTGTATATCTTTGTTGAGATGTCTGTTAAAATATTTGGTCCATTTTAAAATTAGGCTGTTTATTTTCTCTGTTGAGTATTAAGAGTTCTTTGTATATCTTGGATAACAGTCTTTTAATCAGGTGTCTGTTGCAAATATTTCCTCCCAGTCTGTGGCTTGTCTTCGAATTTTCTTGACATTGTCCTCTGCAGAACAGAAACTGTCAATAATCATGTCATCTATGAATAGAGACAGTTTTCTGTCTTCTTTCCCAATCTGTATACCTTTTGTTTTCTTTATTTGTCTTTTTGAATTAGCAAGGATTTCCAGCTCAGTGTTGAAAAAGAGGGATGAAAGGGGACATCATTACTTTATACCTGATTGTTAGTGAGAAAGTTTCAAATTTCTTATGATTAAATATAATGTTAGCTGTAGGTTTTTGTAGATAGTTTATCAAGTTAAGAAAGTATCCTCTATTCCTAGTTTACTGGGAGTTTTTATTATGAATAGGTGTATTTTGTTGAGTATTTTTGCATATATGTTTATGAGAGATATAAACTTTGTAATTTTCTTTTCTTGGTAATTATTTGTCTGTTTTTGGTGTGAGGGTAATACTGGCCACATAGAATAAAGTTAAGAAGCATTTCTCCTGCTTCTATCCTCTGAAATAAATTGTAGAAAATTGGTATACTTTCTTCCTACATGTTTGGTAGAATTCGTCAGGGGACCCTTTTAGGCTGGTGCTTTCTGTTTGAAAGGTTATTAATTATTGATTTAATTTATTTAATAGATATAAGGCTATTCAGGTTATTTCTAGCTTCTGTGAATTTTGGTAGATAGTGTCTTTGAAGGAATGGATCCATTTTATATACAACACCAGCTTTGTGGGCATAGAATTATTGCCATTTGTTTTTTATTTCTGTGACATGCTTGTGTGTTTTGTCCATTTTTCTGTATTTTTTTTCTCTATTAGTGATTTTCAGGCATTCTTTACATATATCTAAATACTTGGGCTTTATCAATAAATGTGCTGCAAATGTCTTTAATATAATTGTATGTATTCCTGATGTAATAAATTTTCTTTAGTGCTAATAATGATGGTCTTTAACTCTTTTTGTCTGATATTTTGTTTTGTTTTTTTTGTCCATCATCTATTTGTCTATGGTGCCTTTTTTTCTATGTATTTGTGTTCAAAATTTCCACGTCTTTATGAGTTAGGGATATGTCTCGTAGTGTATAGCTGGAATGGTTTTGTTTCTGTTTTTCATTGTGGTCCCATAATCTTTGTTTTTAAAGGGCAAATTTAAGCCCTTTATAATCATTATGATTATTGGTATCATTGGACTTGTTTCTATTGTATTGTTTTTGTTCTCTGTCCTTTTTTCTATGCATTTTTCTTCTTTTGATTTATTGAGGCAATTTTCCCTCAATTTTATTCTTTATTTTATACTATTCTTAGTGGTTACTCTTAAGCCACAGCCCTCCGAAAAGCCTCAAAGCCTTTAAACACTTCCCTTATTTATCATGCTATTTTAGTTCTGCCCTATTTTTTTTTAACTTCCCTGGTAGCTCAGACGGTAAAGAATCCACCTGTAATGCAGGAGATTGGATTCGATCCCTGGTTTGAGAAGATCCCCTGGAGAAGGGAATGGCTACCCACTCCAATATTCTTGCCTGGAGAATCCCATGGACAGAGGAGCCTGGTGGGTTACTGTCCAGAGGATCACAAAGAGTTGGATGTGACCGAGTGATCCAAACTTATTTTTTTAGCAACTGCCACATATCGAATATTCTTATTTTTTTCATTTTTTAAAAAATTTTATTTTATTTTTAAACTTTACAATATTGTATTAGTTTTGCCAAATATCGAAATGAATCTGCCACAGGTATACGTGTGTTCCCCATCCTGAACCCTCCTCCCTCCTCCCTCCCCATGCCATCCCTCTGGGTCGTCCCAGAGCACCAGCCCCAAGCATCCAGTATCATGCATCGAACCTGGACTGGCGACTCGTTTCATACATGATATTATACATGTTTCAATGCCATTCTCCCAAATCTTCCCACCCTCTCCCTCTCCCACAGAGTCCATAAGACTGTTCTATACATCAGTGTCTCTTTTGCTGTCTTGTACACAGGGTTATTGTTACCATCTTTCTAAATTCCATATATATGCGTTAGTATACTGTATTGGTTTTCTTTCTGGCTTACTTCACTCTGTATAATAGGCTCCAGTTTCATCCACCTCATTAGAACTGATTCAAATGTATTCTTTTTAATGGCTGAGTAGTACTCCATTGTGTACATGTACCACAGCTTTCTTATCCATTCATCTGCTGATGGACATCTAGGTTGCTTCCATGTCCTGGCTATTATAAACAGTGCTGCGATGCACATTGGGGTACACATGTCTCTTTCCCTTCTGGTTTCCTCAGTGTGTATGCCCAGCAGTGGGATTGCTGGATCATAAGGCAGTTCTATTTCCAGTTTCTTAAGGAATTTCCACACTGTTCTCCATAGTGGCTGTACTAGTTTGCATTCCCACCAACAGTGTAAGAGGGTTCCCTTTTCTCCACACCCTCTCCAACATTTATTGCTTGTAGACTTTTGGATCGCAGCCATTCTGACTGGCGTGAAATGGTACCTCATAGTGGTTTTAATTTGCATTTCTCTGATAATGAGTGATGTTGAGCATCTTTTCATGTGTTTGTTAGCCATCTGTATGTCTTCCTTGGAGAAATGTCTATTTAGTTCTTTGGCCCATTTTTTGATTGGGTCATTTATTTTTCTGGAGTTGAGCTGTAGGAGTTGCTTGTATATTTTTGAGATTAGTTGTTTGTCAGTTGCTTCATTTGCTATTATTTTCTCCCATTCTGAAGGCTGTCTTTTCACCTTGCTAATATTTTCCTTTGATGTGCAGAAGTTTTTAAGTTTAATTAGGTCCCATTTGTTTATTTTTGCTTTTATTTCCAATATTCTGGGAGGTGGGTCATAGAGGATCCTGCTGTGGTGTATGTCGGAGAGTGTTTTGCCTATGTTCTCCTCTAGGAGTTTCAACACACAGAAATCCCTTGCATTCCTATACACTAATAATGAGAAAACAGAAAGAGAAATTAAGGAAACAATTCGATTCACCATTGCAACGGAAAGAATAAAATACTTAGGAATATATCTACCTAAAGAAACTAAAGACCTATATATAGAAAACTATAAAACACTGGTGAAAGAAATCAAAGAGGACACTAATAGATGGAGAAATATACCTTGTTCATGGATTGGAAGAATCAATATAGTGAAAATGAGTATACTACCCAAAGCAATTTATAGATTCAATGCAATCCCTATCAAGCTACCAACGGTATTCTTCACAGAGCTAGAACAAA
>NW_011494862.1:1074117-1092330 GCF_000754665.1 Bison bison bison
ACTGGAGGAATCAACCTACCTGACTTCAGGCTCTACTACAAAGCCACAGTCATCAAGACAGTATGGTACTGGCACAAAGACAGAAATAGAGATCAATGGAACAAAATAGAAAGCCCAGAGATAAATCCACACACCTATGGACACCTTATCTTTGACAAAGGAGGCAAGAATATACAATGGATTAAAGACAATCTCTTTAACAAATGGTGCTGGGAAAACTGGTCAACCACTTGTAAAAGAATGAAACTAGAACACTTTCTAACACCATACACAAAAATAAACTCAAAATGGATTAAAGATCTAAATGTAAGACCAGAAACTATAAAACTCCTAGAGGAGAACATAGGCAAAACACTCTCCGACATACAGCACAGCAGGATCCTCTGTGACCCATTTTTTTTTTTTTTTTTGATTAAGCAACACATTTCCATTTTGTTTGCTCACCATTTCCTCTTTCTTCTTGGATACATTGCCCTGGGATCTTTACTTCTTGAAGTACATCCTTTAGAAGTTCCTTTAGTGAAGGTTTGGTAATGGTCTGCATTTGTCTTTACTTCCTCTCTTTCTTAAAAGATTGTTTTAATTGATTGAAAATACCACTCTGACAGTCATTTTCTTTCAACGGCTCCACCTACTCATTTCTTTTTTCATGTTGTTCAGAAAACTGCTCCCCTGCCTGGCCAGCTGTCCTTTGTAGATGTTCTGTCTTTTTGCTGTAACTGCTTTCTTTTCTAATTCATCTTTTAATTTTGAGATAATTGTAGATTCACTTATAGTTGAGTACCCTTTACCTAGTACATTATTTCCCTAGTTCCTCTTAACTTCTTACAAAATTGCAGTGTAATATCACTCTTCTTTGTAATTTTATTCTGCACTTATTTAAACATTTTAAACCTAGTAATGCTACATTCTGCACTGGACAATTCCAACATCTATAGACTCTGGAGATCTCTGACTTTCACTTATTGCAGCTGACCCTAATGTGCTTTGTGACACTTTAATACGTGCTCAATACTTACTCATGTTATGTGAGGATCTTGCCAGCCTAAGCTGGGGTGGCTTCCTTCAAGCAATGATTTGTGTCATGTTTTGCTTGGATTGAGGGATGCTGCAGACCCAGGACCATTTTGAGACCCTTAGAAGCCTGTCTTGGTGAAGGACTCACAGGCTTATTTCCTCTTATTCTGCATCCTTCAGCAGTCCCGTTGTGGTCCTTTGTCCTCAAGGCACCTCTGCCTCTGCTCAGTTCTCACTGCTCACTGCTTTCAGTGGCTGCCCTGCTTAAGGCTTATTTGTTTTTAGTGGTGTTTGTGAGCACAGAAATATATCACAAATTGGGTTCTATTGAAGATCCGGCTGCTTTGTAGCAGGTCAGTAGAGCTTTCAGCCCACCATATTACTGGAAGCAGAAGTACTGGGGAAAAGGTGACAGTGGTTATTGATCTTTGGAATGAGTATTGTCTTTGTATTGTTTGAGTTGTACTGTTACCACAATACAAGACAAACCCTTTTGACCCCCTTCCAGGACTGAAGCACTCATTTCCCCAGCTGCTGGATACCACTCCCCTCTCTAACTTGCCCTTGGCTGAAGAGGACTGTCATACCCAAGGGTCAGTCTGTATCCAATGACTATTGATGTATCTATGTGTGTGTAATTCAGGACACCTCTCAAGGGCCATCCTAGCTCAGAGTCCCCTGTGAAGTTACTCGAGAACTTTATTGTGATTGTATGTTCTCTGCAAATCCTGCTTTTGTCACTTCCCCACAGGCATTGATCTTGTGGGCAATCCCCCCCCAGTAAAATCTCTACAGGCAAATCTGTCTCAGAATCAACTTTCCTGGAGGAAATTGAACTAAAACAGTCTTGTTTTTAAAAATTTTTGGAACTTTCATGGCCCCATAGAATATGTAATTAAAATATCTATACTATGTCATGAATTTTAGTCCTGGGAGCCATTTAGAAAGAATCTAGTTTTACATCATTCTAAAATTAAAAAAAAATTGAGACCTAGAGTTGACTATTTCATAAAAGATCATCAGCTTACTTTGTGGTCTCTGTTGTCTCCAAACGAAGGGGACTGACCTCTGACCTTTGTTCTTTAAGTTCTATTATTCAATTGATCTGTGGTTCTGAGCTTTGAGACCAAGGCACTTGCCAGTCTCTGGTGTTGTTTTCCTTCTTTGCCTCTTTGTATAATTTTTTGTTCTTCCATGTTCTTCTAGCAAGTTTGTTCAAATAATTTTGACTGTGGCCATAAAATAGAGTATAGAAAATGTAGCCAAAGATAACAAAGAAATTTGATGCGTTTTGCTTGCTTGTTTCCTGCAGCACCCTCATTACATTGGGCATGGATGTAGGTGCAGGGCCAGCTTCGTGGGCCTATGACTGGTCCCAGATTCAGAGTTTTCTAGCTGTTGATTTCATCCTCACTATCGGATGCCTTGAAATTCATAATCATTTTTTTAACCAGGGGGCCCACATTTTAATTTTTCAATAGGTCTCACAAATAATATAGCTGGCTCTGGGTAGACAGTTTGGTATAGAAGATGTCAGAAAGATGTGTGGGGTCGAATCATGCCTTTGTCTCTTACATTTTATGGTCTTGTCCAAAATTCTTAAACCCTCTGGATCTCTTTCCTCATTGAGAAAATATTGCTGGCAGGGCCTACAAATATTTGAAATTTGCTATTGAAAAGACTAATTAACAAATACTATTACAGTAGCTATCATTTTGAGCTTCCCTCATAGCTCATTTGGTAAAGAATTTGCCTGCAATGCAGGAGACTCTGGATCCAAGATTCCCTGGAGAAGGGATAGGCTACCTACTCCAGTATTCTTGGACTTCCCTTGTGGCTTAGTTGGTAAAGAATCCGCCTGCAATGCAAGAGACCTGGTTCGATTCCTGGATCGGGAAGATCTGCTGGAGGAGGGATAGGCTACCCACTCCAGTATTCTTGGGCTTCCCTTGTGACTCAGCTGGTAAAGAATCCGGCTGCATTGCAGGAGACCTGGGCTCAATCCCTGGGTTGGGAAGGTCCTCTGGAGAAGGGAAAGGCTACCCACTCCATTATTCTGGCCTGGAGAATTTCATGGACTGTATAGTCCATGGGGAGCTATAATATGAAAAACTTAGAATTAGTGAAGTTAAGCCAGTGGGTTCTGGGGTCAGATTTTCTGGGTTCATGTCTGAGCTTTGTGATTTACCAATGGTGATACGTTGAGTAAATTCCCTAAACATTCTTTGTGTCTCATCATAGGATGTATGTGAATGTTAAATGAATTAATTGCAACTTCTTGGCATGGTACCTGGTTTTAGGTACGATACTGGTTTTAGGAAAGATAACCAAACTCTTCTAAAACATGCATGCTATGAGAGAAAATAATCAAAAGGGTCCTTGGTAGAGAAAGAGAAAAGTTTGGGAACATATATGAACAACACTGTGGAGAAGGACGTGACAACTACAAACCACAGAATTAACTGTTTGTGTTGGTCAGTGCAGCACCTCTACTTAGCACTCACTTATGGATGGGTCAGTGTGTCCTTTAGGGAAGGCAGTAACAATTTTACACAGTTTTACCTAACAGGAAACCTGGAGGCATAGATTCCCTGTGATGGTTGTATACTCATTGTTCTCAATTTTATACTTGGCAGCTAGTTGGAATACAGACTCCTTCTATCATCATTAACCTCATTAGTCATCCCCAAATGAGGAAAGCCCAGGATGAGGTTTGAGAGGGAAGTCCAAATTCTTGGAAGACATCTCAGAATGTTCCCAAGGTATAGTGTAGTGAGCAACTAAACTGAAGCAAATAAGCCTCTTCCACCAAAAAAAGTCTTCCCTGATGGCTCAGTGGGAAAAGAATCCACCTGCAGTGCAGAAGACACTCGAGACGTGGGTTCAATCCCTGGGTCAGGAAGATCCCCTGGAGAAGGAAATGGCAACTCACTCCAGTATTCTTGCCTGAAAAATTCTATGGATAGAGGAACCTGGCAGGCTGTCGTCCAAAGGATGGCAAAGAGTTGAACAGGACTAAGGACTAAGCAAGCAGGCCCCCCAGGAAAGCAAGCATGTCTTTTCTCTGAATTAGTCTTTCCCTGATGTGCACTGAAATTGTGTACCCCCAAAATTCCTATGTTGAATCTCCTAACACCTACTGTGGTGGCATTTGGAAAAGGCCTTTGGGAGATAATTAGAGTCAGACTCAGTCATGAGGATAGAGTCTTCATGTGGGATCAGTGGCTTTCTAGGAGAATCCCAGGGACAGAGGAGCCTAGTGGGCTGCCGTCTATGGGGTCGCACAGAGTTGGACACGACTGAAGCGACTTAGCAGCAGCAGCAGCAGCAGAATGAGGTAGAGAGATATTTCTCTCCACAAGCCCACAACAAGGTCAGGGGAGCACACACAGAGAAGGTAGCTTTCTGCAGGCCAGAAAGAGAGTGCTTCCCAGAACATGAGCATGATCTCTGATCTCAAACTTCCAGCCTCCAGAACTGTGAGAAAATAAACTTGTATTGTTAAACCCACACAGCCTCTGGTATTTCGTTATGGCAGCCTGAGCTAAGATGATCCCTTTCGACAACTGTCTTCTGTCATGTTTTTCCTCCTGTTCTCCTTTGCATTGATGCTCTATGATCACTAGTTGAATAATTACCAGAAATATTTATAATTATAATCCATCATGTGCTCAGTCATGTCTGACTCTTTGTGACCCCATGGACTGTAGCCCACTAGTCTCCTCTGTCCATGAGATTTTCCATGCAAGAATACTGAAGTGGATTGTCATTTACTTCCCCAGGGAATCTTCCCAACCGAGGGATCGAACCCGCATCTCCTGTATCTCCTGCATTGCAGGCAGATTCTTTACCCAGAAATATTTAGCTAAAAATTAATAAATCCTTCCCCATAAGAGTATCAAGAGAGTATTCAGCCTGCTGTTGTGGGTTGAATTGTGCCCCGCAAAGATATGTTGAATCCCCAGTATCCACGAATGTGATTTTATTTGAAAATAAGGTCTTTGTAGATGTGATCAAGGTGAGGTCCTATTGAAGTACCATGAGACCCCTAGTCCAGTGTAACTGGGTTCTTCATAAGAAGAGGAAAAATGCCATGTGAAGACACACACATAGAAAGAAGGCCTGGAGATGATAGAGGCAGATATTGGAGTGATGCAGCTAAAAGCTAAGGAATGCCAAGGATCTATGGCCACCATCAGAAGTCAGGAAGAGGCAAGGAAGTACTCTACCCAATGTCTCAGAGCCTGGCTGTGCTAACACCTTGGCTTCAGATTTCTACCCTCCATAACTGCTGGAGAGTGTATTTCTGTATCGTCACCCAAGTCTGTGGTACTTTGCTAAGGCTGCCCTAAGAAACAAATTCATGTGCCTCCCTTCACATAAGCAGTATTTTATTCTTGCTTTGAATCTCATTTCCTAGTGATTGTCATCAGTATGATTGCCTTCAAAGCAGAGGAACAAGATACAAAGGCATGAGGACCTTTTAAATTATAGTTGTTTTGTAGAATAAAAGATAATCTGAAAAAGAATAGAAACATGTATATGTATAACTCAACATTCAGAAAACTAAGATCATGGCATCTGGTCCCATTACTTCATGGCAAATAGATGGGGGAAACAATGGAAACAGTGACAGACTTTATTTTGGGCGGGGGGGAGGAACTCCAAAAAAACTGCAGATGGTGACTGCAGCCATGAAATTAAAAGGTGCTTGCTCCTTGGAAGAAAAGTTATGACCAACCTAGACAGCATATTAAAAAGCAGAGACATTACTTTGCCAACAAAGGTCCATCTAGTCAAAGCTAGGGTTTTTCCAGTAGTCATGTATGGATGTTGAGAGTTGGACTCTAAAGAAAGCTGAGTGCTGAAGAATTGATGCTTTTGAGGTGGTGTTGGAGAAGATTCTTGAGAGTCCCTTGGACAGCAAAGAGATCCAACTAGTCCATCCTAAAGGAAATCAGTCCTGAATATTCATTGGAAGGACTGATGCTGAAGCTGAAACTCCAGTATTTTGGCCACCTGATGTGAAGGGTGCAAAGACCCTGATGCTGGGAAAGATTGAAGGCAGGAGGAGAAGGGGGCAACAGAGCATGAGATGGTTGGATGGCATCACCAACTCAATGGAAACGAGTCTGAGTAAGCTCCGGGAGTTGGTGATGGACAGGGAAGCCTGGCATGCTGCAATCCATGGGTTTGCAAAGAGTCGGACATGATTGAGCGACTGAACTGAGCTGAACTGATACATATAACTGAATCTCTTTGCTGTACACCTGAAACTAACACAACATTCTTAATAACTATAGTCCAGTATGAAATAAAAATTAGAAAAATTTTTTACTTTAAAAGAAAAGTTGCTGTGGGTATGGAATCCATCCCACAATACCACCCAATCTCCCAGGGCCAACCCATTCTTTAACCTGTTAAGTAAACCCAACCAACCACTAATGAACAATGTGGTGGTGCTGATTTAGTCACTAAGTCGTATTCGACTGTTTGAGACCCAGTAGACAGTAGCCCGCTAGCCTGCTCTGTCCACAGGCTTTCCCGGGTAAGAATACTGGATTTGCCATTTCCTTCTCCAAGAGATGGATCTTCATGATGTAGGGATCAAACCCAGGTCTCCTGCATTGCAAGCAGATTCTTTACCTCTGAGCCACCAGGGAAGTCCTAATGAACAAAGTGTACATGCATATTTGATGGTGAATGGGAGATGATTTCAGTTCGTGATGGATGAAAGATCACAGTATGTTTGTCTCAGATGTAGAGGGAGCTATAAAAACTGGAAAGGACAGTAAAGATATGAGATGGTTTTACTACAGGTGCCTTTTGTTTATGGAATCTTACTTCCAATTATGGACATATTCTTTTAAAAATTCTTGAAATGTTTGCCTTTATAACTATGTGTCATTCAGTCTGTCCCAGAAAAACAGAAATAGCGTTATTTCCATTTGTTTTATTTTCCAACACAAGAGGGCAGCATTGCAGCATTGTTCATGTCCTGTAGGCCTCACACTGCTGTACTTCGCGTTTAAATACGCAGGGTACCTTTTTCAAATGGATAATCAGTTGAGAATTGCACAAAGGAGGACCCAGGCTATTTATCCATCACCTGACATTTATTTTAATGTTAGTTTTGAAAACAGTACCCTCTGGTGAGCATTCATACATTTTATATTTGCTTCATTGTTTCAGATTCTATACTAATCACCCAGTTTCAAGAAGAAGAGGTACTTTTGTGTTTTGTAGTGTTTGTGTAGGGTAATTGTCTAAAAATCTGAATTCATTTAAATGGCATTTTCAATCACATTACTCAGAAGTACATAGGGTACCAGGACATAGACAGTTTGACATAAAGGATAAGTAACCCACTGGGCAGGGGGGTTTCCTGCTTGCTTGACACAAGTCTGTGAGAGAGTAAACCCGGTGCCATGGATTCCAGCAGGTCTGTGCAAATAAATGGGCTGGGAGATAGGGGATGATGGGAGTGCAGTAAAAATAGTAAGAATAATGATACGAAGAAGTACCATTTTTGACTGCTTGTTTTATCTTTGTCGTGGTTTAGTCACTAAGTTGTATCCAACTCTGCAGCCCCATGAATTGTAGCGTGCCCGGCTTCCCTGTCCTACCCTATCCCCCAGAATTTGCTAAAACTCGTGTCCATTGAGTTGGTGATGCTATCAATTTTATCTTAGATCCGTTATTGCATAGCTATATTGTTCTTAATACTCCTGCATAGTTCCTCTCATTTTTATAGGTGAGAAAGCAGAAGCTTGGCTTAGGTAAGTGATTCACCCCTCAACTCATGAAGCTCATAGGTGGCAGCACTGACTGCCAAGCTCAGGTTTCTCCCACTACTTCATGTTGACAGTGAAAGAGATTGAATTCAGTGATTCACTCTAAAAAGTTATTGATTTGATATTCAAACTTCTTCATCCCTACCCTATCCACTTCATATATTTGATTTAGTCTAGACTACTGTGATGGTTAATTTTATGTGTCAGCTTTACTGGTCTAAGGGATACCCAGATAGCCGGTAAAATGTTATTTCTGGATGTGCCTATGAGGTCGTTTCTGGAAGAGATTAACATTTGCATCAGGAAAGAAGATGACCCTCACCAATGTAGATGGTTATCATCCAATCCCTTGAGGGTCTGAATAAAACAAAAAAGGCAGAAGAAAGAATTTCTTTGTTGAAGCTGAAACATCAGCACTCCTGGCTCTTGGGCTTATGGACCAAGACCAGGACTTGGCTGGATTACACTACTGGTATTACTGCTTCTCCAACTTGCAGATGGCAGGTGTACTATTTTCTAACCCTCATAATGGTGTGAGCCAATTTTTATAATAAATGTCCATATTTTATATATGTATAAAATATACACATATATATCCATATATGTATGTCTATGTATGTTCTGTTTCTCTAAAAATTTTGACTATACAGCTACCTTAAGTAAAATACAAAATGCTATATGAGGTCTAAATTTTATTATTGCGTTTATTATTTTTTGCTCTTTGCATCTGAGCAATAATTTAATGCCTTATGTCTGAGAATCTTCATCTCAACAGAACTGTGGAGTAGATCCCAGAAGATTCGAGTCCCTTTTAGAAGACTGAGGAGGGAGCATTTGCTTTAGTGTGGTAGCACAGTGCATTCACATAACACATTTTCCTCTGAGGAGCTCAAGGCAAAGACGACGGGTTACTATCTGCATTACCTGCCAGTGGCAGATATGAAAGATGGCATCTTAACCTTTGAAGAAGAGAAAACATGTCCACAAGAATCTTTTTTGTTGCAAGAACAAATTGCTGAAGTAGATTGTCCATGATTGCTAATGGTTGAACTCTTTGAACCGGCATTGTTTATTCCTGAACCTGGACTGTATCTTTTGAGGTTAACAGCACTTTAGGAGTCAGGCTTGAATTTTTGTCCCAGGTTTGCCATGGGACAATTTTTGTCCCAGGCTCTTGGCTTTGAGAAAACTCCCTGAGCCTCCAGAGAAGGCAGTGGCAACCCACTCCAGTACTCTTGCCTGGAAAATCCCATGGATGGAGGGAGGAGCCTGGTAGGCTGCAGTCCATGGGGTCGCTGAGGGTCGGACACGACTGAGGAACTTCACTTTCACTTTTCACTTTCATGCATCGGAAAAGGAAATGGCAACCCACTCCAGTGTTCTTGCCTGGAGAATCCCAAGGGCCGGGGAGCCTGGTGGGCTGCCGTCTATGGGGTCGCACAGAGTTGGACACGACTGAAATGACTTAGCAGCAGCAGCAGCAGCCTGAGCCTCAGATTCTTCATCTGTGAAAGAAAAATAAGAATAATATAAACTTCTTGGAATTATTACATAGATAAAGTAATGTGTGTATGTGTATATATGTATGTAGGCATGTGTATACTTTTTGTTTTGGTACACATACCCATTCAGTGTACTCTGCTCTGTGACAAGGGCACCAGTCTGTAACTCAGAGTTATCTGCAATTCTGAGCAGTGCCCAGTGAGACCACTGGGTGTCTCTAGAAAGCTTGAATTTTAAGAGTAAGAAAAAAGATGCTTGTGAACATGTTTTAGAAACTGTAAAGCTTTGTAAAAAATAAGATTGTAATGGTTCCTTCACTGAATTCAACTTCTATTAATACTTGATATATACCTATGCTTTTGCATTTATCTAGTTAGTTCAAATGTAAACATTTACAGAGCACCTAATATATACTAGGGAAACGTTCATTCACTTTATAATGTGCACTGCTCTAGGGACTGTATATTCAGCAGTGTACAAAGTGGACTAATATTTTGCCTCTGGAGCTTATATTTGTAAGGGTGACAGTGAGCAGGCACATACACATATGTAGAATGGTAGAATGTTTGGTAATAATATGAAGGAAAAAATGAAGCTTGGTAAAATAGAGAATCATAGTGGATGCCATTTTAGGTAATAGACCTTAAAAGTCATCTTTGAGAGGATTAAAACTGAGCAAAAAAACCTGAATTAAATAAAAGAATGAGCCACATATATACCCAGAAAAAGTGAGCGCTCATCAGAGAGAACAAAAAGTAAAAGGCCTTAAAAGCAAGATGTGTGGTTATTATGTTTGAGAAACAGCAAAGAACCGTGGGCAAACCATGCACATTGATAGGGTTTTCTATATAATTCATTGTCTTTTGGGGAGACAATGTCTATTATAATATTATACCTTTATAGCTCCTTTCTGTAAGTGTATTCACCTAAATATTATATTACAATAATTAGTACTTACTGAGTACTCATTGTATTCTGAGTTAGTCCTTACAAACCTACCATGTAAATATAATTACCCCCTATTATTCAGAGACTCTAAAGAGCTTCTTAAGGTAACATATCCAGGAAGTTGGTGAGGCAACACTTGGCCTTGTTTGAAAGTGCAGTAACTCAGTGGGAAGACAGATGAGTAAAAAATAATGAAGTGATAGGAGCAATGGAAAGTTACCAAGAGCAGGTGACATGTGACTTGTGACATGTGACTTGGAGGATGAGGTTGGATTCTTAAAGGAGGAGAAGATGGGGATGAGAGTGGAGAGAGAATCTCCTGGTAGAAAACAAAGCAATGGGGGCTTCAAAGAGCATGGTTTATGGAGGAAATAACACACAGTTGAGTGTAGCTGAAGAATCTGTAGCACTAAGTGTAATAGATATGCTGTGGTGCCTGCAAGTGCCAGGAGGGAAAGCCTTCTACCACTATTAGGAGGAGATGGAACCCTGACCCAAAGGCAGCAGAGTCTCTGGTATTTCCAGGGACATAAACCTGTGTGACTTGGCTTGAACATGTCAGATGGCTGAATCAGATTCTCTCTTTCAAAATTTTGAAACAAAGATACCAAGACTATTGCTAGTCTATGGAGGACCCTAGAATAGGGAAGTTATCTGAATTTGGGGACTCAGGAAGTTATCCGAGGTCATGTGAAACTGTTCCAAATTGGGAAAGGAGTACGTCAAGGCTATATGCTGTCACCCTGCTTATTTAACTTATATGCAGAGTACAACATGTGAAATGCCAGGCTGGATGAATCACAAGCTGGAATCAAGATTGCTGGGAGAAATATCAATAACCTCAGATATGCAGATGACACCATTTTTATGGCAGAAAGCAAAGAGGAACTAAAGATCCTCTTGATGAAGGTGGAAGAGTGAAAAAGCTGGCTTGAAACTCAACATTCAAAAAACTAAGATCATGGCATCTGGTTCCATCACTTCATGGCAAATAGATGGGGGGAAAGTGGAAACAGTGACAGACATTATTTTCTTGGGCTCCAAAATCACTGCAGATGGTGACTGCAGCCATGAAATTAAAAGACGCTTGCTCCTTGTTTAAGACCAACTTAGACAACTTATTAAAAAGCAGAGACATTACTTTGCCGACAAAGGGCCATCTAGTTATACTATGGTTTTTCCAGTAGTCATGTATAGATGTGAGAGTTGGATGATAAAGAAAACTGAGCACTGAAGAATTGATGCTTTTGAACTGTGGTGTTGGAGAAGACTCTTGAGAGTCCCTTGGATAGCAAGGAGATCTAACCAGTCAATCCTAGAGGAAATTAGTCCTGAATATTCATTGGAAGAACTGATGGTGATGCTCCAATACTTTGGCCACCTGATGTGAAGAACTGACTCATTTGAAAAGACCCTGATGCTGGGAAAGATTGAAGGCGGGGGGAGAAGGGGATGACAGAGGATGAGATGGTTGAATGGCATCACCGACTCAATGAACAAGCTCTGGGAGTTGGTGAAGGACGGGGAAGGCTGGTATGCTGCAGTCTATGGGGTCAGAGTCAGACACGATTGAGCAACTGAACTGAACTGAAACCTGATAAGGTAGCTGGCTGTAGAAAAAGCGCAGCAAGTGCAGAGATTAACAAAGAGGGAACACCATGAGGTGTCTGAGGAAAAGAAGTGGGGGCATCAGCTCTCTAGTTTCCGCTGCATTTACAGTTCTTAACTCATTAGGGCTCATGGGGCAGTCTAGTTTCTGTCTTGATCCCAGAGATCTGTGTATCCTAAAATTAGGGGGATCATATGATCTGTTATTCAAACTGGCATATTTTTGAAAGTGAAAGTGGGTACTATTAATAATTGCAAGCATTAACTGGATGATGATAGATATGAACTGGGATGTAGGCAATGGTGGATGGAAGAACCACTTCTCTCCAGAAAATAACAGTGATGATGATGGGAGCAGCAGAACAAAATTTAATTTGTAGTGTTTGCAGATTTCCATGGTATAAATACTACCACCACAGTTGATTCTAAACTCCCAAGGCAAAATCAGCTGGTTGCAAATTCCTGAAGATTTAATAATCAGCTTCCTCAAGCTGTGACAAGTCAGCTCCAGCCGCCTGCTGGATGCACACTGCCCCACCTACAGTACTCTCTCCACCAGGTCCACTCTCCTTCATTTTCACTTAGGTTTTGTTGAGAGCATGTGATTCTCACAACTCCAAAAGTTCTGATTAGAACATTTGGGTGTGAAACTAGTGGGAAGTCTGCTTCCCAGCCTCCCTTGTACCTCCTCCAAGGGACAGACTGCCTGCAGCCTCCTCTCACTCCCAGGTACCTAGCACTGTGAGGAATATGCAGAAGCTGTCAGTAAATACTGATGATAATGCTTCCGGGGTCACGCCTTGCCTCCCCTAGAGGAAGGTTGGTGGTATTAGTGGTATTAGTCTTTCCGTCATGTCTAATTCTTTGTGACCCCATGGACATAGCCCACCAGGCCCCTCTGTCCTTGGAATTCTCCATGAATACTGGCGTGGGTAGCCATTCCCTTCTCCAGGGGATCTTCCTGACTCAGGGATCCAACCTGGGCCTCCTGAATTGCAGGCAGATTCTTTACCATCTGAGCCACCACAGAAAGGTTGCCCAGCCGTGGTTTGCAATTTGCCTGTCAGCAGTGGGATAGCACCTTTGTGACAGGTTAGCTACGGAGGAGCCTGGTACGGCTGCAGTCCATGGGGTCACTAAGAGTCAGACACGACTGAGCGACTTCCCTTTCACTTTTCACTTTCATGCATTGGAGAAGGAAATGGCAACCCACTCCACTGTTCTTGCCTGGAGAATCCCAGGGACGGGGGAGCCTGGTGGGCTGCCCTCTATGGGGTCACACAGAGTCGGACATGACTGAAGCGACTTAGCAGCAGCAGCAGCAGCAGCCGCCAACAGCAGCTTCTCAGAGGATTCTGAGACCTGGACTCTGACATTCTCCCCCAAGGCTGATTGCTATAAGCCCAACATCTTCTGTCAAATTGTAGCCTTCCATATACAGATGAAGTTTATTTATTCAGTGGGGGGAATGGTTATGGTTATAAGTTGATCAGTTGTATCCGACTCTTTATGACCCCATGACCTGTAGGCTGTCAGGCACCTCTGTCCCTGGGATTTTCCAGGCAAGGATATTGGAGTGGGTTGCCATTTTCTCTCCAGAGGATCTTCCTAACCCAGGGATCGAATCTGGGTCTCCCACATTGCAGGAAGACTCTACCATCTGAGCCACTAGGGGATCCTTATAGCCACGTGAGTACTAAGTGTCTGATCAGGGTTCCTCTTTAACTTGCTCATATTGGCCTGAGGCAACCGCTGTCACACTTATTCCTCAGTCTTCTTTCTTCAAATAACACAATCCTTGCCTTCCAAAAAGCAGAGTCTCCAAGCTGCTCTGGAAATAAACTGGTTACCCAAGCTTATTAGATGAGCCTTGCTTGTGCAAACACATTCTTACTTGGACTTTATATTTTTCTTTCTCACCCCACCTTTTTGTTCTTATTTCTGCTTGTATGTAAATATTTTTTATACCTTTTTGAATAATAGTGAAATATCAGAAGAATTCAGTTTCTAACAGACTTCGTACAAGCAATTTTCCTTGTTTCTGAGAAATGATAAGACTGGGAGACATTGCCTCTGGACATCCTAAATGTATTCATTAGTTCAATGGTTGA
Organism: Bison bison bison; assembly: GCF_000754665.1. Lineage (NCBI taxonomy): Eukaryota > Metazoa > Chordata > Mammalia > Artiodactyla > Bovidae > Bison > Bison bison. The sequence goes on from NW_011494862.1 coordinate 1,088,099, forward strand.
TGTTGCTGGGGAAGAATTTAGTCCAGGTCAGACACACATGTGCTCATATATACACATGCTAATACACAGACACACAATTTCTGTTCCAACTGTTCTCAGCTGAAATGAAATCAGGTGAAATGACAGTTCTGCACTTTTCCTACCACCATCCTTTTTAAGTGAATTGATTAAATAGATGTTTATTTAAGAAAGTCTTCCCAGTTTATGTGCCAGCCAATAAAATAATTATTTTCCAAGGTGAATTATATATATATAAATTAAGGTACAAAATCATACCTGTGTCCAAAGACTCTTAAGTATCAGCTTTCCGTACACATGCATCGAGTCAAGAGGTTAGCATTGACTGTTGTTGGTACTTTTGGTTGTGGCAAGAGTTGTTAACTTTCCTAACTTGTGCATGCATGTGTGCTAAGTCACTTCAGTGACGGCTGACTCTTTGTGACCCTGTGGACAGTAGCCTGCCTGGTTCCTCTGTCCATGGGATTCTCCAGGCAAGAATACTGAACTGGGTTACTGTGCCATCTTCCCGACCCAGGGATTGAACCCATGTCTCTTCTGTCTCCTGCCTTGGCAGCTGATTTCCTTATGACTAGTGCCACCTGAAGCCCCTTATAACCTGAAGTGTTATGAAATCAATTCACCACAAAATGCTATGGACCTACAATGTGTCCATTAATGTCTTTGATAATGTGAAATAATGACATAAATCTAAATAACAGATGTTCATAAAGTGGTATATGTGTGTGTGTGTATATATATGTACATGTATGTATATAAAACTATTTGCTAAAGCAATTTTTACAATTGTGTAAAAGAGTAAAATTCTGCAGTCTAATAAATAAGGGTGATTTAATTTGCAGTCACTTAATGAATTGCTATCAGACCATTTAAAACTGTGTTGTAGAAGAATATTTGCTGCTGTGGAAAGATATTCAGAACATATTGCCAAGTGGTGAAAATAATCTACAAAACTTTATGGTAACATTTTTACCCATATGGTTATGGTGTTTCATGGGTGTGTGTGTTTCACAAGACTAGAAAAATGTATACCAACATGATCTGTGAACATTGATTATAGCTGGATGGAATGATTAAACTGGTTTATGTCCTATTTCCATTTCTCACTGTGCTCTGTCTTTACTTCTTGAGCATGCTTCACTACTGAAGTTAAAGGAAAAGTTACTCTTAATGAACTCATTGAATTTTGAAGGAGGTAGAGTTACACACAGTTAGCTATAAAGTGAGGCATGTATATGTACTAAATATGGACTTTAGTATATGTACTTAAATAGTATATGTACTATTTAGTACATGTATTAAACTTGTGGAGGTCTTCCCTGGTGACTCAGAATTGGCCTGCAATGCAGGAGATGCAAGAGATGTGGGTTTGATCCCTGGGTTGGGAAGATCCCCTGGAGAAGGAAATTGCAACCCACTCAGGTACTCTTGCCTGGGAAATCCAAAGGACAGAGGAGCCTGGCTGGCTATAGTCCATGGGGTCACAAGAGTTGGACCTGACTTAGCCACTAAACCACCACACCACCACCAAACTTATGGAGTAGGGGCATGTGAGTAAGTCATTAAATTCCTGTCCTTCTGTTCAGGGGTATATTTTAGAAAGGTGATTAGGGTAACCTAGAGGAAAGGGTACACCTTAGGTGACATGAACTGATCCCTGCTTAAAGAGTTAAAGAATCTAACTTATCCCCCTATGGAGCAAGGAGAACAAAGCTTTTACTGTACTATTAATTAGAATTCAGCTTTGCATAGTCTGTGGTTACAGACTTCAGTGAAATTGGTGCAGGATCCTATTCTCAAAGGGTTACAAAGCACATATTGTTGTCAGAGTAATTCTAGTACAGAAAGATGGTATCCTTGGAAAAAAGATAAAATACATTTTATATGGAGCAAACCACATTAGACAATTTCATAGTTTTAAATGTTAAACAGTAATGAACATTTCTAGGAATCTTGTCAACTTTTTAACTTAAAAACAAATGACTCTATTTTCCATAAATGCAAAACAACATATTTTTAACAGTTTATCTGATGGAAAACATTTGAACTGAAATATAACACTAAAATATAACACTGAAATATAACATTTGAACTGAAATAAACACCATGATGGTTCCCAATTAATGGATCAAGGTAACCAAGAATAAATTTCTATAAAGCAAGCATCCTATCCTATTCAACTTCTCCCCATTGTGCTTGGCACAGTGACTGACTCATGATAGGCATTCACCGAAAGTGTGCATATTTGATAGAGCTGGAAAATGTACTTACTTGAATGTCTCTAGTCTGCTCACTGTTGAATAGAATAGTGGAAAGAATAATGGATTGAGAGACCAGTGATTTCAGTTTTAATCCCAGCTCTTCTGTTGACTCAGGACATGACTTCTCTTTGTGGCTTTATTTACCTGTTTGCTATAAAGGAGACTGCATAGATGAACTCCAATGGGAGTTTTCTCTATAATTATTAAAAAGTACCTAAGGTTCTAAGGGATCCCACAAGGGTTTTTTCCTTTCTCTCCCTGTCACCCAAGCTCTTATATTTGTTAATGTAGTCTATGTGCTTACTGAATGTTTTCTGTGTGTTAGGCATTGTGCTACATCATACAGAATAGGCCTGTAAATAAGACACACACAGTCCTTGGCATTTGGGTCTCTTCCTCCAGTGAGAGAGTTGTGTGCCCTCCTACTCAACTGATTATATTTTGAAAAATTTTACTCATCGTTTAATGTATGATCTTATAGTTGTTGTCATACAGTCGCCCAGTTGTGTCCAACTCTTTGCAATCCCATGGACTGCAGCATGCCAGGCCTCCCTGTCCCTTACCATCTCCTGTAGTTTGCCCAAATTCATGTCCATTGCACTGGTGATGCCATCCAGCCATCTCATCCTTTGATGCCCTCTACTCCTGCCCTCAACCTTTCCCAGCATCAGGGACTTTTCCAATGAGCCGTTTGTTCGTATCAGATGACCAAAATACTGGAGCTTCAGCTTCAGCATCAGTCCTTCAAATGAGTATTCACTCATTTGAATAAGGTTGATTTCCCTTAAGATTTACTGGTTTGATCTCCTTGCTGTCCATGGGACTCTCAGGAGTCTTCTCCAGAACCACAGTTTGAAGGCATCAGTTCTTTGATGTTCAGCCTTCTTTATGGTCCAGCTCTCACAACCGTAACGGACTCCTGGGAAGACCATAGCCTTGACTAACCAGACCTTTATGAGCAAAGTAATGTCTCTGCTTTTCAACACACTAGGTTTGTCATAGATTTCCTGCCAAGAAGCAATCATCTTCTGATTTCATGGCTGTAGTCACCATCCACAGTGATTTTTAGAGCCCAAGAAGAGAAAATCTGTCACTACTTCCACCTTTCCCCCTTCTATTTGCCATGAAATAATGGTGCTGGATGGTACTGGATGCCATGGTCTTAGTTTTTTTAATATTTAGTTTGTAACCAGCTTTTTTACTCTCCTCCTTCACCCTCATCAAGGGGCTCTTTAATTCCTCTTCAATTTCTGCCATTAGAATGGAATCATCTGCATATTTGAGATTGTTGATATTTCTCTCACCTATCTTGATTCTAGCTTGTAACTCATCCAGCCCGGCATTTCTCATGATGTGCTCAGCCTATAAGCTAAACAAACAGGGTGACAGCAGATAGCCCTGTCGTACTGCTTTCTCAGTCTTGAACCAAGCTGTTGTTCCATACAGGTTTCTAACTGTTGCTTCTTGACCTGTATATGGATGTCTCAGGAGACAGGTAATCTAGTCTGGTATTCCCATCTATTTAAGAGCTTTCCACTGTTTGTTATGATCCATATAGGCAATGAAACAGAGGAGTCAATAGCATAGTCAATGAAACAGAGGTACATGTTCTTCTGGAGTTCCCTAACTTTCTCTATGATCCAGTGATTGTTGGCAATTTGATCTCTGGTTCCTCTTCCTTTTCTAAACCCAGCTTGGACATCTGTACATTCTTAGTTCACATAATGCTGAAGCCTAGCATGCAAGATTTTTAAGCATGACCTTACTAGTATGCTTAAAAAGAGATGGGAATACCAGACTACCTGACTTGCCTCCTGAGAAATCTGTATGCAGGTCAAGAAGCAACAGTTAGAACTGGACATGAAACAACAGACTGGTTCCAAATCAGGAAAGGAGTATGTCAAGGCTGTATTTTGTCACCCTGCTTATTTAACTTATATGCAGAGTACATCA
>NW_011494862.1:1092430-1121945 GCF_000754665.1 Bison bison bison
GTACATCATGTGAAATGCTGGACTGGATGAAGCACAAGCTGGAATCAAGATTGCCGGGAAAAATATCAATAACCTCAGATATGCAGATGACACCACCCTTATGGCAGAAAGCAAAGAAGAACTAACAAGCCTCTTGATGAAAGTGAAAGAGGAAAGTGAAAAAGCTGGCTTAAAACACAAAATTCAGAAAATTAAGATCATGGCATCCAGTCCCATCACTTCATGGCAATTAGATGGGGAAACAATGTAAACCATGACAGACTTTATTTTTGTGGGCTCCCAAATCACTACAGATGGTGACTGCAGCCATGAAATTAAAAGACGCTTGCTTCTTGAAAGAAAAGTTATGGCCAACCTAGACACCATATTAAAAAGCAAAGACATTTACTTTTCCAGGAAAGGTCTGTCTAGTCAAAGCTATGGTTTTTCCAGTAGTCATGTATAGATGTGAGAGTTGGATGATAAAGAAAGTTGAGTGCTGAAGAATTGATGCTTTTGAACTGTGGTGTTGGAGAAGACTCTTGAGAGTCCCTTGGACTGCAAGGAGATCCAACCAGTCCATCCTAAAGGAGATCAATCCTGAGTACTCATTGGATGCTGAAGCTGAAACTCCAATGTGATGTGAAGAACTGACTCATATGAAAAGACCCTGATGGTGGAAAATATTGAAGGCGGGAGGAGAAGGGGATGACAGAGGATGAGATGGTTAGATGGCATCAGCGACTCGATGGACGTGAGTTTTTGCAAGCTCTGGGAGTTGGTGAAGGACAGGGAAGCCTGGTGTGCTGCAGTCATGGGGATGCAAAGAGTTGGACATGACTGAGTGACTGAACTGAGGTAAGCTTACTAGCATGGGAGATGAGTGCAATTGTCTGATGCTTAGCACATTCTTTGGTACTACCCTTTTTGGGAATTTGGATGAAGATTGACCTTTTCCAGTCCCGTGGCCACTGCTGGGTCTTCCAGATTTGCTAACAAATTGAATGCAACACCTTGATGGCATCATCCTTCAGGGTTTTGAATGGTTCTACTAGAATTCTGTCACACCCACTAGCTTTATTAGCGCAGTGCTTCCTAAGGCCCACTTGTCTTTGCTCTCCAGAATGTCTAGGTCTGGGTAGCTGACCACACCATCATAGTAATCCGGTTCATTAAGATCTTTTTTGTAGTTTTTTTTGTGTATTCTTTCCATCTATTCTTAATCTCTTCATTGTCTACTAGGTCTCTACCATTTCTGTCCTTTATTGTGCCCATCTTTGAGTAAAATGATCTTATAGTAATCGGAAGTTATTGTTATTGGGGGGATTATTTGTGATCATAGAGCTCTCTGATAAGATAAATGATTTCGGAAAGATTAAACTCATAGATTATATTTGCTTGTTTATTGTTTGGACCAAAACAGTGACAAATTTAATGTTTTCCAGTTTTTAGTGACATAGTGAATATACTTCACATTACAGTTTTGATGTGTGTTTAAAATATGCAGTTTATGAATTATATTTTATAAATGGTCATATTTTCATTGTACCAGAGTAAACTGATACTTAAAAGAAATATTCAGTGACATAATGAAGGCATGGGAAAAGTGAAAGTGTTCATTGCTCAGTCATGTTTGTGACCCATGGACTGTAGCCTGCCTGGCTCCTCTATCCATGGGATTCTCCAGGGAAGAATATTGGAGTGGGTTGCCATTCCCTCCTCCAGGGAATCTTCCCAACTCAGGAATCAAACCCGGGTCTCCCATATTGCAGGCAGATTCTTTACCATCTGAACCACCAGAGAAGCCCTCCATATTGTTATGTAATTATGATTCAAGCTACATACATTTTTCTTTTACTTTAAGATTTTTCTTAGTGCAAAATATCTCTCTACTTTTATAAAATGGATTATACTAAAATAATCATAGGCACATTTTGGCATAGCATAGATCTTTTTATTACATCAATCTCATAGAGAATGTACTGAAATAGTCTATCTGGTTTTACTATATAAAACTTTCTCAGGGTAAGTCAGAATAAGCTGGTCATGTTGCTGTGACAAAACCCCTAAACTCCCAGAGGCTTAAATCCTGTAGATTTTCTTCTTGCTCATCCTACATATTTATCTTGGAAATGGATGAGCTGGACTGATCATAATCCTTCTGGGATGCAGGGTGACAATCACCGCCACCTCAAATATTTTAATGGCAAGTGCAAGAGAATAAAGAGAGCTCTGGAAAGTCTCACCGTGGCAATGAATTATTTGTCTACATCCAGTTGCAAATCATTGGTCAGAATTAGTCACATGCTCCATCATCTCACAGGGGGCCAGAAAGTGTTATCCTACCATCTGCCTCAAAGGAAGACAGCTGGAATCCTTGGTGAATAACACCAATTACTACCATACATGGTGTGAAAGATTTGTTTTCAGCCATTAGCTTTCTTAATTGTCTTGGGAATCAATTAACTCTTGGTTATCCTAGTCACTTGTTCAGTTGAGAAACCATTTTTTCAAAAATATCAAAGCATTATCTTTTTAAAAAAAGATCTACTGTGTTATATATATTGCTAAAATTTATCAATATTTTTAAATGTTAGATTTATAGCAACATTTGCAGTGGTGTATATTTCTACATCTTGCCCATGGACATTAATCACTTTATTACTATGATTCTCCAAAGCATTAAAAAAGAAATAACTTTAGGTTATAGTAGAGGTTTTGTTTCTTTAATGCTACTTTTCCCTTTTGTGTTTTTATTAGATGCTTTCAGGGTTTTGCTTTGAATTGCTATTTCAGTATTATCCTTTGACAGTACTCTACTAGGCTTGCTCATTTTCTATTCTAATGCAGTTCTGATCCAGAGTAGATAGGAGTTTGTCAGAAAACCATTTTAGACTCACAATACTTCTGAATATCAATCATGAAAGTCCACTTCATTGTTCAGCTTCCTTAGGTAAAATAGTAAACAATGTATGAATGGCTTTTACTTTGCATCTTCAAGCTAAAGCAGTTTTATATTCATTAACAATTTTATTCATTTTTATTTACTTACTCAAAAAAATTTTCATTGTACTCCTAGTATAGTAGGCACTCAAACTGATTTAATTATATGAATATTATTAAGAATTTATGAGGAGTCACAGATAATTTTCTAAATAAGTTAGTTATAATTTGAGTCATAAATGTTCTATTCTTTTGTATGAAGCTGGCAATACATGCATAACAATTAAACCTGCACTCTGAAAGACATGTCCAGTGGCAGGGGCTCTACAGGAAGGGGTTCCTTCCTGTCATCCTTTGCAGAAGAGTGCTATATACATTTGAAAGATCAGGGGTCTTCCCAGGTGACACTATTGGCAAGAACTCACCTGCCAATGCAGGAGATGTAAGAGATGCAGGTTTGATCCCTGGGTTGCAAAGATCCCCCTGGAGGAGAGCATGGCAACCCGCTCCCGTATTCTTGCCTGGAGAATCCCATGGACAAGAGGATCCTGGTGGATCCATGGGGTTGCAAAGAGTCAGACTTGACTGAACTGACTATGCCCTCACATAGGCACCAATATGATGATATGTTGCCATTAAATGTTCTGGAACCCATACTTTATTCACTTAGTCAGACAAAAGTAACTATATGTCTACACTATGCCTTACTTTTTGGTAGAAACTTAGAATATAAAGATCATTAAAATATCAGCCATATTCTCATGGAGTTCACAGTAAACTGGGGGAAATAGATATATTAATGTATGATTAACAAGTGTATAGGGTAATAAGATTTAGGGTAAAGGTACCAACCGAATATCATACAAATACCAAGAACTTGTGGAAAACCAACTTGGAAGTATTGGTAAGATCTTCCAAGACTGAGGTTATCAAGTGACATATACCAAAGTCTTGAGTGGAATTCAAGGAGCAAGGAAGGGGAGAGAACACTACAAACATAACCAGTGACATGAGTGATTGAATGCATGTGTAAACATGCAAAGCCCAAAGGCCGTGTACAGACTATGGGGAGTGTTTGGGGGTGTTGGCAGGAGATGAAGCTAAAAGAATGCCCTGATCCAGGCAGAACAGGGGCTTGGCTTGGGTTTGTCTCCGAATAATATATTACTTTTTCAGGATAAGAAAAGAGAGGCATTACCTAAAGGGATTGGAATTTATCTGGGATCTTTGAAACTTACAAGGCAAGAGAGTGATGCAGTCAGGTTGATATATTCAGGGATATAAGTAATTGTAGTGGGAATAGAGAGAGAGAAATAGCGAGATCTAGAGCCACAGAAAACTTAAATCTTGGTTTCTTCAGCAGTTAATTTTCCAGTGACTAGATTCTAGGCTGTTGAGATAGGTGACTAATTCTTATCCTTTAATTTATAATATTATGACTGTGTGCTTGGAAAACGGCAGCTGGTGCTTTAATAACTTGATTGCTTTTCCTATGTAAGACATTTCTATTAAATTTTCTTTCAAGTACCAATACATTTGTTAGAAAGCTGCATACATTTTAACAGCAATCATTGGCTTCCTCAGCTATGTAAATCTGTGTGTTGCTAAGTACTTATTTAACAGCTTCTATTAATAGAGCATAATAGGTATACTGGGGCAATTTCTCAGGGAATTATTTCATGAAGAGCCTCATGTGACTCAAATACAGGAACCCGTCAGTGAATAGATGTCACATATGTAACCATCGATAGTTTGAAGAGTGATACATAGATGAAGTGAAATAAAAGTGCTGAGAATGATATTTATTTCAACTATTTCAAAAGTAGAATATAATAGTCCCTGAAGGTGTTCAGAGAGGATGCTGTTGTCAGCAGTATTAGCTATTTTTGACAAATCAAGAATAACAATGAGGGAGAATGATTAGCACCAACATTGACTAACTCTAAATAATTATCTCTAGAAGGCCTAAGTAGGTGTTTTGCTATATTCTTATATAACGATGTATAATTTGAGAGATTTCAGAAATTAACATCATTATTAATGAAGCAAAGTAGGTCATGATCTCTTCTTCTTTTGGACTTTTCAATGCAATGTTTTGAATCTTATGAATATAAAAGCCTTTATCTGTGTTACCAAGAAACATCCACCATTGTTGCTTCTCTCTGTTATGAAATCATACTATTTTTTTCCAGCCAGACTGGGTAGAGACTACGGTACAAAAACTTTGTTAAAGTATTATTACTGTGTATTTGTTGGACTTTTTGTTTCTTTTAAACTGATGTATTTGATTTTTAAGTTTCTGAGCATTTAGGTCCCTTGTACTTTCACATAAAATGTTTTGATGCTTACATTTTGTGGTCAGATTGCCAATTGTTTTACAAATCAGTTGGAAGGCTTCTCTGGTGGCTCATTGGTAAGGAATTGATGCTGGAGATGCAGTTCGATCCCCAGGTCAGAAAGATCCCCTGGAGAAGGAAATGACAACCCACTCTAATATTCTTGCCTGGAAAATTCCTTGGACAGTAGAACCTGGTGGGTCACAGAGAATCACGACGACTGAGTGACTGAGCACGCACCTTCATTGCCACTTAGATGATCGGACTCCCCAAAACTTAAGAGATTATTCCTTCAAATTGTCTTCTGCGTGTGTTTGTACAGTTCCCTAGAGGATCATATCATACCATATTACACGGAAGATTTTTTTTGTCATTTGGATTATGTGTTTATTATAGATCTTGAGATCTCAGGAAATCCATGTATCTTTACCTTTTAAGTTTTAGTTTTTTTTTCCTACAATATTTTATAGGTATTGATTATTTAGGAAGAGATGTAGTAAAGTGTGATATTTTCCTGAAGAAGGGACAGTTTGTAATCTTCTAGGTCAGTCTTTCTGGGATCAAAGAAGGTTTGGCAAAAAAATCGTGATATTTTTCAATTGGTGAGCGTGAAATTGGGTAAGACAGAAGCAACCTGAAGGTCTGTAATATTTACCAAAAAATAGGTAAATATTTGATATACCCCAACTTACTCTTTCTGTTTCTGGACAATATTTTCAATTATTTCCCCTTGTTTAGTTGCAATTATACTATAACTAATTAGTCTTCTTACCTTTTCAGTGAAGAGGGGAGGTGATAACCTACTCTTTTTTTTTTTTTTAACTTTACAATATTGTAATGGTTTTGCCATATATCGAAATGAATCCACCACAGGTATACATGTGTTCCCCACCCTAAACCCTCCTCCCTCCTCCCTCTGCATACCATCCCCTCGGGTCATCCCAGTGCACCAGCCCCAAGCATCCAGTATCGTACATCGATCTTTAGCTTCTCTAGGACCAAACACTTACTGAATGCCCATTTTGTGGCATAAAGGTGATTGTGACAAATTGTTGCCCTAGAGAATTTCTAGTCTGGTGATTATTTTGTCTTGTATGTTCTTTTGATTGTATTAAAGTTCTAGGAGCAGAGTGTTCTTTTGGCTGGAAATCTATTCCTTCTGTTTTTATCAGGAAACCCCAGAGCTAGCTGGCTTTGAGCATTAGCTAATTGACAATATTGGAAAAAATATCAGCTCCAGAACCAAGACCTTTTCTCATTACTTGGAAACCACACAGAATTATTCCTTAATATAGTTCCCCTTCCACAGAACTAAACTGAAGGTGAATAGATGTCAGAGAAATGCTTTAATTCATAGATCATTATGAATGGATGTAGGTTTACTTATATAAGTATTCAAACTCAGTGGCCGTTTTATATTTATCTGTAGTAGATATGTATAAAATAATAAATATATACTATATTTTATAGAGTAATTGATTATTAGAGAAGATTTTCTATTTGGAGGAAGAACTTTGGAATGAGACAGCTAGGTTTGAATTGAACTTTCAGGAATTACTAGTTTTCAGCTTTGAACCTTACTTCTCAGAACATGAGTTTCTTTAAGTGTACAATGGGAGATAAAAATATGTTTGTGAAAAGTTATTTTAATATCTGCAAAGCAACTAGAACACAGTAGACACTTCAGAATTGGTAGCTTTTTACCTTTTGTTGTTAACTCATTTTGAATGAATATCTAAGTGCTATTATGAACAAAAGATTGCAAGGAGATATTATGGGAGGGATGCAGAGAGAAAAAACACAAGATGTGTCTTTGAAGGAGTTTCCCACAATTTGGGTGGGGAGACAGATGCATTCATCCATCAAAGAATTTGGAAATAATCCAAGACATAAAAAATAATGCAAAATCTTTATAGGGAAGAAAAGTAGTTCTGGAATAATTTTTATGTCATAGAATGGAAATTCTATATTATCACTGTCCTCTCTCCAAATCTCTATAAGAAATCTCTTCCCTGGATGTAGATGTAATAAAATACTCTTTTTTTGGAAAAAGACTATTTTTCAAAGTAGTTTCAGGTTTACAACAAAACTGAAAGAGAGGTACAAAGATTTCTTCTACATCCCCTGCCCTTACACATACACAGCCTCCCTCAGTATCAGTCTCATTTGGAAACTGGTACACTGCTTTTTACCAAGGATGAACATACATTGGCATATCATAATCACCCCCCTTAAGGTTTACTCTTGGTGTTGTGCATTCTGTGCATTTGCACATCTGTAAAATGATGTATAACCCTCATTACAGTATCAGGCAGAGTATTTTCACTCCTCTAAAAAACCTGTATTCTGCCTATTAATCTCTACCACCCACTCTACCTCTGGTAGCCACTAATCTTTTTATTATCTCCATAGTTTTACCTTTTTCCAGAATTTTGGATTCACACAGCACATAGCCTTTTCAGGTTGGCTTCTTTCACTTAGTAATATTCAAAGTTCCAATAAAATGCTTTGAGTAAAGTCAAATATGTTCTTGAGAACCATTATTAATTGTGTTACCAATAAGTGGTCCAATTGTAACAACAGGACTGTGCCTGTAATTATCATGTATTGCTTCAATTCTGTATTATCTCCAGTAGGCCCCAATCTTTAAAATCTTTAAATCGGCTTGTTGTATTCAGATGTAGGCATAATTAGAGGTGCTCACTGTTGGCCACTGTACCGCTTAGGTACTTCATCCTGACCCATGGCAGACCTTCCTAATTGATCACAGCATTCTTTCCCATTGAGTGCAGCCTCCCCATCTGGGTCTCCACATTTAAGGTAGTCACAGCAATTGATTTGATTTGACACCTGCAATAACATCTGTGTGTTATCCTGACTTACACATGTCTTGGGGCTTGAGAATGTCCCTGCTTACTATCTTAACTGAAGGCAGATTTCTCTAGCCTAGTAAATCTACATTTAGGAAATTGACCTATTATTTATTTCTGTATTTCCCTTCTTTTCAACTCATATGCTTGAATTCCATGAGATCAACTCTGAAAATATCAGGAAATACCATGGTTCACAAACATCAGTGTGCATCATACAGTGCACTGCGGGTCTCACCACCAGGGTTTCTGATTCAAGGTAGCAATCTTTAACAACAGGTCCAGGATACTCTTTAGGAAATAAAACCACAAATGATGCTGGTTATTGAGGTTATGGAACCACACTTGGAAAAACACTAGTGTAGTGAAAAGAACACAGAATAACATACAGAAAGACCTTAGGGCATCATTACTAGTGCTCTGACTTTGAATAAGTTTCCTAAGATATTTGGGCCTCAAATTATTTACCTATAAACTTTTCTATGTTATAAAGCCTATATCATGGAATTATGTTAAAGTGCTACATGAAATAATATTTTAAGCACTTAGTGAAAATAACCCCTTAACACGTTTATTTTCTTTATGTGCTTTTTTTTTTTTTGTACTTTGTAATTAAAAAAAAAAATCAGATTGAGCATGTTTTTGGATACTTTAGGAAAATAGAGACAGTCATGCATTGTTCTTGCTCTTTCTTCCATGAAATGTTATGAAGTCTAATCTTCACAGTCTCATTCAATGTTATTTTAAAGATAGTTTTGCTTTGCTTTGCAAATCTTGCCTTAGGCTCTGAGGACAAAGTTTTATTTAGGAAGGTGGACAAATGGTAACTTAGCAGGGAACTATGTATAAAAGCCAAGGAGCCACATGGAGGCTGGAATTTCCCTCTTTACAGGGAATACTTTAAAATGAGGGAGTTCCCTGGTGGTCGAGTGATTAAGAATCCACCTTCCAATGCAGGGGACACAGATTTGATCCCTGGAGGGGAACTAAAATCACACATGCCTTGGGCATCTAAGCCCAAGAGCCACAATTACTGAGCCTGCACACTCTAGAGCCCCTGCTACTCATTAAGAGAAGCCTGTGCACCACAAAGAGATGCCTAGGTGCAGCGCCAAAGACCCAGTGCAGCCAAAAAAAGTGAATTTGATCATGTCTGTAACAGTTTTTCAGTCCTTCAAGGGAGTGTACTATCTAAATATACGTACCAGATTGCATCGCAAATGCAGTGCCATTTACAATTTAAATTATAATTTGTTAATTTACATGAATTACCCTGTAACATACTTGGTATGATCACTTACATCTTACAGGCAAGAAACTGAGAAACAGAAAGCTGAAGGAATTGCCTGATGATGATGAAGTTGGTATATGTTAGATCTCTAAGCAAGACTCCTGCTAATTCACTCACTTAGGTCATTCTCTTACTTGATTGCTGTTCAGTTTACCAGGGGTTTAATTTGTTTCCAACAAGCGTTTTCACACACAGATTTTGTAAACATAGATTGCTATATGTTTTGTGCTTAGTAATCTTAATAAAAAACATCAAGATTGCTCTTTAGGAAATATAATGTTATCTATGGCAAAATAGTTCTTAATTATAATGCAGTGCTTCTGGATGGTATAAATGATAGCCTAGAATGGAAAGGAGGATTACTCTGCTTACTATAAATCTCCTTGACAACAAGCTCAATGTTTTGAATACTGAATCATTTAGAATTTTATGCAGATTTAAGGGTCTTTCACTTTAGCATCTCTGGGTTTTTAGTAGGTGATTTTCAGAATCCCTTAAAATATTCTCTGTATTTATTTTGTCACCTAATTCAGTTATATTTGAAATGTTTCTCTAATTTTCAACATCATCACGACATTTCTCATAGCATTTATTGAGCTATGAGAAACTAAAAATCAAGTTCAAGAAATATTTTGATTACCAAAGTGAAGCTCATTATTGGAACTCGGGTCTAGAACAAGGGAAGTTATTCACACATCCTGGGTTTTCCCACCTAAGGGACATATATTCCTGCTTGGATAGTTCATATCCAACCCCTCCCACCTCCCCCTACCCCACCACCCCCCACTCACTGCTTGCTTCTCATTTTGAAATGAAAAGAAACCCTCTCAGTGTATAGTATTCTGTACAGATTGCCTTCTTGCCTTTGGCGGAGCTCCTGTTCTGTGAATCATGCTTTTGCATACAGTGTTACCATTGTGCGAACTGAATCCTGCTGGGTGGCGGTGGCACAGCTACTCTGATGGGAAGGTCACAAGTTCATGTCTGCTTTGCCTTGTGTCTAGCAAGAAGTGCTCCGGCTAAGCCATAGATGTTTGCAGTATTCCTCTGCATATTGAAGGTTTGACTTTCAGTGATACCCTTGTTCAGTTCAGTTCAGTTCAGTTCAGTTGCTCAGGCATGTCCGACTCTTTGCGACCCGATGAATCGCAGCACGCCAGGCCTCCCTGTCCATCACCAACTCCCGGACTTCACTCAAACTCATGTCGTCGAGTCGGTGATGCCATCCAGCCATCTCATCCTCTGTTGTCCCCTTCTTCTCCTGCCCCCAATCCCTCCCAGCATCAGAGTCTTTTCCAATGAGTCAACTCTTCCTATGAGGTGGCCGAAGTATTGGAGTTTTAGCTTTAGCATCATTCCTTCTAAAGAACACCCAGGACTGATTTCCTTCAGAATGGACTGGTTGGATATCCTTGCAGTTCAAGGGACTCTCAAGAGTCTTCTCCAACACCACAGTTGAAAAGCATCAGTTCTTCAGCGCTCAGCTTTCTTCATAGTCCAACTCTCACATCCATACATGACCACTGGAAAAACCATAGTCTTGACTAGATGGACCTTTGTTGGCAAAGTAATGTTTCTGCTTTTCAATATGCTATCTAGGTTGGTCATAACTTTCCTTCCAAGGAGTAAGCGTCCTTTAATTTCATGGCTGCAGTCACCATCTGCAGTGATTTTGGAGCCCAAAATAATAACATCTGACACTGTTTCCACTGTTCCCCCATCTATTAGCCATGAAGTGATGGGACCAGATGCCATGATCTTCATTTTCTGAATGTTGAGCTTTAAGCCAACTTTTTCACTCTCCGCTTTCACTTTCATCAAGAGGCTTTTTAGTTCCTCTTCACTTTCTGCCATAAGGGTGGTGTCATCTGCATGTCTGAGGTTCTTGATATTTCTCCTGGCAGTCTTGATTCCAGCTTGTGCTTCCTCCAGCCCAGCGTTTCTCATGATGTACTCTGCATAGAAGTTAAATAAGCAGGGTGACAATATATAGCCTTGACGTACTCCTTTTCCTAATTGGAACCAGTCTGTTTTCCATGTCCAGTTCTAACTGTTGCTTCCTGACCTGTATATAGGTTTCTCAAGAGGCAGGTCAGGTGGTCTGGTATTCCCATCTCTTTCAGAACTTTGCACAGTTTATTATGATCCACACAGTCAAAGGCTTTGGCATAGTCAATAAAGCAGAAATAGATGTTTTTCTGGAACTCTCTTGCTTTTTCCATGATCCAGCAGATGTTGGCAATTTGATCTCTGGTTCCTCTGCCTTTTCTAAAACCAGCTTGAACATCTGGAAGTTCATGGTTCACGTATTGCTGAAGCCTGGCTTGGAGAATTTTGAGCATTACTTTAGTAGCGTGTGACATGAGTGCAATTGTGCAGTAGTTTGAGCATTCTTTGGCATTGCCTTTCTTTGGTATTGGAATGAAAACTGCCATTTTCCAGTCCTGTGGCCACTGCTGAGTTTTCCAAATTTGCTGGCATATTGAGTGTAGCACTTTCACAGCATCATCTTCCAGGATTTGAAATAGCTCAACTGGAATTCCATCACTTTCACTAGCTTTGTCTGTAGTGATGCTTTCTAAGGCCCACTTGACTTCACATTCCAGGATGTCTGGCTCTAGGTGAATGATAGCGAGAGGCATCAGAGGGCAGACACACAAACCATAATCACAGAAAACTAGTCAATCTGATCACGCGGACCACAGCCTTGTCTAACTCAATGAAACTAAGCCATGCCTTGTGGGGCACCCAAGATGGGCGGGTCATGGTGGAGAGGTCTGGCAGAACGTGGTCCACTGGAGAAGGGAAAGGCAAACCACTCAGTGTTCTTGCCTTGAGAACCCATGAACAGTATGAAAAAAAAGGTCATTAGGAGTGGTTAATTCAAGATAAGTCTTATTCTTGCATTTGCTCTGTCATTGTGAGCGTGTCTTTCAGCATCTCTTTGCAGTGACTGTAAGAATAGATTTGCTTACAGACCTCACTGAGGTGACTGAGAAGGAGACAGATGGTCCTTAATTGGAGCACAGAGTAAATGCTCTTGCTAGTTAACTAAGTGACCTTTATTTATTAACAAGACATGTATTAAACTCCTGTTATATGCCAGGCAGTGTTTTGCGTGCTGGTGTCAGTATGGAAAATAAAACTAAAGGAATCTGTGCTCACTGATTATAGTGCAAGTGACGGACAACAACAAAGTCTGAGAGCCATGGATGCTGTTAGAAGAAGAAACTGTGGGAGGGTGGGGTGCTCTCGCAGGAGAAGATGTATGACTAGGTCTCTGAAGGAAGCAGGGAGGGAACTATAGAAGGATCTAGAGAAAGTTTTCCAAGCAGAGGGAAAAGCAAATAGCCTCTCAGGTGAGCGTGCCTCAGCAGGTGATGAGCTGTGTGTCAACTCAGCGTTTATTTGAAATAGAGATGTTTTGTTAATAAAGAGCATATATATCTACATAAAATACATTTGAAAATATTACATCAAGAAAGAAAAGGAGCCATTGCCATTTTATAGATGTGGTATCAGGAAGGCATAAAATAACATCTTCTGTTATAAATCTTTTTCCCAGGGAAACCATCACAGGGTTAAAATGATATATTTCACACATAATGTACTGTAACTGCTTTTTTAACAACTGAAAATGTACAGAAAATGCTGTTTTGACTCTCTATCTTTAGTCCTCAGCTGTTGCTGTCACGATTCAGAAATTTGGATCCCTGCCTTAAAAGGCACATTTCCTTAGCTGTAAAAAATAATCTGATGGAATCTACAGCTGTAATCATAGCCTGTGATTTTAAAACACAAATCACCTGCTATAAAGGGGATAGGGCATTTCTTGTGTTTTTTATTTGATTTTCATTTATATTCTCAATATGGCTTACTTTGAGTTTGTTTATATTTTCATGAAATGAAATTTTCTTTGGCTTCTGTATTTGGCAAGTGGTACCCATTAATTTTAGTGGATACTGTACCAATTGAGTCCCAAAATGTGTCTAAAAATCTAGAAAACTGAAACAAGAAATGGTGCTCAGCACAGTTTGGAAGGATGATTAAAGAATCCCTAGATTTTATTTTGGCAGCTGGTATGAAGCAACACCTTTGAGGACTGTCTGAGAGTGGACCTGCTTTCCAAAAAAGAGAAAAATTAGGAGAGGTTAAACAACAGCAGTATCATTAGGAATTTGGTCTTCCACTTCTAAAATTTCTAAATTACCAAAAATAAAATGAAAATATTGGTTATGGCTAATGTAGCACAAATAAAGCAGTTTAAAATCTGAGTGTAGAATTTGCAAAATCAGTGCAGATTTCATACCAAAACAGTTCCTAGTAATAACTGCCAACCAAATGAAGTTTCTTGCCTGGGAGTCCCCAAAAAGTAACTCTCAAGAATGTTTATTAGAAGCTGAAATAGGCTAGGGAGAGAATCATAGGAAGACAGTTCTATCTTTAATATTTAAGATCATAAAGAAAAGGAGGTATATAAGACAATTTTTTTAGTTTTTAACTGCACATGAAGGTAAAAACAAATCTCATTTTGAGTTGCAATGAATGAATACCCTAAGGCACATTAAACCAATATCCCCTCTTTCAAAATTGACTCGAAACTGATATAGGTACATTCAGACAAAATTATTTAAAAAATAACTAAGTAGTGAAATGTATTGTTGGTTGGGTGAAATTAATCATTTTTGTTGCATATTCAAATTATTTTGTATTGTACTGAAATATGGCATTTATAGAGAAATAGATCTAGTTTCAGGTATAACATAATTGGAGCCAACAGGTTTTTCTACAATCAATTTTTATATTTAGGGCATATTCTTATGTTTCCTTTGTGATGTTATACAGTGGATTAAAGCATGAGTTTTGAATTTCAGTGACTTTGGGTTCAAATCCTAACTGACTGGATCATCTTGGATAGTTCATCCTTCATTCTTTAATTCAGTTTCTTTATCTGTAAAGGGTATATTTACAAAAATACCTTATAAAGAATATATATACAGATATAGTCTTTGAGAGTTGGACTATAAAGAAAGCTCAGCGCTGAAGAATTGATACTTTTGAACTGTGGTGTTGGAGAAGACTCTTGAGGGTCCCTTGGACTGCAAGGAGATCCAACAGTCTATCCTAAAGGAAATCAGTCCTGAATATTCATTGGAAGGACTGATGCTGAAGCTGAAACTCCCAATACTTGGGCACCTGATGCAAAGAGTTGACTCATTTGAAAAGACCCTGATGCTGGGAAAGATTGAAGGTGGGAGGAGAAGGGAATGACAGAGGATGAGATGGTTGGATGGCATTGCCGACTCAATGGACATGAGTTTGAGCAAGCTCTGGGAGTTGGTAATGGACAGGGAAGCCTGGCGTGCTGCAGTCCATGGGGTCACAAAGAGTCAGACATGACTGAGCAGCTGAACTGAGAGGGTATATTATATATTTCAAAGGGGTTTTGTGAGGTTTAAATGTGGGAATCATGCATGCTGAAGTACCTAATATATAGTCCACTCTCAGTGAATACTAGTGATATCTTAATCCTTGACTTTCTCTTTCTCCTTCTGCCTACCACTTGAGAGAGGCCTGGAAAAGATCTGTTTTCCACAGCCCTTAGAAGGAACCAACTCTGCTTGATTTTGTACTTATAGCCTCCAAAACTGTGAGACAATAAATTTATGTTGTTTAACCACTCAGTCAGCAATACTTTCTTATAACAGCTCTGGCAAAGTAATATAGATTGTAGTACCCAAAAGTTGGATGCTGCTGTAACAAGTACTTAAAATATGGGAGTGGCATTGAAATTGAATTGTGGATAGAAATGGAAAGAGACACCTGATGGAGAAAGCCTAGATTGCCTTGAGGAGAATGTTAGAAGTACTTCTGTTGAGATCACAGATGGAAATGAGGAACATGTTCCTGGATGCATGGCAAAGTGGCAAAAAACTTGGCTGAACCGTGTTCTCATTTTTGGTAGATACGAAGTAGAAATTGTGGGTGACAAACGGATTTGTAATTGAGGAGATTTCTAAGCAGGTGTTGAAGGTATGATTTGGTTTTCTTTTTCTGCTAATAGTAAAATTCAAGAGTAGAGAGAGAAATTAAAAAATGAATTGTTAAACAAAAAGTAAGCAGGACTTGAAAACTTGGAAAATTCTCAGCCTATTCCTATTGCAAAATAAAAGAAAATATATTCTAGAGAGAACATCAAAATGTGACTGGACAGATGTTTGTTAAGAAAATTAGGCATGTGACCCATGGATCTAATCAACTGTCTTAGAAGAAGTTAAGAATAGAGACGTGGTTATTCAGGAAGGATCCATGGGAGACTCCTGTCTGATAGTTTTGCTCAGGAGATCAACAATGTTTATGAGAAATTTATATCAAAGGAAACATTGCCAGCTTGGAGTGAAGGGAGACAGAGTCAGGATGAAATGAAGGAAGGCTCTCAGACTTCTGGGGTACCACAAGCAATAGAGTCTAACAGAGTCTGAGAGATCTATCCAGGTGCAAATGTGTCATCTTGCAAGAAAAGTGAATATTGACCTTGAAAGCAACTCAGAAGCCAGCAGATGCTCCTGACACCACAGGCCAAGAGGAAACAAGCCCATGAAGTTTGGGCAGTCTCCTCCTCAGTTTCTGAAGGTGGGGCTACTTTCTTAGTTCCCGAGAGTGGAGTAACCTTCTTGGTTTCAGAGGGCAGAATCCCCACTGCTCAGGGCTAAGGGGATGGGGCGGCCACCCTAGTGAGCCCAGAGGATAGAGCATTGGGCCAAGAGGATTATTCTCAAGCGTCACATTCTCATTAATTTGTCCTAGCAAGTTTCAAACTTGATTGGGAAACTTTTCTTCCTTAAAATTTATCCCTTTTGTAGTGGGAATGTCTATCCTATGTCTGTCCCATCATTGTTGTCTGACAGAAAGGAGCTTTGCCCCGGCATGAATCTTGCCTTGAGTTTTACACATAACTGATTTGGCTGATTTAAATGATTTTAGAGGTACAGTTGATGCCAGGATAGTTAAGACTTTTGGAGACTTTATTTATTTTAATTGGAGGCTAATTACTTTACAATATCGTATTGGTTTTGCCATACATCAACATGAATCCGCCACGGGTGTATACGTGTTCCCAATCCTGAAACCCCCTCCCATCTCCCTCTCCATACCATCCCTCTGGGTCATCCCAGTGCACCAGCCCCAAGCATCTTGTATCCTGCATCAAATCTGGATTGGCGATTCATTTCTTATATGATATTATACATGTTTCAATGCCATTCTCCCAAATCATCCCCCCCGCCCACAGAGTCCAAAAGACTTTTCTATACATCTGTGTCTCTTTTGCTGTCTCGCATAGTTTGGAGACTTTAAAATGGAGTGAGTATATTTTGTATGTGAGGACATGAATTTTGAAGAGTCAGAGAATGGAATGGGGACTTTCCTGGTTGCTCAGTGGTAAAGAATCTGCCAGCCAAGCAGGAAATGTGGGTTTTTTACCTGGGTCAAAAAGATCCCTGGAGAAGCAAATGACAACCCACTCTAGTATTCTTGCCTGGGAAATCCTATGGCCAGAGGAGCCTGGTAGGCTCTAGTCCATGGGGTCTCAAAAGAGTTGGACATGACTTAATGACTAAACAACAGTACAAGGGTGGGATGTTATGCACTGAAATGTATCCCACCTCAAGTTCATATGTTGAAGTCCTAAGTCCCACAGCCTTAGAACATGATCTTATTCGGAAACAGGATCTTTACAGAGGTAATCAAGTTAAACTAAGGTCACTAAGTTGGATTCTAATCTAACAGTAATGGTGTTTTTAATAAAAAGGGAAAATTTGGACACCAAGACATACATAAAGTGATGATGTGAAGAGATACAGGGTGAAGATGGTCATCCACAAGCCAAGGAGAGTGACTTGTGAGAGAACAGGTCCTTCTTTCACAACCCTCAAAAGGCACCAACTCTGTCAACATCTTGACTTTGGATCTCAGGCTCTTAGAACTGCGAGGCAATAAATTTCTGTTGTTTAAACCACCCAGTCTGTGGTACTTTTTTACAACAGCCCGAGTAAACTAATACAACCTCTCTCGTTGCTATTGTATATGCCAGGGTTTCAGTCTAAGTATTATTTTAAGAAGATATAATATGTGTTTGATAAGGAAAGTTGAAAGAGATGTATTTATTTAGAATGGAGAATAAATGTGTTGGAAGATACATCTTTGAAGGGCATTCAGATGACTTATTCTTTGTAATTCGAGGTGACCAAACTAAAATTTATAGGAGGATATTGAGAATCAGACTTTGGTTCAATAGAAAGGAAAACTACTTGCCATTTATAATTAGAATGGGACAGAAATTGCCTATGAGCCAGTTGGAATTCAAGGAAAGTTGAAACAAATACCAAAAAAGATATATTGATGGCAAATAAGCACTCAAAAAGAAAATCGTAGTAACCATAAACTAAAAGCGTCATGAGATACCACTGCAGATCTATTAGAATGACTAAAATTAATAATAGATAAAAGAAGAAGTGCTGACAAGTCTGTGGAGCAACTGCAAACCTTCATAGAGTGCTGATGGACATGCAAAATGATGCAACCATTATGGAAAAAGATTGACATTTTGTTGTAAAGATGATCGTACAGTTACTGTATAAGCCAACAATCCCAAACCTGGGTAATTACAGTAGAGGAATGACAGCATGTATTTGTATAAGACCTGTACACGAATGTTTATTAACAGCTCTATTCATAATTGTCCCAAGTTGGAAACAACTTAGTGTTCTTAAAGGGATAAACAAACTATGGTACATCCATATAGCTGAACACTATTCGGCAATGAAAAGGAACTATTAATAAATGTATCATCTTGGCTAAACTCCAGAGACATTTTCTGAGTGAAAGAAGGTTGTCTCGAAGGCTCAGTTCTGTGTGATTTCATGTATATGACATTATTGAAAGGATGAAATTATAGTGGTGGAGAGTAGATTAGGGCTTGCCATCATTTAGGAGTGGGAAGAGAATATGACTATAAAGGTACAGAATTGGAGGGATTTTGGGGGATGATAGAACTGCTCTGTATCTTGATTGTAGTCATAGTTACATGAATCTATACATATGCTAAAATTTACAGAACAATGCACCAAAAATGTTAATCATATTGTAGGATACATTTAAAAATAAAGGAAATAAAAGAGTAGCCAAAGGAACTTTACAAAAATATTTATTTTATTTAAAAGTCTTTGCTACAAGGCTCAGCATGCTTATGTAAATGTGTCTCCAGTCTTGAATTTTACATATGCTAATATTACAGTATTGATCATACGAAATATTTTTATGAAACTAAGTTTGAGTTATTTCTTAATACCAGAACTTCAAAGTTGGTCTTGATAGATGAAATTCTATTTTTAGATGATAAGTCCAAAAGTCATCATTAATAATATCACTAAGTTAAAAAAACTAATATGAACAGATTGAAAATTAAAAGAATGTGTAACAAATAAATAAAACTTGAAATTAAATGACCCAATGTTGATCCAACCCACTATTTGGGAAACATTTTCCATGTTTCTGTGTATTCTGGATCATTTTAAAACTCATACAATTAAAATAACAATTTAGGAAAATTTTGTTTAGCTTCCTAATATATGCTTAAACATGAAATGAATCCCTGGAAATTATTCTCTTTTTAAGAGCAGTGGAATGAATTTCACTTAATTTTCGTGTTTGCGGTACTCTTTCTGTGATCTCTGTAGTGTCATAGCTATTTGGTCTTACAAAGATAATTATTTACATTTAAAAATTTAATCATAAAGATCTGAGTAGAAACAAATTAAAAAAAATGAAAGAAACAATAGCAAAAATTAATAAAATTAAAAGCTAGTTCTTTGAGAAGATAAACTAAATTGACAAACCTTTCCAACTCATCAAGAAAAAAAGAGAGAAAAATCAAATCAATAAATTGAGAAATGAAAAAGGAGAGATTACAACAGACAATACAGAAATACAAAGGATTACAAGATGAACAACTATATGGCAATAAAATGAATAACCTGGAAGAAATGGAGATTCTTAGATAAGTTCAATCTTCCGAGTCTGAAAGAGGAAGAAATAGAAATTATGAACAACCCAATTACAAGCACTGAAATTGAAACTGTGATCAAAAATCTCCCCAAAAACAAAAGCCCAGGACCAGATGGCTTCACAGGAGAATTCTATCAAACATTTAGAGAAGAGCTAATGCCTATCCTTCTAAAACTCTTTCAAAAAATTGCAGAGGAAGGAACACTTCCACACTCACCCTGATACCAAGATCAGACAAAGACAACACAAAGAAAGGAAATCACAGGCCAGTATCACTGATGAACATAGATGCAAAAATCCTCAACAAAATTTTAGCAAACAGAATTCAGCAACACATTAAAAAGTTCATATACCATGATCAAGTTGGGTTTATTCCAGGAATGCAAGGATTCTTCAATATATGCAAATCAATCAAAGTGATATACCATATTAACACATTTAAAGATAAAAATCATATCTCATCTCAATAGATGCAGAAAAAGCCTTTGACAAAATCCAGCACCCATTTATGATTAAAACTCTTCCAAGATTGGACATGGAAAGAACCTACCTCAACATAGTAAAGGCCATATATGATAAGCCTATGGCAAACATTATTCTCAATGGTGGAAAACTGAAAGCATTCCCCCTATGATCAGGAACAAGACAAGGGTGTCCACTTTCACTGTTATTATTCATCATAGTTCTGGAAGTCCTAGCTACAGCAATTAGAGAAGAAAAAGAGATAAAAGGAATCCAGATCAGAAAAGAAGAAGTAAAATTCTCACTGTTTGCAGATGTCATGATACTCTACATAGAAAACCCTAAAAATAGTGTCAGAAAATTACTAGAGCCCATCAGTGAATTTAGCAAAGTTGCAGGATACAAAATCAATACACAGAAATCACTTGAATTTCTATATACTAATGCTGAAAAATCAGAAAGAGAATTTAAGGAATCAATCCCATTCACCATTGCAACAAAAAGAATTAAATAGGAATAAACTTACTTGAGACAAAAGAACTGTACACAGAAGATTATAAGACACTGATGAAAGAAATAAAAAATGACATAAATAGATGAAGAGATATTCCATGTTCCTGGGTAGGAAGAATCAATATTGTGAAAATGACTATACTACCACCAAACACAATCTACAGATTCAATGCGATCCCTATCAAATTATCAATGGCATTTTTCACAGAACTAGGACAAAAAATTTCACAATTCATATGGAAACACAAAAGACCCCAAATAGCCAAAGCGGTCTTAAGAAGAATGGAGCTGGAGGAATCAATCTTCCTGACTTCAGATTATATTACAAAGCTACAGTCATCAAGACAGTATGGTACTGGCACAAAAACAGAAATATAGACCAATTGAACAAGATAGAAAGCCAGAAATAAATCCATGCACCTATGGGTACCTTATTTTTGACAAAGGAGGCAAGAATATAGAATGGGGCAAAGACAGCTTCTTCAATAAATGGTGCTGGGAAAACTGGACAGCTACATGTAAAAGAATGAAATTAGAACAGTTCCTAACACCACAAAGATAAACTCAAAAAGGATTAAAGACCTAAATGTAAAACCAGAAACTATAAAACTATTAGAGGAAAACACAGGTAGAACACTCAATGACATATATCAAAGCAAGATCCTCTGTGACCTACCTCGTAGAGTAATGGAAATAAAAGTAAACAAGTGTGACCTGATTAAACTTAAAAGCTTTTGCACAGCAAAGGAAACTATAAGCAAGGTGAAAAGACAACCCTCAGAATGGGAGAAAATAATAGCAAATGAAACAACTGACAAAGGGTTAATTTCAAAAATGAACAACTCAATGCCAGAAAAACAAATGACCCAATCAAAAGGTGCAAAAAAGACTTAAACAGACATTTCTCCAAAGAAGCTATACAGATGGGTAACAAACACATGAAAAGATGCTCAACTTCGCTCATTATTAGAGAAATGCAAATCAAAACTATAATGAAATATCATCTCATACCAGTCAGAATGGCCATCATCAAAACGTTTACAAACTATAAATTCTGGAGAGGGTGTGGAGAAAAGGGAGTGCTCTTGCACTTTGGGTGGGAATGTAAATTGATACAGCCACTATGGAAGACAGTATGGAGATTCCTTAAAAAACTAGGAATAAAACCACCATATGACCCAGCAATCCCACTCCCAAGTCATATACCCTGAGGAAACCAAAATTGAAAACGACACATGTATCCCATTTTTCATTGCAGCACTGTTTACAATAGCTAGAAAATGGAAGTAACCTAGATGTCCATCGACAGATGAATGGATAAAGAAGTTGTGGTACATATACATAATGAAATATTACTCAGCCATAAAAAGGAATGTATTTGAATCAGTTCTGATGAGATGGAAGAACCTAGAACCTGTTATACAGAGTGAAGTGAGTCAGAAACAGAAAGATAAATATTTTATTCTAACACACATATACAGAATCTAGAAAAATGGTACTGAAGAATTTATTTACGGGGTAGCAATGGAGAAACAGACATAGAGAATAGACTTATGGACATGGGGAGGTGGGAGGAGAGGGTGAGATGTATGGAAAGGGTAGCATGGAAACTTACATTACCATAAGTAAAATAGAGAGCCAACAGGAATTTGCTGTATGGCTCAGGAAACTCAAACAGGGGCTCTGTATCAACCCAGAGGGGTGGGATGGGGAGGAAGATGGCAGACAGTTTAAAAGGGAGGTGATATTTGTATATTTATGGGTGATTCATGTTGAGGTTTGACAGAAAACAGCAAAATTCTATAAAGCAATTATGCTTCAATAAAAAAATAAAAATAAAAAAATTAAAAAAAAATTAAACCATATATTCATACTATACTATTTTTTTTCTTACAGATTTCATAGAAGACTGCTGACAGGTTAGAAAGTAATGAAAAGATGAAAGCTTATTTTAGAGAAAGAGGTTTTCCCAATTGTGCCTTTGTTTTTTAACATATATGTCCCTAATAGCCTATTCATCTGTAATCACCCTTTTAGATAATTTGCTGACAGGTTAGTATTTTCTTTGGGAATTGGGGTACCCTGTTTTGATGCAGATTTTAAAACACCTACCATGGGAATAGTTTCTCTCCTCGCATTTATGTATCTGATTCATCCTTGTTAATATATCTTGATGTTAACAATGACCTAGGAAACAAAGAGAGGCGCTTCCTTAGTGTTTTTGTCTGTACAGTCTTCCTTCACAGAATGTGCCTTGTGAAAGAAGCTCCATATTACTCTGTCAAAATCAAAAGCAGTGTGAGGAGAGGGCATAGCAAATCTCTCCTACCTGTATACCACCTAATGGAAAGAAATTGCAATGCATAGGTATTCTGCTTTTGCATTGCTGTGAAGATGTTAATAATGATAGCAGTAGTAATAATAATAATAATGTTTTAAAAAGCAAAAAATGCTAGTTAGAATGGCAAAACATAGTCAAACTTCTATGATTTAGGAAGTTCAATTTGGAATCCTGTGTTGATCAAGAACAAGAAGTTATAATATTGACTGGACTAGCTTTCAAGACAATAAAAAAAATGTGAGACTAACAGGAGAACATGATTTGGGACACTATATTAGTTTTCTATTTATATTTTCAGCCAATAAATACAAATCGATCAGGATGAAATCACAGGCTCTGGCGATATAAACATAAATAGAATAGTACAGATCCTTAGAGAGCTCATAGGTTAGTTCAGGAGACAAATGAAAATATGTACTGTAATATACTATGAAACTGAGAGACGAGTCCAGTGCTGGTGGAGTACAATTGGGGTGGAACAGCTGGCTCTGCCTATGAAAGTTGGAAAAGATTCCACTGAAGAGTTTTCATTTGAATTTAGCCTTAGTGGATAAGACATTCAGGCAGTGAAAACTTCATAGTATAATGCACAAAATCATGAAAGAGTTACTGCTTAATGCTGCTATCATTCTGGCTCTCATTTGAGAGAGAGATATTTTATCTTTCTTTTGCCTACTGCCTTTTACCCCCACTTGTCTCATTCTGCACTGAGGAGATCATTGTTTTCTTCATCCAACAAATGTTTACTTAAATACCTACCATGTGGTCACTACACTTCTGAGTATTGGGATTATTCTTATTGTTGTTGTTCAGTCGTTCAGTCATATTTAACTCTTTGCAACTCCATGAACTGCAGCATGCCAGGCTTCCCTGTCCATCACCAACTCCTGGAGCTTACTCAAACTCATGTCCATTGAGTCAGTGATGCCATCCAACCATTTCATCCTCTGTCCCCCGCTTCCCCTCCTGCCCTCAACCTTTCCCAGCATAAGGGTCTTTTCCAATAAGTCAGCTGATCTTATGAAACTTTGGATTCTAAGGGGAGTAAATGATGGTAAATAAGTAATACAGGCAAATATTATGAAAACAAATGGAGCCAAATGGGGGAGATTGTAGTTTTAAATAGAGCGATAAGACAAGACATCCTCAAGCAAGTGATCTTTGGGCAAACGGTAGAAGAAGATGAAGGAACATACTGTATAGATAAACATGCAAGAGGAAACTTTTGTGATATGTTCAGTGAGCAGAAATGAGGCCAGTGAGGCTGCAGCAGAGAGAGCCAGGTGGAGAGTGGAAGGACATGAAGTTCAAGCGATACTGAGAGGAGAAGGGAGAAAGCCTAGTGCCTTCTAGGCCATTATGTGGGCTTCTGCTTTTATTCTTGAGCGTAATGTGGATCCATTGGAAGGTCTTTCTTTCTTGAGTAGGACTCTCTAAGAACCTTATGATACCATGCTCAAGCATCTAGAGTACAGGCTTCCCACCTCCTCCCTAGGATTCAGGTGATATTGCAAGTAGTACAAGAAGAACATCTTTCTGAAGCATCAGTTTACTAATGGTGTGTAATTAAATTGTATCATATGGATAAAAGTGAAACGTTGCTATCGTCATATAAAGATAGCATGCTAGATAATTTCAGACTCCGGGACATTAGAACATGTGAACCTATACTTCTGGTAACATGCCTAGACCACCCAGGAGCTTGCATCCCCTCTTCTGTCTCATTAGGTATCTTCTGTTTTAAAAAGCTTGATGTAGGATCAGCTCCTCAAGTGTTGTGCAGTTTTGTGCCTTGATGTTCTCATCTAAAATGAGCAATATAATGGGCATTTGATGTACAAAATTTATTGAGTATCCACTCTGTGCCAAAGTCTGTTCTATGTTCTAGAAATAGACAAGACTCAGCCCAGCCCTAAAGGACATCATAGTTTAATATCATGAGGAAGTCCAACAAGGATTTCAACCGCTCCTGTCTGATGTATCTGTAATCAGGGTGAGATGAAATACTTTATTAAAAAATACTTAGAAAACTATCTGGCACCCAGGAGGTATGTAATAAATGTTAACTCTTTCTTTGTAATCTCTTAATTTTTAACAGTAGTCAGCTAATTGTTCTCTTCCAAGATAGCTAGACAACTATTTACATTCAGTTGAATGTTGTCTTTTCTTCAATCAAGTTAGAATTATTCTATAGTTCCATTTCTTCTGAGATAGAGCAGTTGGGAGGAGTTGCCATCTGTGGTAAGCTGGGTTTTCAGTTGAAAGAGGCTACAGTTGTTTCTTGGTATTCTGCTAAATGACAACAAAAATTCACTTACTAGCTTGTCCAACTGAAGGAAGAGCTTGTGTATCTTCAATTGAATAGAACCTAATGGCTGTGCTCAGATGGTGTGTTGTTTTTGAAAAACTGAATAGTGATAAAAATTAAGATAAAATCAAAATAATTTAATTGTAAATATTGATAGCCTTAAATCTATTTCTTTTTAAAAAGAAACTACTGAATAAACTGTGTTTTCAAATATCTAGCTTTGTATTTACAGTAAATGTGGATCATGTTATTTTGTGTTTGATATTATGTATACTATTATCACATGGAATCTAGTTTTGTGTTTTATAATGTATTTTAAAGAACACAAAACTAGATTTCTTGTAATAATAGTATACATAACAATATCAAACAGTTAAAAATTGGTTACTCAGTTCAGAGAAAATGTATTTCAAAGTTAACTTTTAAATCCTGAAAGGCATTGAATATTAAAAGAGTGTAATTATCATGTGTACCTGTGGTGGATTCATTTCGATATTTGGCAAAACCAATACAATATTGTAAAGTTTAAAAATAAAATTAAAAAACAAAAAAAAGAAACAAAAACAAAAAAAAAATAATAATTTGGTTACAAAGCTGTTACCTTTAAAAGACATTTTAATAATGTCATAGTACTTGCACTATAAGTTTATTTTGTTTGGTTGAAATTAATTTGCTTCCCATTTCGATTTAATGAAAATCATGTTCAATTGATCCAAAATAGTTATAAATAATACTGATTGAGTGTTATGGGCCATATAACTCTATTCTGATCCATGAATGATACTTTATTATGATAATTCTTGACTCTTGTTGCTTTGTTAGGATGTGAATATCAGGAATTTCATTATTTAAAATTGAGACTAGCTGTAATTGGAATTCTCAAGAGCAATTATCTCTACATTAATAGACTCGCTTACTCATTTCTCCCTTTGAGGTGCCAAGGGCTAAGCATTACATGTAAATAGAAGAGTTTTCACTGTGGTTTTTAAACTCTTTTCTAGGCACTCAGAAGGGCACATCAATTCTATTTTCTTTTTCCTTGGCTTTTTCTGCTGTTTGGCTCTTTCTCTTGAAACAGTATTTTCTCTGCTGAACTATTGCAGGGTGCTATTTGCTTTTACTGTGCTTTTTGTTTTACATTTTCTTAGATAACTTCTGACCTGGATACCTTCTCCTGATGACTTCAGTAGTCATCTTGATTTCAATATTTAACACAATATCAAGTTTTTCTATAGCATATTGACTCTAGAAACAAACTTTCCTGCATGTATCTGTAAACATGCATTTCCTTTTCTCAGAGGTAACTAAATTCAGACTTTAAAATAGTCTGTTAACTTTTAGGTTTTGTATTTCAATTAGCTGTCTTTGGTATTTGTAAATGTTATTTAAAGTAGGTAGAATTAATTGACTACCTTTTTTTTTCTTTCTTTTTTAAGTTATGAAAGAATGATAACACATTTCCAGAAGACTTGGCAAATACAGAACAAAGTTACATACAGTTCCATGATATATTACAATTATTTTTTAAGTAGGTAAATTGAGATTTTTAGTTGGAGTTTCTGTATGAAACTCTCAGAAGTTAATAGAATTAATCGACAGAAAAGTAGACAGAAAAGCACTTCTGACCCAACTCAACATAGAACTGGGGTCTCCCGCATTGCAGGCAGAGTCTTTACCAGCTGAGCTACCAGGGAAGCCCTAAATTTATACAATTTTTACAAAATAGAAGATTGCACATTCTATTCAAGTTCCCACAAAGTATAAACCAGGAGACACTGGAGCATATCCGGGGACATAAAACAAGGTGTAAAAATTTCATGGTCTAAAAAGGTATTGAAATCAAAGAGTCTGTTCTTTTATTACTGTGGAATTATGTTAAAATCAATATCAAAAGGTATTTGAGAATAATTCTCATATTTCCAAGTGCAATATGACATTTACAAAGAGAAATATTTGACTTAGCCACTGAAAGCCTCAACAGAGTTAAAAGATTGAAAAACGCAAAAGGGAATGGTAGAGAAGCAGTACTTAAATGAGAAATTAATATCAAAATGAGAAACCAGTATCAGAGATACTTTAAAGATCCATGTATTTGGAAATTAAATGTCCACTTTTAAACTATGAGTGTATCTAAGAAGCTATAACAAGGAAAATTAGAAAAAGTGTGTAACTGCATAAAAACAAAAAGAGATTTATTAGAATTTGTTGCACACAGCTGAAGCTGCTCAGTGTATATCTTGAATAAGGTATGAAAACAAATAGTGGAGACTAGCATAAAATTTTGTGAAATTTGAACAAAATCTGTACTTTAGTTAATAATAATTCTGTATCACATGTTAATTTCCTGTTTTTCTTTTTTTTACAACATTGCTCAGTTACTTCAGTCATGTCCCACTCCTTGTGACCCTGTAGACTGTGGCCCGTCAGGCTCTTCTGTCCATGTGATTCTCCAGGCAAGAATATGGAGTGAGTTGTCATTTCCTCTGGGTCCTCCTGACCCAGGGATCGAACACTCATCTGTCACAGCTCCTGCGTTGCAGGCAGACTCTACCACTGAGCCACCGGAGAGCCTTTTTATAATATAGTATTTCTTTATATTCTCAAAATTGAATCAGAAGTTTCAAGCCTCATTCAAATTTTCTTTAAATCAACAAGTTATTAAGCTTTCTAGACTTTTAGCAATAATATTGGTGGAGTCATACAAGTAGAATCAAAATGTCATAAATTTTTTGGCGAGACAAAAAGTTATGTTTTCTTTTGTGTGTGTATATATATAAAATATGTAATATATATATATATATATACAAAAACATTTTCTATGATCTTGATAAAGGCTTGAGAAAAAATAACAAGGAAAAAGAGATGGAGTATTGGAGAACATAAACTAAGTGAGTTTGTGAGAGAGCCCTGAGTAATTGGAAAACATAGCTCATTTAGTTTATGAGAGAGCACTGAATATGAAATAAAAAAAAGTGAAACAAGCTAGATAAAAGTAAAAGATCATCATATAGTCCAGTTGTTAGTTGTTTTTAAACATACTGTTCCTTAGAATCACATTTGGAGCTTGGGAGAAAAAAACACTACTGGGGCGTTTGTACTTTTCAGAAAATCCCAAGATTATTCTAATGTGCATCTGGATTTTAAAAAGTGATTATGGGCTTTTCTATTAAATGGTTGTTTTAGTAATATAGAATCCTATTATTTTCTATTGACTAATCATGATACAATTAATAATAATTATGCATGATAAATGGATAATATTTACATAATCACAGTAGCCATGAAATTAAAAGACGCTTACTCCTTGGAAGGAAAGTTATGACCAACCTGGATAGTATATTGAAGGGCAGAGATATTACTTAGCCGACAAAGGTCCGTTCTAGTCAAGGCTATAGTTTTTCCAGTGGTCACATATGGATGTGAGAGTTGGACTGTGAAGAAAGCTGAGCGCTGAAGAATTAATGCTTTTGAACTGTGGTGTTGGAGAAGACTCTTGAGAGTCCCTTGGACTGCAAGGAGATCCAACCAGTCCATTCTAAAAGGAGATCAGTCCTGGGTGTTCTTTGGAAGGATTGATGCTGAAGCTGAAACTCCAATACTTTGGCCACCTGATGTGAAGAGTTGACTCATTGGAAAAGACCCTGATGCTGGGAGGGATTAGGGGCAGGAGGAGAAGAGGGCAACAGGGGATGAGATGGCTGGATGGCATCACTGACTCTATGGACATGAGTTTGAGTGAACTCCGGGAGTTGGTGATGGACAGGGAGGCCTGGTGTGCTGTGATTCACGGGGTCACAAAGACTTGGACACGACTGAGCAACTGAACTGAACTGAACTGAATCACAGTAGTGGGCTTCCCTGGTGGCTCAGACAATAAAGAATCCCCCTTCAATGCGAGGGACCTGGGTTTGATCCCTGGGTTGGGAAGATTCCCTGGAGGAGGGTTTGGCAATGCACTGCAGTGTTCTTGCCTGGAGAATCCCCGTGGACAGAGGAGCCTGGTGGGCTGCAGTCCGTGGCATCGCAAACAATCAGACACAACTGAGCAACTAAGGACACACACAGGAATCACAGTAGTAAAAGATGTATCAGTTTTCACAGTCACTAGCCAGACAAAAAATAAAAGATAAATTGCAATTTTAAACCATAATGGAAATATAATTAACCTAAAAATATAAAATAAGTACATACAATTTGGGGGTTAAGTAGAGTGAGGTGGTAGGTGGAAGTGTTTACATGCACATGTTTTTATCCACCCAGTCAGTATATGTCTTGGTTGGTGCATTTAATCCATTTGCATTTATAGAAATTATTGATATGTATGATCCTATTAAAGGTGGGAGGAGAAGGGGACAACAGAAGATGAGATGGTTGGATGGCATCACCAATGCAATGAACATGAATTTG
>NW_011494862.1:1122045-1132900 GCF_000754665.1 Bison bison bison
AGTCAAGGCTATAGTTTTTCCAGTGGTCACATATGGATGTGAGAGTTGGACTGTGAAGAAAGCTGAGCGCTGAAGAATTAATGCTTTTGAACTGTGGTGTTGGAGAAGACTCTTGAGAGTCCCTTGGACTGCAAGGAGATCCAACCAGTCCATTCTAAAGGAGATCAGTCCTGGGTGTTCTTTGGAAGGATTGATGCTGAAGCTGAAACTCCAATACTTTGGCCACCTGATGTGAAGAGTTGACTCATTGGAAAAGACCCTGATGCTGGGAGGGATTAGGGGCAGGAGGAGAAGAGGGCAACAGGGGATGAGATGGCTGGATGGCATCACTGACTCTATGGACATGAATTTGAGTAGGCTCCGGGAGTTGGTGATGGACAGGGAAGCCTGATGTGCTGCAGTCCATGGGGTTGCAGAGTAGGACATGACCAAGTGACTGAACTGAACTGATGATTCTATTACCATATTCTGAATTGTTCTGGGCCTTTTTTTTTTTTTTTTTTTAGGTCTCTTCCTTCTCTTGTGTTTCCTGCCTGGAGAAGTTCCTTTAGCATTTGTTGTAAAGCTGGTTTGATGGTGCTGAATTCTCTTAATTTTTGCTTGTCTGTAAAACTTTTGGTTTCTCTGTCAAATCTGAATGAGATTCTTTCTGGGTAGAGTATTCTTGGTTGTAGCTTCTTCCCTTTAATTACTTTAAATATATCATGCCTTTCCCTACTTCTTGTAGAGTTTCTGTTGAGAAATCAGCTGATAACCTTATGGGAGTTCCTGTGTATGTTATTTGTTGTTTTTCCCTTGGTGCTTTTAATAATTTGTCTTTTATTTTTTGTCATTTTGATTACTATGTGTCTTGATGTGTTTCACCTTGGGTTTATCCTGCTTGGGACTGTCTGTGTTTCCTGGACTCAGTTGACTATTTCCTTTCCCATGTTAAGGAACTTTTCAGCCATTATCACTTCCAATATTTTCTGGGGTCCTTTCCCTCTCTCTTCTCCTTCTGGTACTCCTATAATGTGAATGTGGTGTGATTAATGTTGTTCCAGAGGTTCTCTGAGGCCATCTTCATTTTTTTTTCACTCTTTTTTCTATATTCTGTTTTGTGGCATTGATTTCCACCATTCTGTTTTTCAGATCACTTAGCTGTTCCGCTGCCTCAGTTATTCAGCTATTTATTCCTTCTAGTGTGTTGTTCATCTCTGTTTGTTCTTTAGTTCTTCTAGGTGTTTGGTAAACATTTCTTACATCTTCTCCTTTCCATTTCTGAGATCCTGGATCATCTTCAATATCATTATTCTGAATTCTTTTCCTGGAAAGTTGCTATCTCCGCTTCATGTAGTTGTTTTTCTGGAGTTTTATCTTGTCTTTTTATCTGGGATTTAATCTTCTGCCTTTTCATTTTTATTAACTTCATGTGATGTGGTTTTCATTCTGTAGGTTGCAGGATTGTAGTTCTTCTTGATTCTTTTGTCTGCCCTCTGGTGGATGAGGCTAAGAGGCTTGTGTAAGCTTCCTAATGGGACGGACTGGTGGTGGGAAAAACTGGGCCTTGCTCAGGTAGGCAGGGCTATGTTCAGTAAAACTTTAATCAAATTGTCTGCTGGTGGGTGGGGCTGTGTTCTCTCTCTATTAGTTGTTTGGCCTGAGCCAATCCAGCCTTGGAGTCTACCGGCTCTATGGTAGGGTTAATGGTGACCTTAGAGCTTCTCTGGTGGTTCAGAGGTTAAAGCGTCTGCCTGCAATGCCGGAGATCTGAATTCGATCCCTGGGTTGTGAAGATCCCCTAGAGAAGGAAATGGCAACCCACTCCAGTATTCCTGCCTGGAAAATCCCATGGACTGAGGAGCCTGGTAGGCTACATGTGTCCATGGGGTCACAGAGTTGGACACGACTGAGCAACTTCACTTTCACTTTCTCTTTTCAAGAGAGCCCCTATCCCTGTGGCAAGCCATGGCCAACCCATGCCTCCACCAGAGACTCCAACACTAGCAGCTAGGTTTGGTTTAGTCTTGTGTGAAGTCACTGCCCCTTTCCCCTGTGTCCTGGTACATGCAAGATTTTGTTTGTGTTTTCTAAGAGTGGAGTTTGTTTCCCCCAGTTCTGTGAAAGCCCTGTAATCAAATCCTGCTTCCCTTCAAAGTCAGATTCCCTGCAGGTTCCCAGTCCTTTTGCTGGATCCCCAGACTGGGAAGTCTGACATGGGGCTCAGAACCTGCACAACAGAGGGAGAACTTCTTTGGTACTACTGTTCTCCAGTTTGTGGGTTGCCCACCCAGTGGTATAAGATTTGATTTTATCATGATTGCACCCCGCCTACCATCTCATTGTGACTTCTTCTTTGTCTTTGAACATCTTTTTTTTTGGTGGATTCCAGAGTCCTGTTGATAGCTAATCAACAGCTAGTTGCAATTTTGGTCTTGACTTTACATAGTTTTGAAATTCTTTCTTTTAGGATGATTCTTAAAATTTCTTTAACTAGTACATTGATTGTCATGGTATGAAAAGTGAAAGAATAATGTGAAATGTCACATAATGTTACATAAGTTGACAATAAGAATTAGAAAGTAATTGTAATTCTACCACTATTCTTCTTTTGGTATGTTTATGTCAACATTTCCTCATCTGAATCCCAGTTCACATACAGCTAAATCTGGGTTGTGAAATTTGCTATAATTTGGGGAGAGGTAAAAATCCCTGAATGCTTATTGTGTTTTGGCAGCCTTTAAAAGTGAATAAGAGAAAGACTTCAAATTGCTAATTCATTTTTTTGCAAATAAGTCACTCTGAATATTGGCAGTATCACATATTCCAGTTTTATATCCCATTATTGTTGGAAAAAGTTTGACTTTGTTTTCATAATGAAGTAAATAATAGATAGTTTTAACTACATTTTTCTCCCATGACATTACTAGACATTACTAACAATTCATTCTCAAATAGAGCAGTTAAAATATCTTCAAATCTATAAAGTGCATGTGCTAGGGCTTAGCAGGACAAAATGACTATGTTAAGCTCTCTTATAATGGAAGAACACTCAAATGGGAATCAGAAGGCCTGGGTTTTAGCTTTTCCTCTAATATCAACTACAAAAAAGGACTTTGGACAAGTCGTTGACAGTTTCTAAGTCTGTGTCCTGGTCTTTAAAATGAGGAGCCAAACAAGGTGATTACTGGGATTCACTCAAATTTTGAAATTTCATGACTTTGCTTTTGTTCAATAATATACTTTTACTATATTATTGCAATACTGATATCTTTCCAAGGCAGTACCTATAAGCTAGGAGTTTAAATCCTTCCTGTTAAGTTTAAACCATTTCCCCAAGGGCTGGAGTGGGACTTATTTTTTTCCTGTGCACAGGTCATAGTCTGTTCTTATTCAGCTTTTAGATATTTAACCAGAGTATTTGACACATATAAATGATTTTATTATAAAGGTGAAAGTTCTCACACATTAGAGAAAAAATAAATTTCTTGCTTTCTCACTGAAGTCTTGCTGTGAATGATTCCTGAACTGTCACTCTCGCTGGCTAGCCCTAATTCTGCCTTGTCAAATTTGTGTGAGATCAGGCTGGCCTGGTAGTAAGTGTTGCAGGTACAGAGTTTCATAGCATATGTATACTTAAGTACCATACTAGTCTTTTCACTTCTTTTAAAGTGTAGAAGCTGCATGCCAGTATATTTCTAAATGAAATTTCAGGTTGCAATGATCTGCTTTGGAATTTGAGACATTTTTGGGGGCTCCCCTACCCATATGTCTCATTATGCCTTGTGAACCAAGTACACACACACTAGCAAGTTAAGATACCCACACACAGACACTATTGTTTACATCTACCCATATGTGTGTGTGCACACACATGTGTGCATGATGCTTGACTTTGGACCCTGCACTTATAATGGGGAGCATTCATTTCTCCTGGTTGTTACCTCCATTTCCATTCTAGACAACTTTGCCTTTTGGAAGTGACTTTACATCTAACAGAGAGTGGCTGTTGTGGGTACCTCAGGGACAATGAACTTAAGCAGAAGAATGAAGGTAATTTTTATTGGATTAAAGATTAGTCTTTAAATTCCTTAGGGGAATGAACCAAATCTAATGTTTTTCTGTTATGTTTCCAAACCTAATGTTTTCCTGACTCTTTTTATATTGTAGTTTTATATCTTCTGGAGAGGAAAGAGGGGAAAAAAAGCTTTAGCAAATCAGTTCTTTCATTCAGAAATGGAATTTGGAGGGGTGTGTTTTAGCTAGGCTCTTTGACAGTGTCTGATTTAATGTTTTTGCTGATGATGCGAGTGGCTTCGCAAATGTGAAAATCTGGGTGATGGAGGGTGTTGTTGAGGGGGAAACAGAGTGCGGTTGTTTAAACAGTCCTGGGCCAATAAGTGTTTGGTGGGTGGAGTTACTGTTGTATGCATTACAGAGAAAGATAATTCTGAATGAAGACTTTAACATCACACATGCTGGCTGGGCTCTGGTTCTGTGCTTTGTGCAAACAAAAATGAGTGACTCAGTGACTAGGTTTTGCTTACTATCCATTAGTGGATGCAGCGTGTTTGAAAAGATTTCTTTAAAAAAAAATGCATGTAAAGGATTTATCAGAAGCCCTCATGAATATTTCATGAGTTGATATATTCAGCTGAATGAATTCAGCGAGTGTCAGTGTGTAGCTTGCAGACAAACCTCATCCACAAGGAGGCTACTGACATAGGAAGCACTTTGGCGCATTTTCAGAAGCAAAGCCAGGCTGATAAAGCTCCTTGTGACAGGCTGACTTGCCATTCTTCGATTATGCTGCTCCTGCTCTAAGCAGCTCCTACTTTGGAGCCACAGCTTCCTAAATTAAACTGGGAACAGTTTGCAGACTTACCAGCCTCCTAACCTGCAGCTGTGTCTCTGCTATGTTTGACATTTTTGTTTTGGATGGTGAAAGCCAGCACTCCATATAAGACATGACAGCAAAAGATTCTTCAAAAGAACTTACTGCCTCTGAATCTGAGGTTTGCATAAAGACATTCAAGGAGCAAATGCACTTAGAGCTTGAGCTTCCGAGACTACCGGCAAACAGACCTACATCTCCTAAAATTTCTCCACGCAGTTCGCCAAGGAACTCACCATGCTTTTTCAGAAAGTTGCTGGTGAATAAAAGCATTCGGCAGCGTCGTCGCTTCACTGTGGCTCATACATGGTAAGGAGGGATTTGGTGGTGTTTGGAGTGCTTTTGACTAGCAACAGTGATTTAGAAATGTAGCAAATGGAATATTTGAATTTTGTTCATAATACAGTCCTCAAGTGTGAGGTGAGTGGAGAGCAGGTCCGCTGAAGAATACATAGTGCTCTGTGTGTTCATGTCACTGTGCCTAGCTGTTTCCAGATAAAAAAGGCTCTCACTGGAGAGAGTCTTTAAAATTACTGCTTATAAAAAACACCTAGCTAATTCTAGGGCAACTGAGTATTGAAGGAGTTTTTAAAATTCAGTTTTTAATCTCTGTGGAGGTGATTGGTGACTTTTTTTGTGTGTGTTTTTGTGTTGATGTTGATGAGTTTTTCTGATAGTATATTTTTGGTACAAAAATAAATGATTCAATCTTGGATTTCTTTCTTAAAACAATGTATAAAGTCAAACTTAATTTATGGCATTGCCGTATTGTAGTATGTCAACTAGTGATTTTGATTTATTGCCTCTGTCTTTACACTTGTTAAATAAAGGGAAAACTAAATTCCCACTTCTGAAATTATGTGATTAATTAATTTAATGTATGATTCAAATTGCTATTATCTTTGAGATTCTTATTGTAAAAAAAGTGACTTAAAATTTGTAGATAATAATAAATAAACTCCCAATTTACTTGGGAATGCCAAGTAAATAAATCCAAGAGCCCTCTATAAAAACTGTACTGAGCCTTTAATATATGTAATATGCTATATACAACAGAGTAGTTTCCTTAAACCAGTATAATAACAAAATACAAGGGAAAGTACAAAAGAAATTGAACTTTAATTGCAAAAGCTAGGCTTTTTCAGATTTCTTTGAATATTATACTTTCTTTCAGATTAAAATACCCTTCAAAATTGGGTACCTATAATTTTTATTTAATAGGGACCTTAGCAGTGAAGGGAGCTATTACCTCTTAAGGATAATTCTAACACACTGATTTTGTCTGCATCTTAGATTGCCAACCAACATTATAAACTGAGGAGATCCTGTTTTTGAAAATTATTATTTACTTGAACTCTGTTTTTTACTCATCTGAAGTGTTTGTCTGCCTGATCTACTGCACAGTATATTGGGAAATTCAAGTTACCCCTAGAAATATGTAGCTTGCCTTTGATAGACACCACGTGTTAAGGCCAGTATTCATGCTTTACTTAGCTAAAAATGATATGGTTATTTTTGTTTTCTGAGAATGCAATGTTGTTGACTTAATTGCTTTATTGGCAAACTTTTTTTTTGATCACCTTTCTGATGAGTTAAATCTTATTATTCAATTATAATCTCATACTTGTAGAGTACATGTGAGTAATTTTCTCAAAACCGACCAATGGTAGCATTTGTACAAAGAGAAGATTTATATGTAAGGATGTACTGCTTTGAAGAAGTCCTCTCTCATGATTTACCCCACCCCTAAAGTGTATGTATTTTCATATAGTTTGCTAAGTAGTATAACTGAATAGGAGAAAGGTATATAGTTATATTGCTAATTAGTTCTCATAAAAGGAATAAAGGTGAAAAACATACAATTAATTGACTCATGTTTTACTAATTGGTTAATATTAAACCATTATTTTGACTAGACGGACATTTAATGTTAACTAACTGATTCTCAGATAATGGTGAATCTTCATAAAACCTTGGTAATATTTCTTTATTATAGAGTTCCTGAATATAATAACATGACCTTTCTTTTACTTAGAATAGATTTTGGATGTAGCAGGAAGGTAGAGCTATAAATACTGATTTTGTTTTCAAAATAACCCAAAGTTTAAAATGACTAAAGAGCCGGTTTCACTCTTGCATTATACAAATTTTCTTGCAGCAAATTACAAAAAGAACAATTAAATGGTATTTGAGATAACTTATGCTATTAAAGTGATCTTCTTCTAGCTGAGTTAAAACAAAAATTTCCACAAATTGCCAAAAATAAAAAAAAAGCCCATATGACTTTAATATGATGTATCATAAGTTTAAAGAATCCATTAATCATCAAACTTACAAAATAACTTTAGTTTGACAATGATTCATTTTCACCCATTTTTACCTCCCAGCTCACACACT
Source organism: Bison bison bison (assembly GCF_000754665.1). Taxonomy (NCBI): domain Eukaryota; kingdom Metazoa; phylum Chordata; class Mammalia; order Artiodactyla; family Bovidae; genus Bison; species Bison bison. The sequence continues at coordinate 1,129,316 of NW_011494862.1, forward strand.
CTTCTTGTATTTCTTAATAAAGGTATATCATAGTTTCTTTTAACTTCTTATTAAGTCTCTATTTATGTTTATTTTTTTCTCAGTGCATATTTAATATTTTTCAAATTTTTTTTTCATGGAGCATTCAATGAAATTTTCTTTTCATAAAATACAAATATATGTATTTGAATGACTTTTTCACTAACCTTAAAAATTATGTACTCCTTTTTTAAAAGCATCATATGTAATTTACATGAGGAAATAAGAGCATAAGTACTTTATTTTTGCCTCTTTGTCATGATGAAATGTAACCATTCTTTTCATGATCAACAATTAGTATTTTCCAAACCATGCATTTAAGTTAGTAATTCCAGGATATGCACTTAGAAGTCTCTAAAAACATGTTATTACTTTACAGTAGACAGTAGACATCTTTTAAAAAGACTGGATTGTTTTGATCCCAGCATTGAAATTAAAGTAATTTTCATGATGAGCTAAACAATGCAGAGGATGCAGTTTATATCTAAACCCACTGAACAGTTTTTTTTTTTTATCTTCAGTTATTTGTAGATTTCATATTTTTTTCAGATGAATGTATAGTTCTGATTTTAAAAACCCAAGTTATGAAGTGTGGGTTAATGGCAGAAGATTTAAGAAACACTTATGAAATACTGACTCTGTGATTCTTTTTAAAATATCTGAACAAAGATAAATATTCAGTGTCTTTTCACTAATCAGAGTATTGATGCAGTCCTAAATCTGGAAGGAATCTGGGTGATTTATCTAGTTGCTTTCTTTTACTCTTGGGCAGGACCAGTTACTCCATCTTTGACACATGGGAATCTAGCCTATTTTTAAGACTGGAAAAAAAGTTCTAGAACCTCACTTAGTACACAGTCTTACTACTTAATAGTCCTGGTATTGAAAATTATATTGGTCTTCAATGCATATTAAGAAAAAACTTATAATTACTTGCATGAAAATGAAGATCATTATTAACCAGTCCTAGGATTTTTTTTTTCTCTCAACATATATAATTGAGCTCTGCTGTGAGCAAGAAAAGAAAAAAATGCTGATTCGATCTACGTGGATTCCAACATCGCCTATATTTTCGGTTCTTTACTAGGATATTCACACGTATTATCTCATTTAAGTTTTATTAGGAGAATAGGAATACTCTAATATTACATGCTGCATTTATAAAAATGTTCTGAATTGCTTTAGTTTCTTCCAAGTATTTCTATTCCCTTAATTATTATTTGACTGTGTACCATTATCCCAAATTTCTAAATTCTCCTTTGAATTCTGAAACCCAAAAGTGGACACTCAAATCCATGTTAGTTGATATGAGACAATATAGATTTTTTAAAAATTTGTCCTACACTTCAAAGCATCAATGGAATGTCAAGCATTGGTGAACAGGGAGAAGGGAAAATTCATCCCTAACCCCAAATCAGGGGTGGAAACTCCTGAGACATAACCTTATCCTCCTTGTCTTATGTGGTCTGCTTGTTCTTATTTTTTTTTTTTCAAATTTGAACTTTTTATTTTGTATCAGGATATAACAATTAACAATGTTGTGTGGCCTGCTTGCTCTAGACTTACACTTGCCACCTGTAGCTTTGTCAGCCTTCTCTCCTTTGCTCATGTTCCAACCTCAGTTATCAGTTCTCCTACATCATCAGCAGCGTGATGCTCTCTGATGGAAGCTACTGGTGATGGTCCTGAATGCATTTCAGGCCTAACACACTGCTCTTGAAGAGCAAGTGCATTGGTGAGCACCACCACTCTCTGTCTGTCTGTCCATGCTTGCATGTGGGATATGCTTCACAGAGGACAGTATACTTTCAGAGTTAGTATTAGAAAGAAGACTTGTTTTGTTTTTTTTTTTTCCAATTCCCCATTTAGTTCTACCTAGACCTTGGAAATATTTCCTCGTTTTTATGAAAGTTCATGAAATATAAACTTTTGTGCCTAATATTTGACCACAAAAGTATGAAAAGACATAGTTCATACTCTGAAGGAACTTGCTTACACCTGAAAAGACAAAGCTAGAATAACTGGAGAAGAGTGAAAAGAAAATGTTTAATAGTACATGTTTAACCTTTCTCTAAAGCTTTGGGCACATTTACTGCCTTATACAATTTAGTCCTAGTTTGTGAGCTAAATCTAAATCTGTGCCTTGTGTTATTTCTTATATTTCCTGAATTATTTCCTAGCAGTATGGAAAATTTTTGAAAAATATCTGTGCCTTTAAGTACTTACTGATTGAACATTTGATTGAACAGAACATTTGTTGAGAGCCTACCATGTTCTGGGTGCCACTCTGGGAGAAAGAGTCCTCACCTTCAGAGAATGCTCGTGCCCCATGGAAGACAAATGTAGGCATTAAGAATTAATCAATGGTATGTGTATAATGCTAATGAAGAATGACACTCAACTTGTAAGAGCACAAGAAGAGATAAATACTGCTAGAGAGTGAGTCAGTGTGTTAGGGAAGGTTTGGAGAGGAGATGACATTTGTGTGGGGTCTTGAAGAATGATTAGGAGTTTTTCAGAAGAGTGGGCAGAAAGGGCAATTTTTTTGGCCAAAGTGACAATAATAAAATTCTATCAACCAATAACAATAATAATAACTCATTTATTTTGTACTTAGAATGCATCTGACGTTATTTTAAATTATTTACTTATTTTTGTGCCATGATATATGGTAAAAACCATTGCAATATTACAAAGTAATGATCCACCAATTAAAATAAATAAATAAATAAACAAAACAAGCAAAAACATCCAGGTTATGTACTGATATTTCCATTTTATTGGAAAGGGAATGAAGCATAGGGAGGACTAGTTATTTGCCTAAGAGTACACGGCAAGTAAGGGGCTGAGTTGGGATTTAACTCAGAGGATGGTGGAAAGTGAATAAAGTTCATTGGAGTTATAGCCTTAGGTGCAAGGTTGGAGTGGGCCTGGAGAATCCCGGGGGCTGGGGAGCCTGGTGGGATTACGTCTATGGGGTCACACAGAGTCGGACATGAGTCAAGTGAGTTAGCAGCAGCAGCAGCAGCAAGATGGGAGAAGTGACTTAGCAGCAGCAGCAGCAAGGTGGGAGAGAGGAAGTCACACTCTTCCTGGAGATTGGAGTCACACTCTAGGGCTTCCAGTATTGTGAACAGACTTGGGGATTTATCCCATCATCAGCAGAGAGCCACTGCAAGGCTATGAGAAGGGGGTTGCCTTAAACAGCTTTTACTTTGGAAAGGTCTTTGCAGGCATTGTGGAGAATGGATTGGAAGGTGAGAGGATTTAGAAGCCTGGGGTAAAGGGAGAATGTTCATTTGAGAGATAATGACTTCTGATTATTGTGTATGTTCCATAGCATCAAAACTATGCTTATAACATTCTTTATGACTTAACAAATTATGGTTTATGGAAACTGGGAAGAAAAGTATGAAAATTCTGTATGCCTTGCATTTATCACCTCGAGCATGGTGCTATGCATAGTTCTAGTTAATGCACTACTTCCAAATGCATCAAAGAATCTTAGCAAACGTGCTAGGGAGGATGACTGCGTCCAGGGAAAACCGATTAGCTCAGTCCGAATTT